>NC_133169.1:5860465-6174826 GCF_040802235.1 Manis javanica
AAGGAGAAAAACAAAGCACAGAGGGATGGAACTTGAAAGCAGGCAGTTGTTCAAAAGCAGGACTGGGACCAGGCCTGGTTTCCCTAGTCCCCTGGGTCCTCCTCCACAGGGTGATTCCCTCCCCGATAGGCAGGGCTTAATTATGTGACGTTTTCTAAAGTTGGCCTAACTGGGTTTTCCACCATTATTAGTGTGAGAGATGCCCTGTAAGGCCTGGCACAGAGAGGCCGACCCCGAGGTGTGACCAGTGGCTCTGTGGCTGTCCTCAGCTTCCTGCTGGGCATGCCTCTTTGCTCTCCAGCCAGCCTCGTTCCTCGTCTGGGCTGTGCTTTAGGCCACCAAGCAGGGCAGAGGACAAGGCCACCAAGAGGATAGTGGGCTTAACAGCCTTTTTGAAATGACCATTTCAGTGCAGCTAACAAGTAGATGAAGTCTGCCCTAGCTTGTCATGCAGTATTTTTAGCACTTACTCTGTGTTAAAGATCCTTCCAGGCACAAGGGATATAGTAGTCCACAAAGCATGTATGACCCCTGCCTTCGTGGGGCTCACGCTGACCATTATCATGACAACGTTGTCCATTCTTTGCCCAAGACTGAGTTTAACAACCAAGCAGGATCCACCGGAGGCAGAAAGCCCTCAGAAAGGGCAGAGGGGAGGCTTCCAGATTCAAGCTGAGGTCACCAGGGACCTCTGTCCACCCGCGTCCCTAAATAAGATGATTCTCTCTCATCTACTCAGTATTTAGACTGTCACTAGTCTGAATGACTCAAGCTTAAGAGAGCTCACATCCTGACCCCTTCCTACGCTTTCTACCAGTCGGCCCTTTGTCCAGCCTTCCCTGCACGCTCAGAGCCCCAGTGACGTCTCCCTGGTTCACCTCCCCAACACAAGTCTCCCCACGTCTGGGGCGCCCTGCATTCCATGCCACACTGGTTCCCCTAAAACATCACTTTCTCTCTGGAACTCTCAGAGTCAAAGCCCTCAATGGAAGACAGTACGGACGTGGAAGGAAGTCCTTGATATATTACTGAGAGAAAAACAGGCTTGTTGTAGAACTATATGCAGAATAATATGGGATTCTGAAAAAACATCTGAGCATCTATGTATTTGCATATGGAGTGAGTCTAGAAGGAATCAGGCTTGAGAGAGGGTGTCTGACTTTTTCCTTCACACAACTTCTTCACTACTTCATTTTTAGTAACTAGTATGTACTAGTCATTTGAGAATTTAAGCCTCCATCATGACCAAATGGTCACAGGAAGGAAGGGCCCCCATGGGGGCCCCACAGACGTGGGCCAGGCCCTGTCTGCCTTTGCACTCCCCATCTTTTCTACATCGTGGCTTATGATGGCTCTGAGCAGAAGAGATGAAAGGGGGGGAAGGAGAGAGAAAGGAAGGTCTTGGGTGCACGTGTTAACAGGTACATGTGACAGAGCCATGAGGCCTCGAATGAATGACGGGTCAGCTGTCCCTTGCTGGTGACTCACAGTCCATCCTAGGCGGCTGCTGAGACTTAAGCACAAGGGACTTTGTCAAGCCCATAAAGAGGTTTACAGATTCAAGTGCAGAACTTGCTTTTAAGAAAATACCCAGACGCATGACAGGCAAAGAATGCATGTAACTCTGCAGGGTTGAAGAACAAAGAGAGGAGGCAGAACAAGACAGAGAGGAGGACCAGGGGGAGGGAGGCACCGCACGAGGCCCCAGGAAGTGCTGGTGATCTGGGGATGCAGGCGGCACATACAACATGCACCAAGGGGGCACTTTCCACACAGTGGGGGAGAGCCAGACCACGGGGAGCTGCAGGCGGGCACTGCCCTGGAGAAGGAGCCAAGGGCGGACCGAAGAGGCGCTCTCAAAGGGGCGAGGGAGGGTATTTCAGGATAGAAGACAGTGGAATGTACTGGCAGGGAGGGAGGGGCCCACGGAAAGTGCGAGATCGGGTTGGCCACGGCTCAGGATGCCTACAAAACACGTGGAGCAGGGCACAGAACACGGAGCACTGGTAGCAGTGACACGAAGGTGTACCAGAGGGGAGGAGAAGGCCCAGGAACCTCAGAGGTCATCTCCTGCTAGGCTCTCCTCACGGGGGTCCCAGACTGTCTGGGGAGCGGAGGTTGGGAAGAGGCAAAGCTAACCTCCATGTGCTGTCTTCACCTCTCTGGCACCGACAATCCAAGCTACGAGGCCTTGCTCTCTCTACCTCCATCCACACTTTGTCTAAATAGATTTTCTAAAATTTTCAATGAAATCTGCCAGTGTGAGAAGTACTGTGAAGGAAATGAGGACATGCATCCGGAAAACTGCTTCTCTGCTTTGTATAACGTCTCCGCGTTCATTTTCCCAGAGGAACGTTGGGTTTCTTAGGGAGGAGGGATCATCCTTTATCACTGGAGCCATCAGAAGGAACTGGAAAACACACAGGTGATTGGCACCTAGACAGAAGGTAATAAAGAGCAGGAAGTTCAAGGACGCTGCTCAGACCAAAGGCTGCAAGCGCTCCCTCAAGGCACTTGTCAACTAGGTAGAGTAAGGGTAACAGAGTCTATAGGCAGAGGAGGGCGGGGGAGGGCCTGGCACTTTGGTGAGTAGCATTTCTCCCTGGGGCGAGTAAGGGATTGCAGAGCAGCCCCAGGGAACTCACTGAAGCCAGACAGCATGAATGAAACTTCTCTCCCCTTCTTAGTTCATAAGTTTCCCCATGCAGAAAATTGGGTAATTCTTACTCATGCATATGTATGAGAAGGCAATGAATACTATGAAAGGTTCTGAAGCCGGAGAACATAAAAACGTTAACTCTACATAAAGCATCAGCCACTCGCGTGATGGACGCTCATGTCCTTGAGATGGGCTGGCCCAGAACTGAGAGGAGAAGCTGGGGAGAGATCAGAGGCTAGGTGGGCTCCCTCTGAACCCCTGGTTACCAGTTTCCCCAGTTTGCAGAGGCCCCTAAAGGACCTCCCGCACTGGGAGGCTGCAGGAGCGGAAGACACTCAGCCTTACAAAGGTAACATGGGAGGACACACAGTCACCCAGCCCCTTGGGCATCAAAGAGGCGGCCAACGAGACGAGATGTGTGCAAGAGCTCCAGTCTGCTCGTGGTCTTCTCGGCCTCCAGGGCCCTGGGGCCTCTGCCCCCTTCCATAATCCAGTGACACCGTGGGGAGCTGGGTTTGTGGGGGTCTGAAGTAAGGGGGCTTATAGAGAAGCAGTGTCTCTATCTGGGGAGTCACTGTCTGATTTCGGAGGGTCAGCATGGATAGGGAGGGTCATCTTTAAGAATCCCGAGAGCATGTCTTTGACTCCACAAAACACTAGAGCGACTAATTACCATGTATATTCTCTAATTAAGTGGTTCTACCTAGGCATTCTAGGCTAGGATAGCATCTCATTCCATTACAAAATAAAACATTTTAAAAACCTTCAGTACATTTTAACTCCCATGGGACCTTCTCCTTCTCCCTTTATACAGGTGTGACCATCGCCTTGTTTAAAAGCGCCCACGTGTTGAATCCCACGGCTCATTTTCAATCATCATGCCGTGCCCCCCTTCCAGTCCCTACCGAGTGGCTGGCAGACTCCGCTCCCCCTGATGAAAGCTCCTGCAGAAGTCGCTGCACAGTCTGCCCCACTCACGCCGGCCTTTCTCCTGCCTTTATGCCCCTGGATCGGAGCCGCCCACTCTCCTTCCAGGGTGTGGGCCCTTCTCACCTGCAAGCCTTCAGAAAGGCTGCCCTGGGTGTTTCTCTCGTACTCTCATAATAAAGTACTAAAGGCGAACTTTCTAAGCTTCAGCACTGAACGTGACTCACGATATCCTGAAAGATTATTCACTGTCTTCTGTCTTCCACTTTTCCTATCAGCCTGTGTTCTTTTGTAGGCAGTATATTTTCCGTCTGGATGGTTTTAAAATCTTTGTCATCAACATTCTGTACTACCAGTTGAGTTTAAGAATCAATTTATTTTACCTTGCTTGTAATTGAATCTGCTTCCGGAGTCTGAGAGTACTCATCTTTCCTTAATTGTCTGATTCGATCATCTACACCCTTGACTGTTGACTCAGTGAAACATGCTGCCCAAGGTCCCTGATTTCCCAAGAATTCCCCAAATGGCACAGAATAGGCTTCTCAATCCCTGACAGAAGACACTTTCCATTAAAATCTAGTTTTTTATGCCCTACAAAATGTTCTGCATTTTGGTAGGATATCATTTTGGACCGATAAAAAAATATGAAGGCAAACAAGTGAGTGGGTTTGTCTGGGAAGGTGGACAACACTGAATGGTGTGGGAAACAGAAGGAAGGAAAGTCTGGGGGCCAGTCCTCCAACCATATACTAGTTACGTCATCACGGAACAGTTATCTAATATCTCTGAAGCTCAACTTCATCTTAAGAACGGGAATGACAGATTCCACCACCCATGGTTGTTTGACTGAGGCGCCACAGGCCAAGTCCCGTCCGACTGCAGAGCCTTTGCGGGGAAGGACCACGTCTTGCTCGCCACTTGTATGTGTCATCAATCTCCTGCCCTTTTAACACTGCTCTGTTAAGCATGAAGTATTCTCCATCCATTTACAGCGAGCAGGCTGCCCAGATGAAGGATGCTGTGGGAGGAAAGGGCTTCTCCCACGGGTCACAGCTGCTGCCCAGTCCATCAGCAGTGTGGGTCTGAGGTCATCTGGGAATGTTTTGCCCCAGCCATGCACCCAAAACACATAGTCCAGTCCCCAGCGTGACTTGCTGGTCACCTTCCCACAGCCTTTGCATAAAAGACCCTGTGTGTTCCAGGCCTCCCATCCCCAAGGATGCTAAGCTCCCTTGCTGTGCCCACCCCCGAGGGCTGCTTCCTATTTTCCCAGCAACTGGGGCCCAGCCCTGGCCTCAGCAATCCAGGGGGCCTCTCTGCTACCCAGTGGCTGCAATACACCTTCCACAATGAAGTCTGGACCCCGGCATAGGGGCCCCTCCACGCTCATCTTCCTTGCGTGCCCTCCTTCAGCCTCACAGGACTCTAAGGAGTGCTCTTTACACTTCAGAGGCACAGTTACAGCTTGGTAATTCTTTATATTCTCCTGTCTAAAGCACCGTATGCATTCTGTCTCCCAACTGGGCCCAGACTGACAGCCCCACTTCCTTAGTGCCTGGCCCCGTGAGCCATGCATATGAGCCCTCCATGCATCCTTACTCCCTTCCCCAATCAGCCCTGAGCAACCTGCTGCTGTCTTACTCAAAAATAAAGTGTGGCTCAACACGGAGGGCCAAAGCTGGAAGGCACTTCCTCTCTTTCTAATCATTTGACCAATGGCTTGGATGTGAAATTAATGCCATTTGGGGGACTGCTGAAAATCCTGTGGGGACTCTACCTGGTTTGATTCTTTATACTCAATAATCAACTAGAGAAATACTTCCAGTGTGGCTTCTGAAGGCTTCAAGTTAATTAATTTACTACCTTTGGTTAAAAAAAAAAAAAGGATTTTTGTTTACTTGCCAGTCTATCCCTAATATCAAGGAACATAAATCTACAAGGGACTGATTTAATCAAATGTGTTCCTTTTATCAGTGCCCAATAAGACTAATGCAGAAGACACCTAGGCAGGAAAACTAAAATTCAAAAGCACAGTGACTTCTATAATGGCACTACTGTGACTTACTCACTTTAGCTGCTCAGTGACCCAGCACAGTGCCTGGCATGGGGATTTTCACGTATGCATATTTGTTTGCACGAAGGGAAATTCCATTTCATGGGCATCTACTCTTTGACTAGAGGCAAGGCCACCATGCTGCCAACTTCTCAGCTGAGTTCCTACCTTTATCTACTTTGTCAACCAAGGCAAGCAACTTGAGAGGAGACAAAATCCAAACATAAATCTAGGTCCCTCCGAATCCCAAATACCCATTCTCCCACTGAAGAAAACAGGAAGGTGGTTGGGGTGGGGTGGGGCCTGGCCAACAGAGCTGCAGGACAGAAGAATGACATGGGTGAGTCGGGGTCCCGCCGCGGGCCCCAGGAGGGCCCTGGCTTTCTGCACGCGTTACCATCAGGCACTCCTCGGCCCACGGAGCGCACACAGGGGGCAGTCCTCAATCTCTATGGGAATCATTCCAGTCTCATCATGAAAGCAATTTCTAAGGATGATACTTGTGACTTCCTGCTTTCCCAAATGATCCCCAAACCCCTTCTCTACAGTTTCCGAAAGGGTAGGAAGGTAGCACAGACCACAACTATGGGAAATTGTGAGCACAGGGTGACGGAAAAACCCGGTTCTCTCATTTTGAACAACAGATATGCAATTATGAAATCTCAGTTAACATAAAACTAGCACAGAATGAAAAGACCTCAAATAACCACCAAAAGATCTGGATCAAACACCAAGCAGAATCCTTCATCGTTCCTAAGCAGTGCAACTGAGCACGAGAAGAGCTTTCCTCTTAATTTGAAAGATGAGGTAGATCTCCTTCTTGCTGCTCACCGCTACAAAACAACAGGTCTCAAAAGGGAAAAGCAGTAGAAATTTAGTTTGTCTGGACGCACGAGCCAGGTGGTGGCTCCAGGAGATGAGAGTGGACCCTGGGGGGCTGGGCTCTTACCTGTAGATAGGGTCCTGCATCACCAGCATCTTTGGGCTCTTACCTGTAGATAGGGTCTTGCATCACCAGCATCTTGCTCTCATCCCAGGTCCACTCCTTTTTCTGCAATAAAAGAAGCTGTAAATGAATAAGTTAGGCTTGTCCTCTGCTGCAGGACCAGGGCACGCCACGAGGGCTACTAATGCTTACGCAAACACATGCACTTGCTCTGGGCCTCACTTCTTCCCCCTAAGAGGCCTAGAATCGATTGCTCCGAAAGGACAAGTGGAAAAGGTCAAGTGTCTGGTCTGTTTCCTTCAAGCACTTGAGAGGAGCGTTTCCCTGGGGCACAGAGGATAGGCAGGAGCCAAGGTGGCCTCAGGGGACCACAAGCAGGCTCTAAATCAGAATTTCATGGAGAAATTCAAAGAAAGAAAGAAAGAAAATAGGACTATACATCACTCAAGATGGGTGGGAGCTGTAGAGGGGACAAAAGGAGGAAGAAGGCAAAGAGCCTGTGAATGATGCTGCCAAATGCAAATGAGCAGACTCCATCCTCCCTCCCCTAGCGGGGAAAAAGCGGGACACAAGCCCGCAAGTTAAGCAGGACATTTGCAGATTCAAATGATGCTCTTCATTCTGGCTGCAAACCCAAAGGAGACCTCGGAGTAGCTGGGGCCGAGGACAGCAATGGGGAAGAGTGGGAACACAGGATTCCAGGGCAGCCCTGGGGACCCGGACAGCCAATGAGGTGAATGGCAGCCCAGGTGCTAGGGAAGGACCAGGGTCAGCAGCCACCTGGTCCTCTCAGGTCCCACCCCCAGGAGCAGGGACAAAGAAGCCCACTCCACCTTCATGACCTCTGTCACTGAGGCGCTGTCATCCAGGACAGAGGGGAAGAACATACCCATCTCTCCATGAAAGAGCATCAAGACAGAAGGACAGAAGAGGAAAGCATATGCCAGATAAATGTTCAATGAGCACTCTCAGCTCTGCGCGTTGCTCAGGGACAGCGCGCAGGGGAACCAGTCTGAAAGCACACCAGGCTGTGGGGCTGGGAGCTTCCACCAGGGACCAGGGGAGACCACGTCCAGCCCTTTGGGCGACATTCGCAAGAAGCAGCTTAACACAACACCATACACAGCCGGTGGGCACCAACACACACACATGCCAGTTAGTCCCCAAATCTTGATTCAGTATCAATCCAACCCAGAGAGGTGGATTTTAGACTCGTTTACAAGCATTTGCTGTTTTACAGACAATAAAACTCAGCTCTAAGAATTAACTGTATTTTCAAAAGTTGCCTTCCTATAATTGCTACCCACTGCCCTGTAAGGTTTTAGGGTATTAAATGAGTAAACACAGAAACAAGGAAACTAAACCTCTGTCTAAGTAGGAACCTTCCAGGTATATAAATACACCCAATCCAGACCCTCTTCTTTATCCCAAATTACCCCAGGTTTTGAAAACATTCCTCATCTGCTAAGTCTTCTGGACTTGTCACCTTAGTTGACCTTCTGTACACACCACACGTGCCAGCATCCCCCTCAAAACCTACACTCTGACTGGTATCTCTGACTGATTTCCATGTGGTCTGGACAGCAGGGTAGAGACACACGTTCCTTTCTGCATTCCAGCCATGCACTCCTCTCAGCCCAGCAAGGACAGGCTGACAGGATTTCAGCTGCCTCGTAACCTTACCAGCACACATTGGGACGGTTTCCAATGACACACACTGAGACATTTCACAGGACGCCCGTTGTAAACAGGCAATATAGTTGTTCACCATAGGAATTCTTTAAACAACAATGTATGTTTAAAATATGGTTTGATTTGGTGGCAAACTTAGATAATAAATATTAAATTCTGCCACATCTATATTTGTGATGACATATTCTGCCTGACTTTGATTCGATGAGATAAGCAATGTTTATAAAGCACGTCCTCTCTGCGGCTGAGCCCACCCATTGCGATTTCATTGCAGCGATTGTTTTTCAGTTCTGATACTTTCATTTGGCTCATCTTCCTGCTTTCTCTGCTGAGGTTTTCCATCCTTCACTTGCTTCAGGAGTGTTACAATTGCTCCTGGAAGTATTTTTAAGGCGGCTGCCACAAAATCTCTATCAGATAATTCTAACATTTGTCATCTTGGTATTCACTGTTTTTTTTTTTTTTGGTTTTGTTTTTTTTCTTTTTCATTGATGGTGAGAGTTTCCTCCTTTCTGCTGCAGCATGTGATTTTCCACTGAAATCGGCACATTTTGAGAATTATGTTTTAAGACTCTTGATCTCAAACTTTATCTTCTCAGGTCACTGCTCAAGCAGGGGAAGGAGAGGGACGTCACCTAGTTGTGACCAGGCAGAAGTCAAGGCACGGGTTCCCACTGGACTTGTTACACCCAAGGGGGAGGGGGCTCCACGCCACCAGAGGGTGGGGGCTCTGGCACCCCATGGGGCTTCCGCTGGCTCAGAAGGGCATGGGTACCCAACTGCTGCCCCCGCCAGGCCCTGTGACCCCAGGCCAGTCTAGGCTCTGCACTGACCAGGGGGCCCGTTACCAGCTGCCAGCGCTCAAAGTCCCGGCTCTCCTCTTGGCCTCTGACACCAGCTCGGGGAGGCTGGGGTACCTCATCACAGCCTGGCAAGGTGGGTATCAGCCTGGCTGGCTGGGACCAGTTTCTCTGCGTGGTTTGGCTGGATGAGTGGTGGTTGCCTGGAGTGTTCTGCCTTGCCAGGCCACCCCTTTCCTCCGCCGCCGGCTGGGGCACAGGCTTTGCCTGGGGCTTGTGTCTGTTCCCACTGCCCCACCTGTGCTGCTGGCTTCTTCCGCTCCGGGTCTGGGGTATGTGCAGTGAAAACACCGCCCGTGGGACTCACGACCATGTAACTCCCTGGGTCCCCAGCCTGCCTGCCTGCCTTCCTGCCTTCTCTCCACCTCTGGGAATCTTATGATTGTTTTATCTACAATGTCCAAGGTTTTCGGTCGTACATCAGCAGTAGGAATAGGGGAGAATGCATCTATCCCCAGAGCAAGTCTGGTTTGTGTGTTTTAAGCTCCGGGTGCCGGGGCCCACCTCTTTGGTCTGAGGTGAGGCCCAGCAACCTGCGGCCTTAACAAACACTTCAGGTGCCTCTGATGCGACTAGCACTGACAGCCACCGCCTTTACCACTGAAAGTCAAACTGACGTGTCCGACTGGCGGCTCTCCTCCATGCAGAGCATCGCCCCTGCAGTCTCAGCCCAGCACCGGGAGGGACCCGGCCACTCCAAGCAGTCACCCGACGATGATCCCACCACTGTCCCTGGCCAGGGAACCCTGGTGTCACACAACAAACGGCCGCTGTGAGGTGAACCCTGGGAGGGGTAGCGGCAGAGGCTGCTCTGCTCCGTAGGGAAGGGAGCCTCAGTTTCCCAGGTTCTCACTCTCAGGAACGCCTGTGATGAGTCTGTTACTCTGCTCTGATTTTCAGAGTTAGCAGAGGAGGCACTGACGCGACGTGCCAGGGAGGCCACGCCAGTCCGCCAGCTGCCGCACCCACTGTCCCTCTGGGGAAAGCCGCCCCGGAGGCTTCTGGGTGTGGACAGTTTGCGGGTGGGTGTCTGATGACCCCACCCCGGCCGACCTGGCTCTGACAGACGGGGCTCAGGGTGGGCAGCTGCTACCCACTGCCCCGTAAGGTTTTAGGGTATTAAATGAGTAAACACAGAAACAAGGAGATTAAACCTCTGTCTAAGTAGGAACCTTCCAGGTATATAAATACACCCAATCCAGACCCTGAGGACGGTCCAGGGTTGCCCCACCATTGAGCTCCCCAACTCTACCCAATAGGATCCTGCACCAAGCCTAGGCTGGACCCCCACAGCGAGGTGGTTTTTGTGACCTGCCGCTTATCTTTCCACTCAAACTGGCTGCAGGGCTGCGACAGAGGAAGCCTCCGACTCAGGCTGCTTCCTCCTCGTCTGCCAACGAGCCTCCGTTATCAGCGCGATCTGAGCCACACTCTTCCTCCAGACGCTAAAGAATGTAACGAATACACAGCCATTCAAAGGCAAGAATAATGAGGCAAAGTTAATACAGAACAGCGATATTCCTTCTCTGGAAGACCTAATAAGAGGCTGGGGAGACCAGCCTCCAGGGGCAGCTTGTATTAATGTAATGAGGCTGAATGGCAGCAGGGTCCACAGCAGCCAGAAAATACTTCACTGTCAAAAGAGGTGCCTGCATCCATACAGACCATCCTGACAAAAAAAATCCACAACCTACTTATTTCCCTTTTCTGAAAATCCCATTAAAACCCAGGCCTCTCCCTTTAAAGATCAACCTGAAACACTGAGGGTCAGAGAATTAACTTACTTCCTGCCAAGACCACCTAGTACAGTGGCAAAACCCAACTTGTCCGCCTCTAGACCCCATGTTCTCTTTGCTGCTCAAAGTAATGAAACCAAAGATTTTCTCTCTCCACTGCCAGGAAGCTCCTCACGTTCAGCAGAGGGTGGGGGTGAGCGGCACGCAATGTGTGCTTTTACGAGACCGCTGAAGGGGGGAAGCACTTCTTGGGTACAAGGCCCTTTCCTTTACCTATTGAGCGCAACTGTCCACTCCTCCCTGGAAAGGTACAGCCATCTGGTCACTCCACCACCTCCTGGCAGGGGACATTATGGGGGAACCAGCTCTGAGGTCGGTCTGCCTGGAACAGTGCCTAAACCAGACACAGAGTCAGGGCTAAACATCACAGTGCCCTGCTTTATTTTGGAACCCAGACATTACTAGGGCATCGCTGAAACCCTTCCCTAGGAATCCAGAAGTGGAGGAAGAACTTGACATTAACTTCCTATCCCTCCTGGAATGTACCGGTCGTACAAAATCTGTAAGCCCCACCGTTACTCAGGCCCCTGACAGCAGTGGGGACTTCTCAAAAAAAAAAAAAAAAAACCCAAAACCCCAAAACCTTGCAAAGGCCACAGGAACTTTGCTTGACAAGTTCTCCATGCTTCCAGAAAGAATAGGATGAGTCTGAAAAAACAGCTATCACCACCCGCAGGTATAACCCACAGATAAAGAGAACACGTTTCAAAACCCACATGCTAAGAAATCCTCACACCACAATGCACCTGATTCCTAATATGCCTGTTTTAAAACTCGCAGAAAGTAAAGGCCTAGAAACACGACACGGTAGAAAGCCGCTGGACTGTCCATTCCTGGCTCTGTCGGCAACCACCTGGGTGGCCTCAGGACAGTCACCAGGCCTCTCTTGTCCTCTGTGACCGTACCTAATCAATCAGGGAATCGGAATAACTCATTTTTGAAGTTCCGCCTCCTAAATTCTGGGTCGATAATTCTAAGTGCCTCTTTCTTACCCAATTAGACCTGAGCTCTGTGTTTCCATAGTAACTAACACTCACTACCTTTTGGGAAGGTCACTGGTTTCCTTGTGATGTGATATGCCATGGCCAGCGTACAGGCTAGAGGTTAAAGGCCCTGAATTAATCAGGCATTTCCTACCCAGCAGCTTTTCTTCAAAGGAGTCTGAAGAGATTAGTACATACACAGAACCTGACAGTGGGAAGAACCCACCTGGGATCTGAGCAAGACAGACCTGGTTCAAACATTAGCTTCACCACTGATGGCACTTGAGGTTTTAGGCAAGTTGCTCAACCTTCTTTTCCAAAATGAGCCTAAGAATGCTACCTACCCCATAGGAAGGTTGTAAGGATTTAACAAGTGTACTATTTATTAAAGTGTATTATTTATTTGCATCAAATAAGCAAATGGTAGGCACTTGATGCGCTAACTATCGTTGTTAGCTGTTCTCCCGATCACCGCAGTGTGCGAATACTCTCGGCAGTTTGCTACCTCTGGTCGTCTTCACGGTCCCTGCCCTACAGGCTCACAGTCTGTGTGGCACAGAGAGAAACAGCTACAATGCAGTTTTATAGGAGCTGCAATCGACCTGCATGTGCATATAGTGCCATTAAAAATAATTTTGCTGGACAGAGTCTGTGTCTAATAGCCCTACGCATCCTCCCCAGTTCCTTGAACATACTGGGTGGTGGACACACAATAAATAGTTGTTAACGAGAACGATGGAGCCATTATAAAATGTTGCCTTAGGAGATTCCAACAAAGTTGTTGGTTTATAAGAGAAGCCCTTTCAGTCCTTCTGTCAGAAAACCCTTTGGATGGAGTTAAAGACTAATCTTTCTCCTTTGGAAGTCTGCTCCCTAACAAGTGGTGCTATGGTGTGACTCCAGTAGTGACATAAATAATCGTTACTATATACACGGAAAAGATAATTACTCAGGCCAAACTGGGAGTTGAAGAAAATGTACTGACTGAGAGGTGACAATGCAAAGCCAATTATCTTAGCTGCTGGGTTCATACCACAAACACAAGCTAAGATTCTTGAGGAACTTGAGAGTCATTATCTGCTGGCATCAGTTCAAGATGACAGCATTTCTAGACACTTGTTAATATAACCAAAAAGATGCTGTTTATCTACATTTCAGTGAGAGATGCTCACAAACATCCGGCTACTGCCGACCCCAGAATAAAGCGCCTGAAGATCAGAGTCACTGAACAAGTCTTCCTCATAAAACCACAGAAGCTAGCAATTTCTACCGAGGCCCTTCTACGCCTGGGAAAGGCTCTTGACTTGTTTTCTCAAAGGGGCAGATTGGCAGGAGGAGAAAAGAGGGAAAGAGAAGACAGCCCAAACCAACAAACTAGACTTCATTTGATCCCACTGTTAGGTACTCAGTTCTTCCCACACACACAGCACGTTTATGCATCCAGCTAGTCAACAGCCGCAATAACTGAGAACACACTACGCATGGCCAAGGGTCCAAGCCCGTGCTGAGCTTACAGGGATGGCCCTCACCCTTAAACCGTTCTCTGGGAGTAGGGAATCCCCATAAATGCGCTTTTTCCCCAGCCTGGATGCACACCACCATTCACCAGTCACACACAGGCTCGGCGGCTGCTCTGGGGACTGTTTGACCTCAGAGGGTCCCATCCTGCCCCACAAGGTCAACACCACACACACCCGCTGTGCCTCTGGGGCCTGCTTTCTCTATAGCCCAGCAGGTTCTCCAAGACCAGAACAGGTACCGCTAGCCTGTCTACACACGCACAAGCCCTCAACAGTATGGCTCTGGAGCTGGTGCGGAGCATCTGAACTGGCCAAGTCAAAGCCGTCTCCCAGTCCAACTCTTCATTTTACAGTTGAAGCTCAGAGAGGAAAAATAGCTTGTTTAGAAGCACACAGCCAGGAAGAGAAGTGCCAGGACAGGGACCTAGGTCTCTGCATCTCAGCCCGGGGCTCCTCGGCATGCCACACAGACCCGGGGAACACCAGCCTGTTGTGAGTGGGAGGAGGAGACCAGTCACCACCTTCACCAGCTGGTGCGGCACAGACGTGGATTAACCAGTGGGGATGTCAGGTTGCACGTGGTACCAGTGCCTCTGGCGGAGTATCAGCCCTGTTTGTCCACCTTCAGCTGCCCACAAGAGCTCCAGCACTTAACCTCATCAGGATGGCCACCTCCGAAATCTGGGGCTGCTGATTTCCCTGGAGACCAGTGCAGCATGTCTGCACTCAGCCCCGAGATAGACACACACAGAGACAGACACACAGAGGGGGCAGTACCAGCACACACAGACACCAGGGAACGTCACATGGAGATAAGATGTCAGAGAGGCTGATTACTGGTCATGTGCATTCATCTGTCCGAGGCAGTGTGAAA
The DNA here is from genome assembly GCF_040802235.1 of Manis javanica. NCBI lineage: Eukaryota > Metazoa > Chordata > Mammalia > Pholidota > Manidae > Manis > Manis javanica. The sequence continues at coordinate 5,874,776 of NC_133169.1, forward strand.
TGAACACTGTGATTAAAGCAATTATTTAAATCCCAGGCACAGCCTGAAAGGCATGCCGTGCGGGGGTAGAGAAAATGAGTTGGGAGGCTCCCTGCTCCCAGGCCTGGCATCCGAAGACTCAGATCTAGGATAGACCTGTTAGATCGCCTCTTTTCTCTGGAGAGAACCCAGCCCAGCAATTACCAAGGATGGAGTTTCACAGTGAGTCACAAGCCGCGTGGGCTCCCGAGGGAGATGCTTCTGCAGCTCATTCTTCATTCACTCGGGGGAGGGAGGCCAGCTTCTCAGCCAGGTGACCCCTCAGCGGCCAGGTGTCCTCACGTGTGGTGGGATCTTGGGCAAAATACACAGACTCTCTAACCTCAGGGTTTTCACGTGCAGAACACGGCTGACACCACATATGGTATACGATGCACGGAGGACACATGAGATGGGAAGTAAGACTGTCCCCTGAGGGCAGAACTACGAGGTCACCCCATAATGCGTCAAATCATAGGTACAAGTTACCCAAAGGGGGAAGAACAGGCCCCAGGGCAGCAGGCCTAACTCAAAGTAAGCAAAGATGATGTTAAGGACCAGGGTGCAGGAAAGATGACAGGAGCGTCGGCCCTGAAAGAACAAACCGGAGAGTCCCGAGGGCAAACCCGGCAGAGGCTGTGGGACAGACGCCAGGAGCAGCACAGGCTCGACAAGGCCAACGTGAATATCCAGGGACCCGTTAATTGTGGAGCCAGAGGCCAGGGAACATTCCTGCCACACAATTAGATGAGCTGCCCCATCTCTGTGCTCACCAAGCAGCCCTCTAATTACCTCCTTCTTACACCACTTGCCTCCCGTGGAAGAAAATGCACTGTCAGGCTAATGGGAGGATACGGTCCGGGACGTTATTCCATGTCTCAAAGTGAATAAGGGCATCTCGTTTACACGTCAGCCTCTTCTGAGCCTTGTCCGTGTGGTAACATCCCAATGTCCGTAACTCCAAGACTGATGAGTCTGAGTTCTGGACTGAAAGGCTGACGGCTCAGCCCCTGGGGGGCGCAGTTCAGTGAGCGCGTCGTCTGCATGGCTTGTTTTCCGAGGTGACTGGGTGCCGTGAATGCTCACCAAGTGAAATGTCCACCTGACTTCAGTAGGACTGATGGAGAGAGCGCCCATCATGGCTGCAAAAGCACCCTGTAACCTGGGAAGTGTCCACAACTCACAACCATTACGCGATCAGTTGGTTCAGGAGGCCCCTAGGCTACCAGTCCCCCTCACACGAGGGCCGACTTATCTGACATGCATGTGTTGAGTACGTGATAAAAGCCAAGCTGGGGCTCAGCTTGGCTTCTTGAAGTGTGAGCCCGGGTAGCCCTGGCCCATATTTGCCCCCTGAGGGTGTCTCCTGCTTTTAAATTCACATTGTCATCATCCATAATGTCTTTAACTGAGGCCCAACTTGCTGACAGGCCTCATCTACCTGAGGCCTCAGCCTGCTTCCACACCTGTCCTGCTCCAGAACTCCTAGGAGGACAAGATCCTAGAGACTGTCCCATGGCTGACCACCGTGTGCATATATGTGGGGCAGGTGGAAGGGCAGAAAAGCTATCCCCAGGGTAAGAACAGCAAGGGGACCATGGACCCACAGTGGGGTTGGAAAAGTCAAATATACTTACTAAGCTATTAGAAATTCCCTACTACTTGTGAATTTTGAAGTCATTCTTTATAAGAGTCTACCACATCTTATGCTTTTCCTATATACTTCCAGCCTCACAGCCATAAAACACTTTCTAGAACCACTTCTAAATACAGGCATCTTTAGGGAGCATAAGAGAACACGAGAACACGTTTTGGTTTAATATATGGGAGACCTTTGTAAATGTCCAGCCAATCAGAGAAAAAATGGGCCCCCTCAGGGAGCAGTAAGGTCACCATCCCTGCCGGGCTCCAGTCATCCATCGGGTCACGTCTCTTGCGAGGAGCGTGGAGACTGAATCCTTGGATTGGCAAGATGACTTCCCCTCATCATCCTCTCAAGCACCTGGCTCCCCAAGTTTATGTTGTCTACTGTTATGTGTTTGTCTTCACCTTCCATAACCCCAGGCCTCAAGGTCGGCCTCAGGTTCCACCAGAATCAAGAGCATCTGAGGTTTGGAACCAGAAGCAGCTCCAGAGGCCTGTACATCACTACATCATGGCACTGCCACCAATGAGTATAAAGCAAAGACATCATTAATAAAATACAAGGCATTAGCAATCACGGAACAAACAAGCGAAAACAGCCTTCACATATCCTCGGTCAGCCCAGGCCTTTCCCATTTCTCTCTGGAAACGCACTCTCTCCCCTCTGCCATTATGCAAGCCTGCTCCTTCCCGGGGTTAACAGCATTCTCCCGCAACACACCCATCACCATGAACAGCCAAGCGCTTAAAGAGCATGTGCTCGCTGGCCTGCCCGCCCCAGCGCAGAGGCTTGCCCCTGGGCAGACAATCGCCCCCACCCTGGCACCCACCTCGGCCACGCCTCAGCCTGCAGGGGAACATCAGCAGGGCTGGGTCCTGAGGGCTGTTCAAATAGACGGGCTGAAGCAGCGGTGAGTGTGAGAGGAAGACACACAGACGCACAGTGGGGCTGGGCGCCACCTCAGGTGCGACTGAGGACAGCTCCCGCGACAGGAGGTGACCGCTGCTGGGGAGCCTCCCCTCCTGCTCACCTGTTCCTTGTCACCACTTAAAAGTAGTTCCCGAGATCAAGACCCAAAAGTAAAGGCATCAAAGCAGGGAAGGGCGTTTGGATGTGTGAAGCAAGGATGACGGGAGATGGGCCCTGCCCCCCAGAGGACACCAGGACTGATGGGGACACTGGCCCCGCCTCGCTCCAGCTGCAGCCCCGCAGCGCTGTCACCGGTCTGGGTGGCCACCTCAGCAGCTGGGGGAGGGTCTGCACAGAGAGCAGCCTAGAGGAGCAGGTGGCCGCTCCTGCCACCCCTGGCTCCCCTTTCATCACGGGCTCCAATTCAGGGTCCCTTACCTTTTTCTTTTTCTTCAGAATCACCTTCACTCCATCAACTGACACCATGATGCTCACTTTCTTCTTCTTGATGTTCTTGGCTTTAAACTCATACTGCAAAGGAGAGGAGAACAAACAAGCACAGTCCAATTAGATCAGCGCCATGTGCAGGGTGCAGCTAGCTCGTGACCCGCAGGAGAGGGCCACAGACGGGCCTGGGAGCTGGAGCTGCCCCCGGGGGGCGGGGTCCTCGGGGCCTGTGAACGCAGGCGGGTGTCTGCAGGCAGGGGCTCAGCCATCTTCAGGTTGAACAGGGAGGGACTCAGTGGTCACCAGTTTCATTACTCAACCACCAGGCAGGACCAGAAGAACGGATCTAATCCATCCCAATGAGATGAAAACAGCCTTTGAAAATCTCATCAGAGATCCAGAACCTTCCCTGGGTAATTCAGTCTGACATTTAATGACTTTCACTGTCAGGCATGTCTTCCTTCTGTCTATCCAAATGCTGCTGAAAGTCTATTTCATCCTCAATGAAGATTAGGGTGAGTTGGCACCAGTCTTTGAATCAGGGCTTTTTACATACTAAAAGATAATCATGAATTCTAAATCATTCTTTACAAGTTCGAGTCCCAAACTGCTGTATCTGTAAGTCCATCTCCAAGTCTACCCACAGCGCTGTTAGCCCAAAGTATTCCAGAGAGGACCTGACTGGTGATGGTTAATATAAAGGAGGGTGTTTCCTTGCAACCTGTATATCTATACTCCTTTTTGCCATCCTGAACGGGGCTGCTCCGGCCCCCGCCCTGCATGCTGTTGGACCCTGGCTTCCTCCTCAAGCCCAGAGAGTTTTCTGTTAATCGGCTCATTCACAGCCATTTCTTACGCTTGCGCAGATATTCATGACTGGTGGTATAATTCCACGTCTTTCTCACTGTGCGTCATTCTGAGCGCTTACCCAGTTCACTGACACCATCTTCACCTGGTCCCCATCTTGGTATCACCGCCTAGCAAACCTACCTGCCAAGCTCTCTAATCAAACATCTTTAATCTACAGATTAAAAAATAATAGTTCAGGACCCAGAGTCAAGACCTCTACTCCAACCCACAGGCCTCCTTCTCTGGAGCCTTCTATGCTCAGACCCTCCCCCGCACGTCTAAATCCTAGTTACTTCCAGTTCACATGTCGATAGAAATGAACCTAATCCAGTCTAAAGACATGAAAACAACCCCTACTTTGAAAATATCATCAGAAATCCAAACCCTTCCCTTGGCCGGCCTTCAACACTTTGATTTTAGGAACTGAGCTCAGAGCTCCCAGCCTGTCTACATGGTGTCCCTCCAGCTGAATGAACCAGGTGGTCTTCCTACTCTGTGGTGCAGTCAGGGCTGGTGCCCCTCAGCTGTCTGCAGCTCACAGGAAAGAACATGACCTAGTGAACAGGTACAATGTTCTCCTTATGTTCACAGGGCAGGCTGTGGTCTAAGCTGGGTGGAGTTTCCAGGTGATGGCAATGTACGTCACTCCTCGGCCTGGAGGTCACTCCCATCCTGTCAACAGCTGTCCTTCTAATAAAAGGGCCTGAAAGAAGAGTAGACCAGGGCAGCAGACACACAGGAGAAAGAAGAAACCTTCAGCTCAGACTGGGCTTCAGAATCTGGGAACCCAAAGCCCCTTAAGAGTACGGAGCACTGGAGAGTGAGCCCGTCGCAGGCCAGGGAGGAAAAGCACTTTGCACTGGAGGCTGGCTTAGGACCGGACCTCAGCCATGAAACAGATTCCTCTCTAGGTCAGCAGCTGCAAGCTGGCAAAGGCCGGCATTGTGACTGAGGGGCCACCCTTCAGGACATAGCTGCAGTTTGCAGCGAGTCCCTGCCTGCAGCTTTCTGCACAGGGGCAGTACTGGGTGAACTGCAATGACCTCTGGGTGGGGGAGCCACCAGAGACTCTGCAGGCTGGCTGCCTTTGGCCCAGTGCCCGTCGGGAGAGGCGAACCGGCTCCGCTTCCTGACCACACCTGCATTTACCTCCATTCACTAGGGCTTTCAATAAACACGGCCCTTTAGTGTGCCTCCCGTGGGAACAAGCCACTAAAATCAGGGCCGCTGCTGCCAGTCAAAGGCATGCAGAGGACGTGCTTTGATTAACTCAGGTGGGCGATAAGAGCACAGAGTCCTAGAAACACCCAGAGGTGGCAGAAGCTGCCCTAGACAGGTCTGTCTGCAACTATTCCGTCGTCTTTGGTCTCTTCTAGTAAGCCACTCTTACAAGTTCCCCGTACTTCCTTCGCCCCATTTTCTGGCAACAGACAAAATAGCAAGGCTTAAGTACTTCTCTCTGAAGGTTCTAGGTCATTCTCCCAGCCCGAGTTTGGAGAGCATATTGCCTGCCAAACTGGACCTTTAAATGTCTTATATTTCCAGAAGAATATTGTAGCTGTTCGTGTCTTTCTTGTTTGTTCCACCTCACTGTTGGTTCCACTGTCTCTGAGACCTTTTTTAAATCAAGATCCCCGAGGCTAGCAAGAGGTTCCCAGCCAGGTCATTGCCTGGGGATCTAAAACCTTCACTATTTCTATAGTTTGTTTTGACAAGCCACGCCTTTAATATCTTGATCTTCAGATCTCAACATGCAACTCCATGTTCTCCTTGGAACTGGAAAACTGCCTCTATTCGATGTCCGTGCACCCGCTCCCAGGTGGCTCTGGCAGGTTCTGCAGACCCGGCGACTACAGGGACGAGCATGACCAGGTGACCAGAACCCCGATGACGGTGACAACCCAGCTGCTCCTCCTCCCAGCAGCGGGCGGAAAGCCCTGGAGGGCTTCAGAGCCAAGAGGGGCGGGCGAGGCACAGAGCAGGCCCGTGCCAGGGGCCGCACTCCCGCAGGCCAGTTCTAAAGGCTCTCCGGTCGGACGCACTCTGCGTCCACGCCGCCTGCCTGGTGGTCAGGCGTCTCGAACCCTTCCCGACCAAAGAGGAGGTACTTAAATTGCAGTTGTTAGAAACTATGGGGATGAAATCGAGTGATGAAAAATAATGAAATATTAATTATCATGAAACCACTTGTTTGTAGGGTAACTGCACTTCACTTGGGTAACCATGTTACTACGCTTACTGTGGGGACAGAAAACGGATCTGGAGACAGGGGAGATGATGGGGGTGACCAGGAGAACAGAGAGAAGGGGCTCACGAGGGCCGTTTTTTCCCACCTGCTGCTCTGGGGGGCAGGAGGGCTCGGTGGGGGAGCAGCTGTTCTGCTGCGTAGGAACATCTGCTTGGACTTTGCCAGGGGCTGCAGAACAAACAGGACGGCTGGTGCCACCGTCTGCAGCTCAGGCCAACATCCCAGAGCCCCTGCCAGCTCCGGAGTCTGCCAGCGGGCCCGGCTCTTCCCCCAGCATGGCCAGGCTGACCTCATGTATTTGCTTTGCCTGCCGGAGCCCCACCAGCAAGGGCAGATTAAGTCCTACAGGACCTGACCTTTAGGGGAACATAACAAGTCCTGGAACACGAATGGAGATAAAGCGCATGAGGTTCACAAACACAGCCTTGGGACCCGGTCCTGGAACGGCGGCCCTGGAGCTCAGTGCGCTGTCCCAGCCAGGGACACTCATGAAGGGGAAGCAGGGGGAGCCTGAAGACATTACGCTAAATGGACAAATGCACATACTGTGTGGCTCCACTTCCACGAAGTCCCTGAGAGTAGTCGCAGTCAGAGAGCAAGAAAGCAGACCGGTGGTTGTCCGGGGTAGGGGAGGGGAAGGGAGGAGGTGTTGTGTTTCGTGGTTTAATGGGTCCAGAGTTTCAGGGCTGGAAGATGAAAAAGACCTGGAGACGTTGGTGATGACTGCCCAGCAATGTGAACGCTGGGTGCGGGTGCCACAGAACCACACACTGAAGAATGGTGGAAATGGGAATTTTCATATTATGTATATTTTACCACAATAAAAGGATGAAAATCTGGAAGCACTGGAAGCACTGTATAACCCACACATTTCTTCTCAGGCAAGTCCACTTGAATTCTGCGTGCCAAATGGCATTTCTGTTGCTCTCCCACATGCAAGTTAAACATGTCACACTTTTCTGTACTTCCACGTGACTGCATTTGCTATTGCCCGTGTCTAGAATGCCCTCCCCCCACCATCTGCTTGGTGAACTCCTGCTTATTCTAGAACTATCTACTCAGCCTTCCACCTAGCAAAGCCCTGGAGGTCAACGCCCATTCGCCATGTCCTCCCACTGAGTTGTGTCAGCAACAATACACCCGCCCCCGAGCCTCTATTGTCACTCCCCATTAACTAGCCGAGTGCTCATTTCCCCACTAGGCCATGCCCTCCTTGACAGCAAGAAATAGCACATATCTGTACCCCAGAAAATAACACCAAGACACAGGAGGCTGACAAATAGATGTCAAATAAATTAATGAACACAGTGGACGGTGGTTATTCACAGTGCCTGAGAAAACATGCCACTGTCCACAAGGGAAAAATCAATCTTCCAGAAATTAATGAATTAACAACTTAAGTTACTAAAGCTTGGATTCCATTCTACAAACATAAGGCTTTCAAGATCTGCCTCGACTTCTTTCATACTCCAGGGCACACTGTTGAGCACCTTAGCTTTTTATTTGATCCATGCATACTTCATTCAGTGAAGTGATTTACACCTTCCGTTATAGGTAAGGGCTGTCCTCCATCACCGCAGGGGCACAGTTAGAGGTAATCAGTGGGGGGAGTGGGGGGTGGTTATGCAGACAAACCTCTGCTCTCTGGGCTACCCAGCTTCCCTGAGTGGCAGCTCCCGTGCCCAGGAGCCAGAATCTGGGGGACAGGGTGCTCAGGAGCCATGGCAGCCCCTGACACTGTGTGTAGCTCAGTGACTCGCACTGTTCATTCATATGAAACCTCAAAAATGCAAGAAAGACAAAGACCAAAGTTGGTACTAAACCCAAATTCTAGAATATGCATGAGGCTTCTTGCGAACATTGGGTTGAGAGAGAAAGTTAGTTCCTATCAATCAACCTCAAGCCCAGTGCAACTTACTGCAGCCACGGACACATCACTGGAAGTTGGGTATAAAGAAAACCTCTGTAAACTGCAAAACACTTAAAGGGGCTCCTTTTTAAAGAAAGGAATATTCATTGCCATTCTATCATGAATGTAGAATTTGAGAATTTCGAAATTAAGTAGACCAGGAGAGCTTAGAGCCAAATTTTAAATCCCATTTGGGATACCTGCCAAAAAAGGCAGAATCCCAGACCCAGGTAAGTGCTCAGCAGAGGTGCTCACACAGCAGACCTGGGGTCGGCGAGAAGTTCGCATTTTTTGGAGGCAGGCAGTAATAGAGATCACACTGTTCATGAACACTATATTCTGGGCCACAGAAGCACATTATAAGAGTTCTTCCGTATTTTCATCAACATCCAGAATTGCCTTAGATGAAATCAATGTGTCACCATATATGTACTTTACAGTTTTCATAGTAGGTTTGAAAAGTGTAGATACTATTATAACAATTGAAAGACAGATTCTTATAAAAGCACTACTGCTGTTTGCTGTCAGACCTTTTCTAAATCAAAGGCAGCTAAAATTACAACTACTATGTTGGGAGGGAATTCTGCTGGGTGGTAAGTATCAGGTGTTCACAGATTGTGCTTTGTATATTTTGTGACTTTGAAATAGCTCATCAACAAAATTTTAAAAGAATCTTTGTGTTTGAAATGTATGAGAACACAAATATTAACCAAACATTTCATCTCACGGATGAAGAAGCCGCTGCTCAAAGATGGCAAAAAAAGTTCCCCATGTTCATTAGCCAAAAACCCACTCGTGGAACCCACATCTTCTGACTCCTGGCCCCGCTCTCCTTATGTCATCCAGCATCTGTTTCTTCCACTGGCCCCGAAGTCTGTCTCCAGGAAATAAAATCATTCATTCATTCCTCCACTCATTCAGTGCATGTGTCATGAGCGCTTTGATGTGCAGGCGACCCCATCTTACACAAGGAAGCAACAGAAGGGGGATGAACTTAGAGAAATTAACTTCACAGGATCTGGAACATTCTCAGGCTACTCAATGGAGAGCCTGCAACCCCTTACGAAATTCTTTCCCATGTGAATTGCACCGCCTGCCCTCATTTCCTTTGCTGCTTCCGACCTTGCTCCACACCCAGGGCCACCTGGCGGTGACCTGGGAAGGGCACAAAATGCCAATGAGGCTAGAAAAACATGGTAAAGGGGGCCTTTGAATGTAGGGAGGGCTTCAGGGCCGGAAATACCGAAGTTCAGTGCTATCTGGCACCCTGAGAAGTGGGGAGGGTACATCCAAACACAGATGTTCTGAGGGGGGGAGGCGTTTGCAGTGTCAAGAGACCAGCATGATGGCAGAGGGCAAATCAAACAGGCCCTCGGGTGGCAGAGAGTGGCAGCCTCAAGCTGTAGACTCAAGAGAGCCTCTGAGTGGTGGCCGTTCCCCGCAGCGAGAAGACCCGACAGGCTCTGGGCACAGCCATCACTTTCTCCGGCTGGACGCACGGTGACAGGTCACAGGGAGCTGCACAACCACCCAGGTGATTAAGGGGCGCAGGGGGGTGATGGATGAAACCAGATAAGAACCTACTACTAACAACCTATGGCCTCAGGTTGCTTCCCCCTCTGCCACCTCTCACACCACACACTGAGAACACACCTCTGAACCTTTTCCTTTGAAGTAAAAACAGGCTTAGGTGGGAGAAAAGCCCCAAGTGAAACAAAACCACCCCGACTCCGACCAATTCTGTCCTCCTCTAATATCTACAAACAGAACTCCTCTAAACTTCATGCAAGTAGAAGACAAGGAACATTATGATTGTCCTCCAGAGGAAGAAAAAAGACAACATTTAATGTAATTCATATCCACAGATACACACAACGAGAAGGAATAAAAGTCTGCCGGTATTTAGTAAAAGTCATGAATCTAGGATTTAAGGTTTTCTCCCTTAGACCAAAAATGGTTATGAGACAAATGATGAATCCTTCTGTTTTTCTAAGGCTCCATTTACTTCTCTTTAAAAGACAGCAATCAATCATGTTCTGTGACTTCCCTACAACCCACACCACCCACCATGCACCCTCCCCCCGACATGTACCTTGTAAAGGTAAAATGGAACATTTAAAAGCATTTGCACTCTTAGCTGTGTGACCTTGGGCAAACCACCTCACCTCTCCAGGAATTTTCTTCTGTGAATTTAAGGTATTGGGTTAGATTACATCTGAGCAGTTTCCCAGCTCTAAATGTGACTCAATTAGTACAATCTTCCAAGCTCTCTTCCAAGCACAAAGGGGGTGTCATATGTTGAAAAAGTCTACCTTGTACTGGAGAATCAGGGCGAACCAGGGCATAGGCATTACAAGGGAATTCAGAAGTCATGCAGCCATTCATGTGGGACTCCCTTCCTGCCCCTCCAAGCCTCTGATCCACTGAATCGTTCCCCCCTAGGCTTAGACCTATTGGCACAATGAGAAAGAAGCGAGGTTAGGTCTGGAAAACCTGGGCCTGCACTCACCCTCTGGGGGTCGTAAGAGTTTCCAGGTTTGAGGAGGAAAACGATGGGAAAACCACAGACCGCAGAACAGACGGCCACACTGAGAGGTCATGATGAAATGAAAGGTAGGGAGAAGGTCATTCTGGGAAGACACTGAACAAACTATCTGAGGAGGAGGAAGAAAACGATGCAATCAGAGAGTGGGGGGCTCGGAAGGCAGTGCTGCTGTCTGTTAAGTGACCATGCAGTCTCAGACATGGTACCGGCAGCTGTGTTTGAAAAGTGATTTCTTACGACGAATCTAAAACCTGCTCACAGAAGCTTCCACTTCCATGATTCTCTAAAGCAGTGCCTCTCAAACTTTAAGGTCCTTACAAATCATCTGAGAACCCTGCGTAATTAATTACAGGTTCCAGGCTGAGGGTGGGAAGGGACGGTTGCATTTCTAACAAGATTCCAGGTAATGTTCCCACTACTGGTCCACGGACCACACTTTGAAGTAGCAAGGCTCTAGAGCCAGCGGGCAGGTGTCCAAGAGGTATCTGGACGTGTTAGCGGTCTGAATGAATGACCTCAAGTCTTTTTCAGTGCTAACAGCCTAAGGTTCCTACCAATTGTATATGTCAATATTCTGAGTTACATAAAAGTTGAGAAAGGGTTTTTCTCACCAATAGCCACTTTTGCTGGTCAAAAAAACCAAACTCTAATATACAAGTGATAAAAATACAGTATCCAGATCACAAGTTCCCAGAAGGGAGGGGAATCTGAAGTTATTGACTCGTTCAAAACACAGTAATTTCCTGCCAGTAGGTGGCAATGTTTCCTCGGGGTCAAAGGGACCTCAAAGGGAATGAAGGTTTTTAATGCTGGCTGAGCAATGGGGCCACCTGGGAAACTGAAAATACACTAGTATCTGGATCCCACCCCAAATCCGATTTAATTGGGCTGTAGTGCAGCCTGGATCCAGGGATTTTTTTTTTTAATTACTAAAGCAGAGTAAGATGGAGCAGAGCCAGAGAAACCAGGAGACGAGGAAGGGTAAGAGGTAAATGCCAGTCATCGCATCACCCCTCATTCCCCATCTCCCGCAGCCACTCCACGGATGACTCAGCTGCACCACACAATCCCCACTCCAGCTCATCTTCCCTTTCAGCCCATCACCAATAGGTTACTTCAAGGCTGTCAGACTTTACTTCCTCCAAATCCCTGTGGCAACAGATGATCTTGGGCCAAAAGATCCCGGGATGGTTTATGTTTACGTAGGAAAGGCACTGCTATCCTTTGTTTTCTACAGGACTGTTTTAAAGCACAGCAAAGCGCCCTGCCCCAGAACTCATCCCCAGTACCAGCCTGGACTCCAGCGGTTGGCAAAATTTTTCTATTAAGGGCAAGACAGTAAATATTTTATGTTCTGAGGGACATGTGGTCTCTGTTCCAACTACTCAGCTCTGCTGCTGAGCACAAGAGCAGCCTTCGATAACACACAGACCAATGGCTATGGCTGCGTTCCAATAAAACTTATAGCAACAGGCAGTGGCAGGATTTGACTCCTGCTTTATGCCATCTGAATTTCTTCTGAATTTTCTATCTCCTCCCTATGATATTATGCGCAGGTACCGAGCACAGCCACTTGTGGCACCCACAGCACAGGGCTGAGACCCCTGCAAAGAGAATGAAAAATATGTGAGGGGGCCGCCTGGGGAGGCATGTGAGATTTGAAACATGGACCTAAAGTATAATGACTCCTCAGAAATGAGGATGAAACAGGGAGAGAAACCCCTAAGAACTGCAAAATCAACAGACAGGTTTCTGACATGGGGCTGAGTCCTGGGATTCTTTTTTGCATGAAGCACCGCTCTGTGACCTGAGGCAGATTTTCACCACCTCCAGTGGAAATCTGCAGCCAAACTTATCGGGAAGAGAGAATCAACTACTGGGAATGAGATATGACCACACCAACCCACCAAATGGACATTGACATAAACCTCACATCTTATGCAAAAATTAATGAAACATGGACCAAAGGTTTAATTGTAAAACTATAAAACTTCCAGAAGAAAACCAAGGAGAAAATCATAACCTGGGGTTACACAGAATTCTTAGGCATGACACCGAAGGGATGGCCCATCAGAGAAAATAAACGATACACTAGACTTCATCACAACTTTAAAACTTTTGTTCTTTGGGAGCCAGTGTGAAGGGAATAAAAAAACAAACTACTGACTAGGAGAAAATATTTGCAACTCACACAACAAAAGACATGTCCAGAGTTTATTAAGAACTCTCAAACTGAACAAAAAAAAAAGTAAAAATTGGGCAAAAGATGAAGAAAACTTCACTGGAGGATGTCTGAGAGGCAAATAAGCATGTGAGAAAAGGCCAACAAGGTTTAGTGGTTGGCCCAGTGGGGCTGCATGACGGGAGGAAAGGAACTGTGGAGACTCCTGCCCAGGGAGCTATGCTTAAAAATTATTTCTGCTCGCTGGAACGTTTAAAGTCTGCATCTCAAGTCTTAGGGCCTTCCGAGACATGTCCAGACCTCATTATAACTCCCTAAGACAGTAGGTATTCCCCCAAGACTGGAATAATGGCCTCCCATGGAAAGATGTTCAACATCATTAGCCATCAGGGAAATGCAAATGGAAACCACCGTGAGAACCCACTACATACCTACTAGAGTAGCTAGAATAAAAAATCTCACCACCGGTGAGGATGGAGCCACTGGACCTCTTTGTACACTGCTGATGGAAATGTAAGATAGCACAACCATTCTGGGAAGTCGTTCTGTAGTTTCTCACAAAACTAAACATACATTTATCATAGGCTCAGCAATCAAAACTTGTATTTCCGTAAAACATATGTGGTACTCAAATGCTTAGTGGCTCTATGTGCATGTTGCCAAAATTGGAAACAATCCAAATATCTTTCCAACAGGTGCATAAACTGTGGTGCATCTATACTATGGGATACTACACAGAAATAAAAGGAGTATGTAGATCGCATGTGATATATTGTTGCTACAAAAATGACAGGTCACTGGTTGGAATATTTAAAAAAATGTTTAATACATAAAAACGAATGGACTATTGATAACAGACAAAACCTGGAAGTACCTCACAGACATTTTGCTGAATGAAAGAAGTCAGTCTCCAAGGATTACATGCCATATGAGTACGCTTATACAACATTCTCAGGAAAGGCAAACTATAGTGACAGAGAACAAACTGAGAGCTGCCGGGTAAGAGGGCTTGAGGGTGTGATCACAAAGGGATGGTGCCAGGGAGATGTCAGGGTGACGGAGCAGTTCTGTGTCCTGATATGGTGGCAGTTGCATGAATTCATGCACACACCAAATTCAAAAAGCTATACCACAAGAAAGGGGAACCCTCCTACACTGCTGGTGGGAATGTAAATAAGTTCAACCACTGTGGAAAGCAGTATGGAGGTTCCTCAGAATGCTCAAAATAGAAATACCATTTGACCCAGGAATCCCACTTCTAGGAATTTACCCTAAGAATGCAGCACTCCAGTTTGAAAAAGACAGATGCACCCCTATGTTTATCACTGCACTATTTACAATAGCCAAAATATGGAAGCAACCTAAATGTCCATCAGCAGATGAATGGGTAAAGAAGATGTGGTACATATACACAATGGAATATTACTCAGCCATAAGAAAAAAACAGATCCTACCATTCGCAACAACATGGATGGAGCTAGAGGGTATTATGCTCAGTGAAATAAGCCAGGCGGAGAAAGACAAGTACCAAATGATTTCACTCATATGTGGAGTATAAGAACAAAGGAAAACTGAAGGAACAAAACAGCAGCAGAATCACAGAACCCTAGAATGGACTAACAGTTACCAAATGGAAAGGGACTGGGGAGGATGGGTGGGAAGGGAGGGATAAGGGTGGGGAAAAAGAAAGGGGGCATTACGATTAGCATGTATAGTGCGTGGGGGGCACGGGGAGGGCTGTGCAACACAGAGAAGACAAGTAGTGATTTTACAGCATCTTACTATGCAGATGGACAGTGACTGTGAAGGGGTATGTGGGGGAGACTTGGTGAAGGGGGGAGCCTAGTAAACATAATGTTCTTCATGTAATTGTACATTAATGATACCAAAAAAAAAAAAAAGCTATACCACAAAGTCAATTTTGCCCTGTTAATATAAAAATTGAAATGCTCTGGGCTGGATGAAACATCAGGATTGGGCTTGGGTCCTGCCTCCTTCTCTGCAGGAGTCCCCCACGCTCCAGGGCTGGTTGAGACTGAAGGTGAGGGGCACTGTCCCCAGCCTCATGCAAAACAGAGTGACAATCTGGACCCCCTGCCTCCCAGGTCAAGGGCGGAGGCTTCCAGCTGTGCCAGGAGCTGCAGGCCAGGAAAGCCTCCCACCGGCCTGGGCAGGGGGGCTGGGTGGGGAGCCTTCCCAGCCACAGGGCTCCCTGCAGCCTCTACACAGCCGTCCAGGCACGGCTGGGTCACTGCACTGGGGCAGCCGACACCCAGAATGTCGGGCGGCTGCCGGGCTTCCAAGCCTGGTGGCTCTGTCTGGTAACTCAGCCCCTATGGGAAGACATTCTTTCAGACCTGCGGGAACACCCTATTGCCTTAGGAAACCATAATCGGGACTGGACATGTCTCCATAGGCCCTGGAATTCAAGGTCAAATTCCAACATTCCAATGGGCAGAAATCACTTTTCAGCCTAGTTTCCTGGGCAAGAGTCTCACTAGCGTCGGTTCTGTCCCAGAGCACCTAGCCTGCTACCTTGTTGGTTTCTGAACATCTCTCCCTCACCACTCAATCCACACCTGGCAAAGGCTTGACTTGGTGCCATGGCAGGGCAGCACCAGGTGAAGTCGTCCAGAGAGGAAGAGGGATGCCGGGCATTCATTTCTACCCGACACCCTCCCTCCCTGCGGTCTCCATTCACACCTCCCTGGGTTTGTCTCTTCCCCCGGAGCATCAGGGGTCTGTGCCCTCCCCTCTGCCAGCGCCCTCGGTGGACACAGGAAACCCCTATGGTTGGCAGTATTCCCGGCGTTGGCCAGCGGGCCTCTGGAACGTGGCTGCGGAGCTCCCTTTTGTTCCCCATGCTCGTGCAAGGGGAAGGGTTACTCTAGAGAACCCAGGGCGTCCTTGTACAGGGCAACGCGGCAGCCATCTGGTCATCCCACTCACCCCAGGGCTCAGCTCATGCTCCCGAACCAGCACCCACACTGGTCTTTTTCCAAGGCAGCCCCCTCTCTCCCTCTACCATATTATCATTACTGCTGAGGCATTCAGCCTGGCTATGCACTCGTGTCGTTTACACAACAGTGCTCCGTAATTTCAGAGCACCTTCCTATCTGTTTCCCGACTTAACCTCCACTGGCTCTCACCAACTTGGCCTTCTTGTCCTCTCTCCCTTTCTCCCCTGAGCTATTTCAGCCACACACACCTTGTTCTTGACTCTGAAAATGTAAACACTGTCTGGAGGCTGGAGAGGTGGTGCTCTAAGGCTCATACTGCAGGGCGGGGCGGGAGGCAGCACAAAATCTGCACCCCACCACCACGCTAATCTTCCCAAAACACTCTATAACAGCTTCTGACCAACAACCCTCTGGAATAACAACATCCTACCTAAATCAGAAACTCAAAACTGATATTCAACACTTTGTATCAATGGCTGCAAAGTGCCCAGTTTTCCTTCCAACCGGAAGCTGCTCCCTGAAACATGTGGTTTCTTAGTTTTATTCTTCAGAGATTTTTGTGTTTGGCAAAAGACCCCCAACTCAGGTCGAGAAACCACACACACAGAGATACACAACCACCCACCTGCATCCTGCTTTATCCACAGAAGCTATAACCCTCATTTTTCTATGTTGGGGTTCCGTGTAATATTTTGACAAAAGGGGTCTCAGCTTAAAAAAGAAAAATTTGAAAATCACTGACCTATATGAAATATTACGTACCAGTAGTTCAACTTCACTGTGGTTTATTCATTATCCTGAAGATGCTTCAATTTTCTCACATCAGCACTGTCACTTATACGATTACTGCCTTAAAAGTGCTCCACAACCATTTGATCAATAAATATGAGAGATGCCCTCTCAAAAAAAAAAAAAAAAAAAAAAAAAAAAAAGTGCTCCCTCCAAGGAGTGACCAGCACTCAACCAGGTGAAGTGGGTGGGCCAGAGGGTGACACCAGCACAGGAAAGGGCCTCTGGAAAGTTCTGCGGCTCACAGTGAGCAGGTGCTGCCTGGGAGCGTGAGACGGGTGCGGCGCCGAGAGCACCGGCTGTACCTGGGCTAAGGTATTAGACTGACACTAGCCAGGTCCCAGTGAGTTTAGCCATGCTAAGAATTTGTCTTTTAACCCAGCATGAGTTATTAAATCCCGGATCTACCCCTTCTGTGGTCTGTGACCTTGGCCAAATCTCTTCTGCTTTGGTATATCAGAACTTCCTTAGTTTTTGCCCTGAGTATTAGAGGCAATAATACATAAAGAGCTGATTTAAAATAAATACATAAAGGTGTTTTTTTTTAAAGAAACTCCTCCCTCAGTCCCTTAATATTGTCAAAGGATTCCCATAAGTTCTACTCCAAATATCACTCCATAAAAACCTGTCCTGCCTATGATAACCTGAAGGCATTTCTTCCACGCTGCTAAGGCTGTTACACTCAGGGACTTTCTCATAATGTGATATGTAAAATGCACCTGACACTCTTAGAACATGGCTCCTGCTCATCTTCTCAACCAGAATCTAAGTTCTTTGTAGGCGGGATCTGTATAGGTTCAGCTTTATAACCTCTTTAGCAACCATTATAGGAATTTCAGCCAACTGTAAGGACTTGATCTGACAATGTAGAAAGATCACTCTGGCTGCTGTGTTGAGAAAATAAGAGGGCAAGGGAGGCGGCAAGGACCTTATAAAGGAGGTTGACTGACCCAGAGAAGTGAGAAAGTGTGTAAAAACTGTAAGAGCAGGCTTGCAAACACCACCCATACCTAGAGGCAGGGGGAGTACCACCAGTGGGCAGGCTCTTGACAAGGTGCCATTTAATTCTGGAGGAAGACAGTCCTCCAAACACAGCCAATGTGGTCCTTCAATTTATTTTTCCCTTTAAGATATTTGGTTATTCCAATGGCTATGATAAAGGGGAGTCACAGCATCACAGAACCTCAGAAGGGTAGGTTACAGAGCCCCATGGACTCTAAGCCCAACACTTGAAAAGTTACAAATAGTTACTTGGGTTCAGGAAACACAGACAGCCTCTAGGAACTATTTCTCTTTTCCTAAGAGTTTTACGACTTTTAGGAAATCAGGCTATTGAGTGGCCCACAGGCAAACTGTTCTCTTTCCCACTTTTTCAAAAGAACATTGGGAAAAAAAAGAACAGTAGCTAGACTGCCCTTAGAAAATTATCTGTAATGGTCACCTTGTTTTGTACCAATCATCACATTCTGAGCCCAAATCAAAGGCTCTTCTATGACTACGTTCCAAAAGAATATGTCATTTTAACAATTTATTGGCTTGGACTAATTGTGCCAAAAAAGAGACCTCATCTTCTCCGGGCTAAAACGAGCTGAATTCCTTTTATTGCTTCCCACTCCTTTTTTGATCAGAAAGATTCTCAGTTGCAACCAAGTATATTCAGATCACTGCCCAAAAATGAACACTAATTTTTAAAACTTTAATGTGTTTAACCCATGCCAGTTCCCAAAATATCAGCCACTATCTTTTCCTTACAATGTTTCAAATTATTTCTCAAAAAGGTAGAAGAAAGGTCCCTCATTTCATATTTCGATATCTCATAACTCTCCCACCAGGTTGCTACAAAGAAGCAAAGGAAATCCAATTTAAAAACAGGGACATGATATTTGATAACGAATAGTTATGATAACCAAGGAATTGTAAGGGTTATTTCACCATTAGAAATTGGCTGCCAGGTGACTGGCAGTTCCCAAACTCAGTGAGCTTAAAAGTCCAGGCACCAGTCTTCCTCTGGGGAGATGCTGTGGTCCCTCTAAGACAGAAAGGGGCAGCCAATGGGAAGGGCAGCCAATGGGAAGGGCAGCCAATGAGAAGGGCAGCCAATGGGAAGCCACATTCGGAAAGGGCACCGACCTAATAGGAGCTTTGCTTTGCCTGGATGGGCCTGTGGTGCTCGGTGAGTCCTTTCAATCTGGAAACAAATCTATCAACTTGGAAATTTTTCTTGCATTGCCTCTTTGACAAGTTCCTCCTATTTGCTCTTTCTGGTCTCTTGAACTTATCAATTGTTGAATTTACTAGATCAGCAAACCACAAAATCAATCCTTTTTCTCTCCTAACTTGTCTAATTTTTGACTGATTTCTTCTTCTTAACCTTTCAAGCTTTCTACTGATGTCTAAGTTGGACTATAACATTTTTAATTTCGGAGAGGTCTCTGATTATTCATTTTCATAGCATCCTGTTCTTGTTTTAGGACGTAGTGTCTTAATTCTAGGTGTTGTGTTTTTTTTTTCAGGTTCCCTTCTGATCTTTGCTCTCATTTTCTTTAGCTTCCTCCTTTCATTTATTTATTTTGGTCTATTACATTGGATAATTTCCTCAATTATTTCATGATCTGGGACTGCCCACCCCTACTTAAGAAAGAGGATGTCAAAAGCTGCCTGGAAATGCTGTGTGTGTGGTGGGGCTAGGTGACCTTCCTAACAAGAGGGCTTCACTGCACAGTGACTGGGACACAAACTGGCCCAGTTCCAGAAAGCTTCAAATGTCAAATTTGGAAATTTTTTTCTCTTGAAATCTTTTCTCTGGGACCACTGAGTTTCTCCAGAAAAATCTTCTTTCATATTCCAGCAACAGGGGAGGTAGCTATAGGTTCCCACCAGTCAGCTATTGAAGACTTCTACTTCTGATTTTCCTTCCTGTTGCTACACCTCACCCCTGCTTTCTGCATCAACCGGGATCTCTGTGTCTTGAGCCATCTCAGAGTTTTCCCACATCAGTCAACTTACCTGTCACCTGAAGCTATCTCTGTTTGCTGAGAGCCATCAACACACCCACACATTCCACCTTTTAAAAAGTTGTTGAATCTTTTTATTGACTATTTCCTCTCCTATTTCCTTTGTCCTACTGGTTATTTTAGTGGGAGGAAAAGATAAATACATGTAGTCAATCCATCAGGTTTCATGACCATTCCCTACACGGATATGCTTCCCTGGGAAAATTCTGTATGATTCTCTACATCAATTTGTGTGATGCTAAAACTCTAAGAGAAGCAGCCTCTTCTCTCCTGAAATAGAAGCGTGGAGGTAGCCTTACCTCAGAGGGGCAGACACAGCTCTGATCTGTCTGCTAGCTTTTCTCCTACTACAGGCCGACCACACATGGTTCTCTTTCGTTGGCTGTGCCCAAAATCCCATTACTCACTACACGTCATCATGATCCCTTTGTATGTGTCCAAGCTCTGCCACCCACAAACAAAAGGGCCAGACAACCACCATATGGACCACATCCCCTACATTATGCTACGGAAGAAAGAGAAGCTCTTACACACAGGACCAAGCATAATGTAATGCTACTATGATCTTCAGAAACTGTGAAAGGGTTTGAATCTTCCATGCGCCTTCCTAAGAGGTCACTTTTCTACCACCAAAAACAGGAGAGCAGTCATCCCACGCATCACTACTAAAATATGTATCCTCCAGGAAGACAAGGGCGAATGATCAGAATGATAAGCATCCTGGTGAAATGTTTTAATAATTAATAGGTCCTTCTATCAGGATTAGCTAGAAACCCAGAATTTCACAGAAGGCAAAGCACAGCCATTCCAGAATATGAAGACAGTGGGGATTTTGACAACAAAAGGAACCACGCTTAAGACCCAACAGAGAGAAACCGGAAGACAAAGGCTGAGGGCATGAGATTAAAAGTAACCTTCCCCCCGCCAGTATTAGAGTGGTGATAAAGATCAATTAATATCAGGCGGTGATACCAGAACGACTGAAAGGGAATCATTTTTCTACCAGGTGATCACGGTTGTGGACTGTCCAGCCCACCTAACACCTTCCTGGATTCCACCCCAAATCACCTGGCACTCACGTACACCTCCCACACATGTGGCAACATTCTATTCCGAGTCTTACTCCACCGGTACTTCTCTCTTAGGGCTAACTTTTCACTTGTTCATATTTTATTTCCCAAGTAAAATGGAGATCCTTGAGGCCAGGGACTTACAGCCCAGCTCACCAAGAACTTGGGTTTCAGAGTCTGTGCAGAAACCGCTTGTGATGCCCCAATACACAACACCTCCCCCGTCATAGAAATCCAATTTTTTTCTAGAGCACAGACACCCAGGATTATGACTTCATTTCCCAGCCTCCCTTGCAGCTGATGTGGTCACGAGACTAATTTCTAGCCAAAGGGACCCTTAAGAGTCTGTTGCGTGTGTCTCCTTTCTTCATCCCTGGCCTCAGACAAGACGTGTCAGACCACAGGGTCAAGGTCACACCAGGTAGAGCAACACACACAGGAGCCACGGTCTCTGACATCCTGAGCTACCAAACCACCTCGAGACAGTATTTATATGAGAAAGAAAAACTTCTACCTCTCGTAAGCTTCTCTTTTGATAGGTTTTTCTGTTCTTCACAGCTGAACCTGACACTAATAGATACGGAGTCCCTCGGATTTGGGCTCACTCTCAGCTCTGTCTTCTTCTAGCTGAATGATCTCAGGCAAGGCACTTGCTCCAGTTTCCTTGTCTTTAAAATGGGATTGACATTACCTAACTCGCGGTTGTTACAAGGATAATGTACACAGCAAAGAATCACACAAGTCCACAAAGGAAATGAGCTTATAATGGGGAGATGTGACCTGGTCATAAAAGAGAAGAAGGCTTCTCAGAGGAAGGGACACTTGAAATTTAAAACATAAACATTAGATAAGGAAGGCAGGAGGGCAGGAAAAACACGAGGCCAAGGTCACCATGTAGCCAAAGGCCCTGGGCTGGAGGGAGCGTGGAGGACACAGGGAACAGAAAGAAGAGCAGCGTGACCCCAGGAAAAATAAGGGGGCTGCGGTGAAGGTGAAGAGGCTGCCAAGGCCGACAGGGGCCACCTTACAGGCCGTGTCAAGCAGTGTGGTCTTTGGCCTGGTAGAAAAAGGAAGCAAAAGATGCGTTTAGGTTGAGAGGATGAGGTGGGCATGGCTGAAGATTCCAATTTCAAACACTCTGGCCACAGTACAAAGATAGATCCAGAGTGGGGGCGGGGCTGGCGTAGACGTAGGAGGCCATTCAGATGCTACTGCGAGGGTCCACTAGGCGTGTGGTGGAGACGGAGAGAAGCAGTTGGATTCAGGACCGAGTTTAGACGTAAAAGCAACAGAGCCAGGGCTGGACGGGGCGTGGGGCAGGCGAGAGAGGACCCGAGAGGGGGGCTGCCGAAGTCTGTGCCGCTGCCCGCACGGCGGTGCCACTCACTGGAGGACAGCTGGGAAAGAAGCCAGTTTACGGAGGAAGATGGACGTGACAATTCCGAGATGTCTTTGCGGAACCCAGGAGGAGATGTCAAGTAGGCAGTGGGGAAAATAATCAAAATCTGGAGTCAGAGAAGAGGTCTAAGCCAGAAGCATGAACTCCCGATTGTGTATAACTGAGCGTATGTGAGATTACCTAAGGGGAGCGTAAAGAGAGGAGAGAGAATGCCAATATTTACAGACTGTAATAGAGGGTCCCCTTTTCTATGGAACCATAGGAAAACACCACTTTGTCGACCAAAAAGGTTGACTACCAGCAACTTTTAGATGGTTCACCGTCTAACAGACAAGGACACCAAGAGGGGGTAAAACCCAGAGGGTGTGACGTTCTGTGAAAGCCGAAAAAACTTAAAGGAGTAATGAAGATCAATGGTGACACATGGTCCTGAGAAGTCAAGGAGGACGCCTGAAAACAGCCAAAGGGTTTGGAGAGAGCCATCACCAGTTCCTTTACCAAGAATTATTCTGGCAGAAAGATGGGGCTGGAGGTCAGCTTAAGATGGGAGAGAGGGGCGAGAAAATGCAGTAGAATGTAAGCCATTCTTCTAAAGATCAAACAAGAGAATACATTCAAAGAGTGCCTGGCTCGATTAAAGGGCTTGACGAATGAGTTAAATGATTTTTTTTTTTTATGCAACTCGTAAGATTCTGGTAGCTCTAACCTTCCACAGCACTTTAAACCAAGGTTTGTACTCAGCAGCTACTCAGTACTTCGGATGTGATGATAATCTGTCAAGTAGGAACAAATGTTAAATCATTCTACATTACATGTGATTTGAAACTAAAAGTAGCTATGAATTCTTGGTGAACCAGATGCCCTATTTTTTCTTTATGAAAATCTAATCTAATCTAAATATGATTCTGTATTTCTTCATGCTGTGAACCTTATTAGAATATCCTTAGATTACTACCATAATGAAGTTACCTCCCTTAAAACACACACCACACACACCTGGACTAAAAGGAAAATTGGTTATATTTGGTGACACTATTCACTGCTGGGAAATTTAATGACGATCCTCTGAGAACCTCCAGCATCTGAAAGCAAAGCAGGCCTTTTTAGGATCAGGAGCTGCTCTTTGCTGTGGTCAAGGAAAGAAAGAGGACTTCTGGAATATTCCAGAAGTTTCACTCTGTAACATCTGTTTTAAGAAAGAGCATGACAGATCATGAAATATTTCAGCTTAATGATTATTAATTTGAAAGTTATAACTAACACTCAGAGGGTGAAGCTCGAGTTACATGGAAATTTTACTTATATGGAAAACCTCGTATTCTGATGCCAAATGGTATGTACCTGGTCTAGGGACTGAATGTTTGGGGCCTCCCCCAAATTCACATCCTATCTTCAATGTAAAGGTGTAAGAAGCTGAGGCCTTTGGGAGGCGATCAAGTCATAAGAGTGGAGCCCTCACGAATGGGATTAGTGCCCTTATAACAAAAAAACCCAGAGACCACTCTGGCCCTGTCTGCATGGAGTCCAATGAGAAAACGGCTGGCTGCCACCACAAAGAGGGCCTTCACCAGACCTCACTATCAGCACCTTAGATTTCAAGCCTCCTCAATCGTGGGAAAGAAATGTCTGCTATTTATAAGCCACCCAGTCTACGATATTCTCAGCCCAAATGGGCTAAGACAGTATACCAGATATACTCTGGCCAAGTATATCTGAACTTGCATATCCCAAAAAAAAAAAAAAATGTTAACTCTCAAAGCAATCACCTTGGGAACATTATGAATTCCAGTGAAATAATGATCACTTGAAACTTTTAGGAAGTCTCTCTGTAAGAATTATTTTAGACTTAATATATAAATTATATCATTATCAACCTCACTAATTTGTAACCAGACATCATTTTTTAATTAGAATAGCAATAAGGCAAGTTATCAAGATAAGCAACCATTAGAGTTGGTTCCAAATGACTTTGGCCATTAAAAAAAAAATCAAATATCATATATCCTGGTAAGAGTAAGCCACAAGATCTGGAAGCAGTTCTGAAAAGAGAGACGAGCAGCAGCAACAAAAATAAAAGTGGGAATAATCACTGGATGAGGAGCTCAGCCTTCCCAGACCACCTCTCTGAACAGGACCACACTCTTCAGATGGATGGGTTATGGTATGCTGCATAATATGGCTCTGGCTCTGATCTGTCCCTGCATGTATTATTCAACAAATGTCACATTTGAGAACATTTAAATGCATGCAAGTTAAACTAGACTCTAAGCCCACTCTAAATCAATGCCTACATATTACATGCATTACAAAGCTCCTATTTGCATTAATGCTGACATTGCAAGACTTATGTATCTGGATATCAAACCCTGGAGACATATATTTCTCCCTCATTCCTTCCACAGACGGTGGGGACTTGACTTCACAGGTTTCCAGTTCCCACCCCCACAGACCTGGGAACCCAGATGATCTAAAGTCAAACCAGGAAGGATTTATTTCACAATCACACACACACACACACACACACACACACACACACTCACTCACTCCATATGGGCTGTCCAGAATCGCTTCACAAATCTACTTTCCTCCCAGTCAGATATATTTCAAGTTGCTGACACCAGAGCCACATTAGCAACTTCATAGGTAAAGCTGGGCTCCATCACTGCCCTTGATATATGGCACCCTTGGTGGTCACTAAGCCCCATTCATACCCATGACATCATTGTTTCCATGGAGACAACATCACTACATTTGCAAAGGCAGAGAAACTACAAGAGAGTCCAAAAGAAGGCAAATCCCAAGAATGCGATTGGACTACTCAAGCTTTTAGCTAACATGCTTTTTCAAGGGTGTCTTAGTTTCCTTGGAGAGAAAAACAATCCCAAAGAGCAGATTTTAAAAACCTCAAACAGGGAACAAACACCAACTAGGAAATACAACCATTACATTTCTTTCTGAAACATAATCCACTCTGTTTTAAAGTCAGATTTAAGAAATTTAACTCTTCTTAAAATAAGATCTCAACCCTATAACATATGCACGTTAATGTTTGAATGCTTTTAAAAACATTTAAAACTTTCAAAATGCTTTTTGACTTCATGTTTTATGCTGTGAATGTTATTAACATTTTGAAAGTAAGTTTTAATTATTTACTTTTGCAGTTCAACTAAGAAAGAGAAATAATCTCAGATGCAGTCAAATGCCACAAGGCAATGTAAGAACCAAGCCATTATCATGTGAATACTGAGCAAGGAAACCAAATTTATGAAATTGGACACAAAGAATGGGAAAGTCAAACTATGTAAAATTTGAACAAAACATTTTCAAAAGCAATCACAAAAATGAAAGATTTACGGAGAAGAAAATCAGACTGCCAGTACCATTCTCTGCATAAACCTAAGAGACTGCATTGGTATTGTTAGAAATGGCCTGCTGTGCTTATAGAGAGAAACAAGTACAAGCACTTATAATTAATAGTCTGATTCACAACTCCAGAAACATCTTAGGAATCCCTTTCTGAATGTGGGACAGTCTTCAAAAGACAGAAATGCTGCACAGTCACCCAAAAGCACATCTAACTCCGAAAAGATGAGTGCACACAGGGCTGGTCTTAGGCAGTGACCATGTGTGTACAGACAGGGGCACTCTCGGTCCCGGATGTTGAGAATCACAACTGCACTCCCTATCAGAGGCCACAGGTTGTCTTTTCTAGTCTCCCTGAGCAATGCAAGGATGCAAGCCAGAACCTCTACAAGCTGAGGGAAACGGCCCTACCAGAACCAGCCAAGCGACATCCTACACACACCGCTCTGAGCCCCCGAGCACCCCTGCCAACTCTGGGACTGTTCCTTTGCAACTGGCTTTATGTCAAACCCACCAGGCTATGTAAGCATCAAAATGTCCGTATTTAATGATGAGTGCCATCTTGCCCTACGCACTCCCCTCCCTGAAAACTCACACGTAGGAAGCAGCACAGAGACACAGGGGTGGCACAGGTGTGCCAGTACCCGGCACAGCACCACCCAAGCCTGCAGGGGGTAGGGCACCTTGTCGGCTTTCTGCCGTAGCCCTTAAGGGGGTGGCATGTCAGAAACAAACATTGAGAGCTAAGAGTTGAGCCAGGGAATAGAAGACGGATGGAACCACAAAAGACCACACTGTGTGCCAACCTGGAAAATAAACCAAAGGAAAGGGGGGAAGTGGAGAAAGATCCAATGGGAGAAAAGAGGTCACAGATAAGATGGGTGGTGACGGCTGGACCTGCCTCCCACCCACTGAGGCGCTTCTTGGGTCCCATTGAGGCATACCCCCCCCACCCCCACACCTTGTAGTCCCGTCGGGAGATACGGTATAGGGAGTGAGTGACAGTTCCACAAGAGAGCATACGAAAAATTATTACATGGTTCCTGCTCTGACGGGACTCACAGCCTAGGGAGACAAGACAAATGTCTAGAAAAATTCTAATTCGGTGTTATGAACTCTGGGTGGTAAGGTGGAAGGTGGCTAGGGTCCGCAGGGAGACGGGTGGGCAGGGACTGGGCAGCACCTCCAGATCCCAGCACAGCGCTCAGGAGACACAGAGCCCCGTGCACGTGGAGGAAACGGGTGCCAGGGAGCGGTTCCAAACGAGGCTTGAAATTCCGCCAGGGGACGATTCATGGCCAATTTCTTACATAACCAAAATAAGACATAAATCTGTATATGTGATTGATGGAGTTGCTTGAAGGAGGCAATGTCCTCTCTGAAATCGGGATAAAAATATATAAAAAAAACAACGTGAAGGAGATGAATGACTAAGTCAGGTCCAGCTGCGGTGAGTCACGATCCCGGTGATCGGGAGCCCCTGGGATGGCGATCTAGGTAGGACTCGAGACCCCATCCTACACTCACAGCCCACGGCCGTGTCCCCTCTGCTGGCACTCCCATTCTGCTGCCACTACAGCTGATGTTGCCTTTGACAGTTTTTGCGTGTGAACCAGATTCAAACCTGGACTTCTTACTGCTCATGAGCTACTGTGGCAGCACTTACCTGAAAAATCACACACAGATGTGCACAGGGACACCCACTGGCCTCCCCTGCGCTCCCAGTGTGTCAACCCCCAGCTGCTGGCAGCTTCCGGCCACAGCCCCCTTTCTAACTATTCCAACCAGAAGGTTCTGTGGCATTTGTCATAGACTCAAGGCCTAAGTGAAGGCATTTGTGTAATAAGTTAGTTTCTATTATCTTTGGTGCTGCACCTACCTTTTCTGTGCCTTTATCTCCCTGCCATTGTGGCCCTTTCTCCTCCAAGGCCACTTTCTGACCAATCCTTGGGAAAGGCCTGAGCCGAAGTCAGCTTCCCCTGGGAGAATTTCGGGCAAGAGAATGCCCTGGAAGTGGAATGTGCTGGCGAGGTGTTGAATGACTTAAGGGCCAGGGGTCATTAAGAAATCACCTAAAGCAAGAAATTTCCTAAATGAGGGGCACATTCACAAGCAGTGACATGTATCTGGCTCTAGTTGTCAGGATTAAAAAATTATAATAAAATCTCTGATTCAGACCAAATGCATGAGAGACTCAAGACTCCATGAGAAATGACTTTTGCATCATCACCCATGCTGCTAAGAGACAAGACACTCTTACTTCAAATAACAAGCCACACACATACTGTGCATGTGTGTATGTATATGTGTGTGTCTAAGAGGGGGATGGAAAGCAAAGTTCAGGAGCAAACACAGCAGAATAAGATAGTGATGCTGGTTCAGAGATTACATAGTCAGGTCAGAAAGGCACCAGTAAATTACATAGTGTCACATTAATGTCATTGTTTGGCCAACCGCCGAGAATCCCAAGGACTCATAAGGAGTTACAAGGTAATAAAGACCTTTTGGAAGGACAGCAAATCCATCAGATGATTAAGTTTAGTCCAGGAGTCAAAGTAAGGAAAACAGATGCAGGGATGTTTCCCAACACATCCGAGGAGAGAGCAAACAGTCACTCAGACGCTCTGCCACAACACCAGGCGGAATCTCATGGGCTGGACTTGGCACACAGTTGATGCTACACCCCCACCTCATCTCTATTCCAATGTATTCAGTTCTTACTTACCTGATTCCAACCCTTCAAGTCGAGGCTAGCTTGCTCACAACAGAGAATCATTACTAGCATAGTTTATTTTGCAACGTTTCTCTCGTGAGACTACATTTATGCAACGAAGTTTACGATGCTACAGAGGCTATTCCTCAAGGGATCCATCTGACCTTGTTCATTCTACTGCCCTGATTACAGCTCACCTTGGCTGGGACTCCCATCCTGATCAGCCCCTTACACACAGCAGTGGGAGGTCATGAAAAGAGAAAATCAGGGACTGTGGAGAGCTCAGAGCAATTCATTGCCTATCGTGTAAAAAAAATCATCAGAAAATAACCCATGTCTGAAATTTCTCTCCTGGGGCAGCCACCCAGGTCCCAGCACGAAGCAGTAAATGAGGGAGAAGACAGAACCTCTTGGGGAAGGGGGTGGTGCTGACGTCAGTGCGGCCAGGGCCAGCTGGGGCGGGCAAGTGCAGAAACGACGCCGATCTCAGCTCCCAGGGATGGAGTCACTGCTCTCGGAGAGGAGAAAAAACACGGCCAACCTGTAATACAAAGGTTGGCCACCTCAAAATAAAATGCCCTTCAAGGTCATCATGAGCCCTTTCTAGTACTTTAGAATAGCCTGACCAATGCTAATTAACCCTCCGGATTCCACAGCCCCGTGGGAGATGTAAATGTGTTTAACTGATGAGCACATTCAATCTGCAACTATTCCTGGAGCTCTAACAGCTTTCTAAAGGGCCTTTTGAAGAAAAGCACTTGACAGTATCATTAAATGTCCTCACCGAAAAGGACCACCCAGAGCCTCTTCGGAGAGGACGCAGGAAGAGTGGAAAGCCTATGAACCTGGAAACAGATCTTGATCCAAATCCCAGGTCAGGCATCTACTGGCTGCATGAGCCCAGGGAAGTTATTTAAGCCAGTTAAGCCTCACTTTCTCTACCTACAAAGGGAGGAAGGACACAACCACCCACACCACAGACTGTGTTGGGAAAATGACCTGCCCGCCCCCAGTTTCTAGTGGTCTCCAGTTACAGGGTGTAGTATGCACAGCCACTGCAGGAAATGCATTCATGCAGATTCTCTGGGCCTCGAATTCTTTACTGTAGATGACCAATATGTTTGCCTCTTGCTAATCAAGCAAGGTGGTGTTGGAGTCAGCTTGCCAGTGACACCTCCCAAGGCCATTCCCCATGCTCCCGGTCACCCACCAGGCCCACTGCCTCGCCCTTGAGATGTCTCGGCTCTGTACACCATTCCCTAGAGACCACTTTAAACCTTCAGCCTCTGCTGGAGTTCCAAGCATCTTCCACCTTAATTGTCATCTGGGAATCTTAGTGACAAGCTGCACACCTCCTCTTTCAGGGTCCAAACAAAAGCACAAGGTAAGAAGGCTGAGGCAGCGTTCCGTACACTCCTGGGAAGCTTCTGAAATCTTAATAAGAGGACTGGTCCATCTGCTTAAACATATTCAGATAATTTTCAAGTGAAATTATACACACTTTTTTGGGTCAGCCTGGTCTTGGGGAGGCGGGGGGCGGGAGAGGAGTATTGGCCACATGGGGTGGTGGTAGTTTTGATGTTGGAATAGCAACATGTCACTCCTAACCAGGGTGCCCTCCCAAGCTGCTACTGGTCATGAAAATCTCAACCCCGTGAGGTCCTGATTTATAAAAAATGTAGAAGCAATGACATAAATGTTTCATCAGAAGCTCCTATTAGAAAAATGAGAAAATGTTCCTTAACGTACATTTTACAGATGGGAAAGCCACATTACCCCAAATCACACAGCTCCAGAACCTGCAATCCTATCTTCCCTTTTCCTCCTCAACCACTAAGAAGCCTCTGAAGGAGCAGACCTATCTCCCCAAGACAGGGGTTAATTGGTAAATTTCCTCGGTACGGGACGGACTACTTCATACTTTCTGGACTCATGCATTGAAAGAGATAAATCTTCAACCAGGCTACTTGTCTGTGTCAGTAAAAATATTTTTAAAAATTGGCTTGGAAAATAAAACTCAACAGGTATTTATACAAAAAAATAAATTTAGTCTGTTCATGGTAGAAAGCTGTGATTTTTCCCACAAGCTTATATCCACAAAGGTGTCGACGAAGCCTCAGATGTCAGCATCCACAGGCAAGGGTGACCCCATTTCAGCCAAGGAATCCAGGATTGGGGGAAACGCTTACACCCTCTCTCATCTTACTGGCCAGAACTACATGAGGTGACCTTATTAATTTTGTTTTCTAAGAATTCAGAGTGGTTGGTTTGTTGTTATTCTTGTTGTTTTAATTTTCTGACAATTCATAATGGTGATAGGGCAAAATAACAGGTTTTTCCTGTATCTTTAACTGCCCTCTGCTTCACCAATGAGAAATAGACTTTGTTAATCTGAGGGACCCAGGAGTAAATATTTGTTGGGGCCAACTAGGCGTCAGATATGTACCAGGTGCTATAGAACAGAGCTGTCTGATGGAACTCTCTAGAATAATAGTAATGTTCTCCATCTGCGCTCTCCAATATACCAGCTACCGGCCACATGTGATGACTAAGCATTTGAGACATGACTGGTACAACTCAGGAATTTAATTGTTTATTTTACTTTAAATTACCACAAGTAGCTAGTGGCAATTACATTGAGTAACACAGTTACTGGGGACACCAAGCAGCAGAAAACATCGTCCCCACGCACACACTCGGGTCCACCGAGGAGAACAAGACAAGGACATATGAGAAGCTAACAAACAATTACAAGGTGGCAGGTAAAGGTGCCCAGTGAGTGGCATGGGGAGCGAGGGCTGAGGGGGTTTGGGGAGCCCGGACACAGAGTGTGAGCGAAGAGGGCCCAGTGGGAGAGCAGGACTGCAGGCCAAAGATGACACTGCTTCACTCAGACCGTCTACATCCAGGTGGTCCTCAGCCTCGCACAGCAGCCAGGCGGATGCTATGGACCCACCAACAGGTTGTTTGTGGGGACAGATAGACATGGTACCAGCAAAAAGTGCCCAGGGCTGAAGGCCCTGAAGACTGTATCCAAAGTGACTTCCCCGGCAGTGGGACCCTCCAGGCAACCCCTCTGGGGCCATCACAGGGTCGGCCCGAAGCAGTAAGGGACGCTGGGCTGAAGGGAACAGGCAGGGCTCCAAGGTGTCTGGGAAGCCAAGGCCAAGAAGAGAAAAAGGTCAGCCAGGTCAGCCTTGGGTCATGAAAACTCGAGAAGCAGGCCTCTGGCTGATACTGCACCCACCGAGGTCCGAGGAGACCTCCAGGGACAGGTGGAGGGGCGACCCGGGCAGGGTGGGGCTACCTGACTGGCTTCAGCACCCCGCATGCCAGAGGACGGGCAGCCAGCCACACTTACACACTTGGTTTCTAAGAACTGTGCCAAGTGGGCAGAAGTCTGAACGTGGACGTCCTCCGCGTTCATCGCCGTCGGGGCTGGGCTCACAGCGGCACGGCAGCCGGCCCCGCGGTGGTGCCCTTTCCCCCAGCTCAGACCTGCCCTCTCACAGGGGAGGGTCCTCAGGGAAGTCCGAAGGGCCCACTGTGGGAATCAAACGGGGCTGCCCGGCACAGGCTGCTGCTCTGGTCCCAAGTCGGCAAACCTATCTTCAGGTCTCTACTCCACCAGTGGATATTCCGCTCCAACCTACCTGTATCCTCTCTCGGGGAAAGGAGGGGTGTTGGCAGGAGCCTTCGAACCCTGCAGCCTCTCAGAATCCTGTATTTAAACGTCACCAATCCTAGGAAGGCTGCCTTCAGCAGTTTAACACCTTGGGGGAGAACGTCCACATGAAAATTCCTAGAATTGTTGCCCTGAGTAAGCCGGCAACGGGTCTGGTCCTGGGGTCCGGGCAGAACCTCCCTGAGGGGCACCATTGGCACTGAAGGGGGAATGGCAGAACCTCCCTCGGTCACCTGGCCTAAGACGGACTCCAGGCCATGCTCTCAGAGTGAGCGGGAGGGAACAGAGCAGGCACGGGACCTGCCTGCACAAGTCCTGGGTTCACACCGCAGCCCTGCCAGGACTGCCATTTAGCAGCTGGTATGACCATGGGGGGGTTCATTTCACTGTCCAAGTCCCCGCTCTCTCGTAGGTACAAGGCTCTGCTGATTGAGTGTCAACATGACCACCACCTCTTCAGGGAAGACATCTGCAATGGGTCAAATCCCCGTCACACACGCTAACATACCACGGACCCCCTCCGTTGGCCGATCGTGGTTAGCCGATGTTCACACTCACGCGTAATCTGATTAACTGTTGATTCTCTCATCTGCGAACTTCATTAAGGGAGGGAGGGACTGTGTCTATTTCTTTTTCTCACTACTGTGCCCAAAACTCCAACACGACATGCGGCACATAGTTTCAAATTAACATGTGTCGAACAACTGAATAAATGATTAACTGTGCTCCTGAATGTGAAAACGATCTATAAAATAAGAAGCACAAAGGAAATGCGCATCATTGTTACTTGGTGTGGATGATGACAAGAGGATTAATCCTCTTAGCTGTTGGAAACCATTCTGCTTCCACCAAAGTAACAAAACTGCTGCCTTTCAGGGGCACCACACGGAAAGGAACTCGTACAAGCTCTCCCACGGTGCCGTTTCAGGACGCTCCCCACGCCCGTGCCAAACGTCCAGCCCATCTGCGTTCAGATGCAGTACAGCATCATTCTGCCCCATTGCTGGTCACTGTGGGGGCCTCAGTTGAGTCATCTGGGCATTTTCAAAAGACAGAGGCTCAATCTGCTGGGTGTCTGGTGCTGGACCAAAGACAAAGCATGCCGGCCTCGGGGCTAGGCTGAGAAAAGCACTCCAGGACCCCCAACCCCCGCCCCTCAGTTCAATCCAACTCCAGCCCGAAAGCGCCATGGGCCCCCAGGAGCCAAAGGAGCCAGGGAGAGCTGGCCCCCCGTGCCGATGCATTCAAGGGGACAAAGGCCTTCCGAGCTGCGCTGAGCTGGTCTGCAGATGGAAGGCCTTTATGCAGGTTTCCAAGGAGATGACTAAGATGCTGTTACCATAGAAACTGTTGCCACCGCCTATTGTCCATCACCCCTTGACTGGAAGGCAAGGGAGGGTACGGTCTGATGGAGGAGGGAACAAGAGTTGGATCTGAGTCGGGATGAAAAGGCATACTGCAGCGAGTCCCCTCAAGACTCCTGTGGTGGACCCACCAAGGCCTCCATCCCCACCGGAAATGACGCAGGGGCGTGAGTGCTCACGCCTTGCTGTCGTCTGTGTTGGTGGCGTTGGGGTGAGGAAAGGGGCACGGAAGAACGGCCTCCACCCGTTTGCTGGGCCCTGTCCTCTAGTGAGCGTCCTCAGCATGGTCCACACTGTCGCCGGGAAGCTGCCAGGAAACCAGTGCAAGCTTTGCAGCCCCTCCCCCTTCCCTGCTGAACACATTTTGTCAGGCAAAAGAACAGTATATAGAAGTCCCTCTGCTTTTTGCCATTAATGAGACTCACTAATGATAGTGGGTTTTTTTTTTTAAGTCTAATCAGAGCAGCTTATGGGTAAATTAGAAAAGTTCCACAAATGACAGACACACAGAAGTGCATATGGGTGATGTATGACATAACGGGACTTGGCGTCAAGTCTGAAGACGAGAATCTGAAGGTCAGCCGGTCGCATCACTTATTACATGCATGACCTTCAGCACTGTGCCTGCTTGAGTCTCAATTATCTCTTTTACTCTGGGGGATACTAACCACCAGTCCAGTTCATGTGATATAAAGCCTCATCCAGTAACTGCGGCCTCACAAGTCAAGCACCACAGTGTTAGTTACCTGAATGAATGCCACACCCAGATCAGCAAAAAGCCTCTCTCTACAATTACTCCAGGCAGGACTATATAAATCCTTTCATGCTATCTCACTTCCTCTTTGGAAAATAGTTGGTACCCAGCTAATTTTACTAAGACATTAAAATTAAGGGTGACAAGATGGAATATGTCCCCACAGCCTTCGGATTATTTTCCAATCTGGACCATCAGACCATGTGCAGGCACCACGGCTCAGCTGTCCTTTCCCCAGAGCAGTCTTGGAAAATTACATCTCAAATAGGAGTAAGATGCTAAAGCCACAGGGGGAATTCTTTGGAGTAGTAAGGATGGAAAGTGGGTACTGTTTGGGGGTAACAAGGAATGTCAAACCTGGTTCACTCGAGGGTGGAGGAGGGCAGTTGGGAAAAATCTGGACTCTAGAAACAGAAACAAGAATACACATTATATACTCACCCATTTGAAAAAGCCTTCATGTCTTTTACTCCCTTTAATACAGAAACAAAAAATTTGAAATCCATTTTACAAAATAAGCCTTTGCAAAGCTGTGTTCCAGGCCTAGGCCTCCTGCAGTCAGAGGAGGCATTCAGGTGCTACCAGGTGGGGCGGAGAAAAGAAAATGCAATTCAGTTCCTCTGGATCTGCTTAAGGTCCTTATTTATGATTTTCTTTCAGATAACACTGCTGGGCATCGGTGGGACACTCTCAGACCAGGAGCACCTCTCTTGATGTAGCGCACAGCAGGGATTGAGAGAGAGCGGGGCAAAGAAGGAAAAACGCACTGATGCCACTGGCTAATCCTACATGCCAGTAGGGAGGGAACCAGGACAACACAAAACATGCGAGGTGACAACCATCAGGGATCAGTGCCACGCCAAGACCATACAACCAAGAAGAGGTCATCAAAGGGTAGCAGCCAAAGAGGCTAATGCCCTTAGTCCCAGCAGGGGGAGTCACACCTTGCTTTAGCTTTAAATGATTGCCACAAAATGACTTCTGAGAGCGTTAAAAATCCATGACTCCCACAATTTGCCCAGCGTAACGAGGGATGGCATTTCTTCTCCATGACAGCTTCTGTGCTTCACTGCACAGCTCTCTCCAGTGAAAACTGGCCATGCACTCTGTCCCCATCTCCTCGCGACACACTCCCAGCTCAGAAAGGAAGAGATAGAATGGACCTGACATGCCATACACTGTCACCAGGCCTCTCATTTTAGACTTGAAAAGACTGAGGTCAAGACACCCAGTAAAGGACTTGTCTAGGTCAGGAGCCAAGTAGGAGCAGATGCCAGACCAGAATAATTTCTCTTGGCCCTCACTGCTGTATTATTTCTACCATATTATAACACTGTCAGCATGTCACCATCTTCTCCTATGTATACTAATTTCATGGCAACTAGACTAAAATCTTTGACAGCAAGAGTTATATTTATTTCTAGTCTTTCCTGAGGGTCTAGCCCATGTACTTGACCAGCTAGCAGCATCCAGGGCCTTTCTCCATCTCAGCAGGCATCATTCCATACCGTCCATTTACTTGTCTTTCTCCTCACTGGGCTATAACATCTTTAAAGACAGGATTTGACCATGTCTTATTATTGGATCTCAATGCCCAACACCTACTGGGAGCTAAAAAATAAAAGGTTGAGTTGAAAAAATGTTTTCTAAAGTAAGTCTCAATCCATGCACCCCATCACAGAAATCTTGGCTACCTCTGGGTCAGGACTTGATTACTCCACCCTCCCTTGAAACCATTTCTTTTCTTGGCTTCCACTTGACCCTTTCAGAA
Organism: Manis javanica; assembly: GCF_040802235.1. Lineage (NCBI taxonomy): Eukaryota > Metazoa > Chordata > Mammalia > Pholidota > Manidae > Manis > Manis javanica. The sequence goes on from NC_133169.1 coordinate 5,910,410, forward strand.
GAATTCTCTCCACAGGGACATCTGACCCACCATCTTTAAGAGAGATCAGAGTGACCAATGACATCTTCACCCCCAAAAAGGGTTTAATGTTGGTATGAATAAAATGCTTTAAAAGAGCTAGTGTTTGGAGCTAGATGTGATTTTTTAAAACCTTGTAGTTTAAAGAATCCATCATCACATATCATTAAAATAGCCCACTTGGGAAACTTACAGAAAAAGATGACTGTTTCCATCGCTAAACTGCATTGCCAGAAAGAACAGAAATGACAACTTACTTAACTCACTCTAATGACCCTCGGACAAACTCCAAAGGCGAGCCAGTATTTGGACCTGATCAGATACTCAGTCTGACCCCTTTCTCTACCAAGCCTGATGAGTTGTCAGGATTTTAAAACATCTCATTCACAAAGCAATGTCTAAAAGCCAATGCTGATGGCAAGTGGGCTGCCTCCCGTTTGGGCCATTACAGTTAAAGCTGCCATGAACTTCCATGTAAAAGTCTTTGCATGGACATATGCTTCTTTTTCTCTTGGGTAGGTAAAAACCTAGAAGTAAATGATTGGATCATGCAATAGGTATTGTGTTTAATACTTTAAGAAACAGTCAAACTGTTTTCTAAAATGACTGTTCCATTTTTTATCGCTACCAGCAGTGTATAGGGGTTCTACTTCCTCTCCATCCTCACCACACTTGATAGGATCAGTCTTTTCCATTTTAGCCATTTGTACATAATTGTAAGAATCTGTAGTGGCATCTCATTATGGCTTTAAATTTGCATTTTCCTAGACTAATGATGTTGAACATCTTTTCACATGCCCATTTGCCGTCTGTATATCTTCTTTGGTGAAGTACCTGTTCAAATAATTTGCCCACTTTTTAAATTGGGTTCTCTTACTATTGAATTTTGAGAGCCCTTTATATATTCTGGGTACAAGTCTTAGACAAGAATATCTATAGCAGTTGCTTCCTTTACAGACAAAAGATCCTACCGACTTCCCCTAACGGTTCTCCCAACGCCCCACTCTGACTGCACTCCAATCCAAGCGTTTAGTTGAAGGAGCGGGCAGCATGGTCTTCTCATGAGCCCCATGGCCCTGGCCGGCCACAGCACATCCAGAGTAGTGCATCTTCTCATATTCCTGTTACTCAAGTCCATTCTGTTCTCACACACTCCTAAAAGGAGTCAACATAAGTATGTTTCCTCTTTAAAAAGGCGGTAACTTTACTCCACAGTTCTTAACAGTGGGCAATTTTGCTCCATACAGAACATCTGGTAACGTTCAGAGACACTTGTTTTTCGCAACTAGGTAAGCAAACGGTTGCCACTGGCATCCAGTAGGTAGAAATCAGAGATGCTAAGTATCCGCAATGCAGACATCAGCAGCCTCCCCACCCCACCCCGCCCCAACAAAGAATTACGTGAAACCTTGCTTTAAATTGGTTTGTGGGTACTGTGTGTAGATAAAGCAACATGGCTCAATAGAAACACTGATTTAAGAGCCAGGAAACCTGTCTGGGTGCTTCTCCTAGCTCTGTCATTAACTTGTTATGTAATCTTGGGAAAACCAACTAATTTCTCAAAGCCCCCAATTCCTCATGCACTGGATGCAAGGGCTAACCTGAATTGTCTCTAAATTCTCCCAATGCAAAGAAATACAATCCTATCACTGTCTATGCAAAACCACACAGAACTTGGAGCAGCTGTGAAAACATCCTTAGGTTCCCGTGCTTAAGGAGTTTAACAAGATGGTGAGGAACACTGGTCCAAGCAGTCACTGAGAATCTGTCTCCTAAAGAAGGACGGGCATCGACTGCGGCTGACTCGGCACAGACCTTGCCTCGGTGGGGGGAGGCAGACGAGGCAGGCTGCCCAGGACATTCCCGGGAGAGCCCGGATGCTCCCTAAATAGAAGCTGCCCCACGGAGCTGGATTCTTCTCCATCCACCACTCCAGCCAGACTCACTCAACTTCAACCACGTAAATAAACTCCACTAAGCGCAAACATGATGTTTACAGCAGAGTAGGTGCAAACCCTTCTGGGGAAAATTGGCCTAGCAGAGCCAGGCCCCAACTCAGAAGCAAGACAGTGCCCATGATACGCCGTCTGTGAAAGCCCAGACGGAGTTCTGGTAGGAGGGAAAGTCACCTCCTCACGGGAGCCGGGGACTCACAGGCCTCGCTGCAGGCCCAGACGCTGCAAATACAGAATCCTAACCAAGTTCCTGCCACTCATGCCCCCTCTGGGGGAAGGAGCTCCTTCACCAATTCTTACAACAGCTGCTCTGCAGGTTAAATGAGGTTGAAAATTGCCCCTATGGGTCTCTGTAAGAATGAACAGACAGCTAACATCTTGGATGGCCCAGGGGTAAAGTTCTTTAATTTCAAACCAACCAAAAATTAGAAACATTAATTAAGGAAGGAGATCTACCAGTAACACCCTGCCTGTCAGAAGCAGTCCCCAGAGCTGCCCAGAGAGATTTCTGGGGACAGTACCATGACTTCCTCCATAATCGGCACTTTAAGAGGGGCAAGCCTGGCCCTTGCGGGAGGACAGCTTTACTCTCCCAGGGGCTAAAGGGAGACTCGGCAGTCTCTTTCCAACAGGGTGAGGGCAACAGCTGGGACACACTAGTAACCTCACCTCTCCTCCCTGGTTTTCCTCTGTGGAGAGAAAGGACGGCTCTCTGCATGCACGCCCAGCCAGGGGGAAGGGAAAGGGACCAGTGCAGAAGGGCATCCTGGTCTCCAACAGGCCCCGCCCATGCCTGCCACCCCACACCACCACTGCTCATTCGCTTCCAAGCAACCCAGCTCCTGGGGGGACCCTGAAGAGCATTCTTTCCTCTTCCTCCTCATCACAGTCCTGGCTGCCACCACGGCCACTCCCAGACAAGCCTGGCGCAAAGCCCCTGAGAGATGTCTGCAGACGGTTCGACGGATCACGACCGTTCTTCACCAGCTTAAAGACTGAGCGCAGGCACTTCTGGGTGATTCGGCCCCTGCACTGCCTGCTGGGTGCATGTGCGTGTGCGTGTGTGTGTGTGTACATATGTGTGTGTTTGGTTGTGTGGAGGGGGTGTCAGCTCAAACCCCAAGCAGCACGTAAAATCCAGTCCTCTTTATTAAACTGCCCACTTTCTTTTTCTCTTCTACGTTAGCCTGCGCCCTCCTTCCCAAAGACCAGTTCTCACTAGGAGCTGGGAGACAGCGGCCACTTGTACATTCACTGCTGACCCGGAAGACTAAAGCAATTTCGTCTCTCAGGATTTCAGCCCCGTCTGCCCTTCCCTCAGTTCTAGGAGGCTGACTATTCCAGTGACTGTTTCTATATAACAAATAACTGCATCTGCAATGTAACCACCATTTTATTTAGCTCATGCTTCTGTGCATCAGGAATGTGGACGCGGCGGAGCTGGGCAGTCTTGCCCAGGGTTTGAATGTAGTTACAGTCGATGTTGGCTATGGCCACAGTCGTCTGAGGGTCGGGCTGGGCGTCCAAGATGGCTCACTCACAAGGCTGGCAGAAGATGCGGGCTTCTGACCGGGGGCTCAGCTGGAGCTGCCGAGCACAGTGCCCACGCATGGCCCCTCTGGCACGGCTCTATGAGGTGAGCCAGCCTGCTTGGCAGCTGGCTTCCCTCAGAGTGAGCCATGTTGTCTGGCCTTTTTTTTCGGGCCTTAGACTCAGAAGTGACATATTCCGACCACATTCTATGGGCCATAACAGAGTCCCTAAGGTCAGCCCAGATTCAAGGGGAGTAGTCGCAGGCCCCCCTCTCAATGACACGAGTTCCAAGGAGTGGACCAACATTTTTTAAAATCCCCACACTGACCTGTTTTAACTCTTTTAAGATCCCCATCCATTGGAGGTCAGGGGATGTGTCTTTTTCACCACTGTACCTCCAACACCTGGCAGAGTATCTGGCTCTGTAGATGCTCGATAATTGGGTGTTGATGGAATGAACAAAAGAAAAAAATGCAGCTTCCGAGTAAGGATCTGTTTAAGAGGAAATGACTTACTTTCCTTGCGCCTCATGTTTCCCCTCCAACTGCTACGGTGGGGATACTACATTCAACCTTCATGGGACTGTGGTTAGGAATAAATAAGATAGTTTATGAGGAATGGCATTCATTTTCCTGGAGTTGCTGGACAGCAGACTAGCGACAGCACGACCTGGCCTGTCCCCCCAGCTCGCAGAGCCACAGGACTGACTGACCCTCTTGTCCACACTGGTGTCTGTCACCCTACCTGGGTGGGCTTCCTTTCTCTCGTCTCTCTGCTCAATCTTGGAGGCCTGTCTCCACCTCAGGCCCTTCCCAGAGAAGCAGGGTGGGGACTAAAAACCTAGAGCGTGGGTACAAATCCTGCCTCTCCCATTCCACAGGATAGTCTCGGACTGGCTACTCAGTTACTCCGTCTCATTTGCATCCACAAACGAGGATCATCAACGTACAGCTACAGCTGTGAGGATGAACTGCCTCACTGCGCACTGAGCACTCTGGTTACCGAGCATGTGGCTAGGATGATGCAGGTGTAATCAGCTCGTTTCACCCCAGCCTTCACAGAGCTCCCCTCCTCCGAGCTCTACGCTCTGCCCCCAGGGCACACCCTTCAGATTCCCAGAATGCTGTGCTGCTCCACGTGCAGCTTGCCCCACAAGGATTAACCGTAAAGCGCTCGAGCAGCACCTGGCTCGCGCTCAACCCCACCTCAGTGTTGGCCCGGACGCATCTGCCTGGAAGGCTCTTTCCCACCTCTCCACCCACCTCGGCCGGCTCATCCTCAGTCACCCTCCGAGTCTCAATCCAGGTGTTTCCTTCAGGGGACTTTCCCTTCCACCCTTTGGTCGAGTGTCTTCCAGTCAAGGTCCCTGCTGGTCCCTGGGGGCCTTCCTGCAATTCTACAAAGGCTCCCCTTTTCCAAGGCAGCACATGCATTGAGGAGCAGGGCATGGGCTGGATTTCAGCCTTTATTGGAGAGCCCATGAGCCCTCCACTCTGCATAACTGTGCAGCCTCCCTGCTTCCAGTGCGCAGCCACTGCCTTTCCCACACTGTACTGCACCAGCCCTCGGCTCGTCTGCGACCTTCCTTCCAGCAGACTGTGAACTCCGCAAAGGCATGGCCACCGTGGCTCCACAGCACCTCCAGTACCGAGGCACCACTCGGCACTCCACAGGTGCTCAGGAAATACTTGCTGCATGAATGACTGGACCATGAAGGGCCCCTGTGCCTTGAATCCTTCTCCTGTGGTGGCTTACATCTTCTGGTGTCCCAGCATAAGCACAGAGCTACTCAGAAACAGGTGCTGACTTGTTTATCATCACCACGTTGTGAGTTGTGTTCTGTTCGGAGTGTGGGGAACAGAGAGGCAGACTTCCAGACCCTTCATTCTCATGGACAGTGAGTACAGGCTCCAGCTGGAAAGAACGTTCTGCTGTAAGGGCCTTCCATCCGGGTGGCTTCCTCCACAAATTCAACCCTCCCTACAAAATGACAAAGAGCTTGTCTAGGGCCCAGCTGAGCTTGGGCAGAATATGTAGGCCTCAAATATTTCCCTGAATGGTTCAGAAGGCACGGGATGAGTGCACTGCCCCAACAGCTGCCCACAGAGCCAGGTGGCAGGAATCCCAATCCCTGTGCCAGGTAAGCAAGCATGCCTCGACACACACCCAATTGCCATTCAGTGCTGCAGGAACCAGGCTAGGGCCGATGTGGAAGTCACGGGTGGCGCTGTGTTTAGTAAGCTGGCACCAGTTGTGGTTTATTATTAAAAAGGAGAGATAATAAGGCAATAAAGCAGTCCACCCTGGGCAGTTAAGGTAACAGGTTTCAATTAGTGTCTCTACGGTGGGTAGGTTGTGAGTGGAAGTGCCAGGAAGGCGCCAAGCTGCCCGGTGGTGGGAGTAGCACCAAGCCAGGCACCCGGCAGCATGGCCAGAGCATGGGGTCCACATTCCCGGAACAAGTCGCCTCCCCTCTATATCTGTGTCCTCAAGTGTCAGTTAGCAAGAGAGGGGTCCTTCTACTTCTTGGAATTATTTTGAGAATAAAATCCGATAAACATAAAAACAATCTGAAAGTAAGTAACTGAAAGCTATTACCACCTTGGAGTTGTGTAATTCCTCCTCACTGTCGTTCTACTGCTGAGTGGCTTCTCCTACCAGGTTCCTCACCTGCTGTCTTCATCCTTCACAACTGGCCTCTGATAGCCCATCTGTCTTAGCCAGTGATATGTGACTCCTCCAGCTCCATCCCCAGGTTTCCTGGGAGTAATGAGCACTTCAGCTATCTTCTTGGGTTCTTCTGGCTCACAGCATACTTGGCACATAGTAGGCCCACTGAATATTTCCTTCACTGACTATAAGCGTGTGTGTGTGTGTGTGTGTGTGCAGACGCATGCATGCTCACCCTGCCAATCCTCAGAGGCTGACCACCGGCACAGCAAACCTCCCTTCGGGGACAAGGCACCAAAGCACAGTGTTATTTTAGGTCAAGTTGCACTATCTTCAAGGTAGAGCCTCCAAAACCTTGGCCAAGGCTCAGAGACCCTTGACATGCAAAGACCCAATCTAACCCAACAACTGAGAGAAAAGAATCTTGCAGGAAGAGAACGTGATCTATAAATCACAACGGTCACTTCACAGGCATGTTCCTCAGATGAGCCTCATCCACTCACCTCCAGGCACCTGCCCGTCAGTGACGAGTCAGCTTCAGTGACTCTCTTACAGTAAAGGGCTCATCAGCCCAGTCACGGCCAGTGAAAAGGAGTCATTGCAACATGTTAAAGCACAGAATCATGGAAAACAGTATGTGCATGCCTCAAACATTTTATTTTAACATCTAAATGTACGTGTACACACTGTAATAGATTTTGATGTAGATTAGTGATCTTTCTTCTAGGTACAGGTCCCAAGATTAATTTCCCAAAGTCTTCCTTGCATAAATAATAAACTGTCTGATTTCTAGCGTGTTTTCTTCCAAGTGGGTTAAGAGCATAAAGACATTCGCTAAGTAAATCCAATAGTTTCAGGATGCAGAATCCTTCTAAGAATTTGTTTCCCTCCAATCTTTTTTTTCTTTACAGTTTTCTTTATACCTGATTCATTGTCAGCTACTTTTGTAGCAACTCTTACCAATTATATTCAAAACAGTCAACTTAGCTTTATAAACACAGCAATCACAGGAGCTAGATGCTAAGCACTCAGAAAAATGCCTAGCAGGTAGTAAATGCTCAGTGAATGTCGGTTTTTCTCCCGCTCGCATTTCATCTCTGTAATGATTATATTACTCCATTACAATACCAAATTTAACTGGCGCACACGGGTTTAGGAACTCACACAACTGGCTCTTGCTAAATATTTGGCCTAAAAGGAGAGAGAATGATGGCGACATGTAAAGCGGTAACATGGGCATATGGCAGCAGTCGCCGTTCACATGTTTTACAAAAGGGCTGGAGACCAGCAAGGAAGTTAAATGGAGGTCACTTAGAAGCTCTGCTTCCCTGATGAAGTCCTCCCCTGCGGCCTCCATCACCAACCGGGGCTAATTTGCAAAACAGCACCAGATGTGACCTGCACAAAGGCACCCAGCTGACGGGGTAAGTGGGGGTTGAAACCCATCCATGCTCCCGGCTCCAAGCCACACACACCTTTTCCCAAGTCACACACCCACTCACCCTTCCTCCCCCTCCCCACCCCCACCCTGTGCCCTCCTCACGCAGAACCACACTTCACACAGAGAACATTAGGTCGGACTACTGGATGCATGCACTGCAGCTTACTGGAAATGCCACCTCCATTAAAAACAGCACAGCTGAATAAGGAAATGTTTACATATGAAATGTGATTCATTCTTTCAGGTCTGACTCAGGTTGGGCTGTACCCCACTGCGAAGAGGCCAGCACCTCAGGACCCTCTCATTTCCCCTCACAGCCCACAAGGAGACTGCGAAAGGACTCACATTTCTCGCAAGTTCTCTGAAAAGTAAGACCAAAAATAACAGCAATAATGACAGTTCTTATTTGTAGAGGGCACTTACATCTTTTAAAATACAAAGCTGGAACTTCGCCTGCCAAGTCTCCCGTTAGGTGCGACCGCTGATGAAGTATTAGAACAGGTGGCCTGTTCCCACTTGAGTCGAGCATTCTTTTGGTAATCAAGGACCTGTCATTCTTTACACCTCATTCTCCTTCTTGTCAATCAACTGCCACTTGACCTGAAGTTGACTTCAGGCAGAGGTAGTGCAGTTAATGCAAGAGCAGATGTGTTTTAAAATCTAGATTGACCAGGATTCTCACCACACCCACACCGAGCTGAAAAGTGGACTGCTTTTCCTGGTGCTGTAGTGCCTGTGTAAATCCCTGTGCAAAACAGGGGGACAGAGACCGAAAGTAAGCAACTGAGGGCTGGAAATCCCATCCCGATCTCCTGTCCCGTCATCCCGGAGGCTGCACTGCCTTCAGGCTCCAATGTTACAGCTCAATGGCTTAGCAGGGCCTTCACAGTTTGAAGTAAGCATTACAAGACCTCAGATTGCGCCAGCACGGTGAGCACTGGCCCACTGTCTCCAATGAGAATTTGCCCCCCAAAGCATCAACGTGGTCTTACCCTCAGCTCGACCTTAGCTTTCAGCCTGAAGCTCTTGAGAAGACTTAACTCAGGAGCTCCTGCCACAGAGAAATACTCAGGAATCCTCTCGAGCAAACGTGAGCTGGCCAGTAAGAGGGGAATGAGCTGACGTGAATCACTGTCCTCTCACCAGACATCAAGATGGATTCAACAGCACACACGAGATCGTGCTTCCAGCAGGGCTAGAAGAAGCCAAGGCGCTAAGGAGCAAGCTCCCATCAAGACGACGCAGCCGGCACTCCCAAGGAAACCGCGAGCTCCCTAAGTGAGGCTGCCCTGACGCCTGAGGGGCCGCCCAACGACCCAGAACCAGCCATTCTCAGTGACCGTGGGCCAGCCTGGGGGCTGTGGCTTTAGATTTAGAGAGACTGCACCTCTAAATGCTGGAAACAGTAAAGAAGAGAATGGGGGAACAAACAGACCACGCCTCAGAAGGCTGGAGTGTTTTTTCTAGCAGGCGAAGGGCAGAGAGAGGAGCCAGAGGACCCAACAGACAGACTTGCCCCACATCCTCACGGCTTAGCAGGGCAGCAGATGGGGACAGCACGTGCATTACAGGCGGACGGATGGACAGGCGGGAGTAGGTCAGGGCACGCTGCTCAAGCTTGTAGCCCTTCAGCTGTGGAGACAGGAATGCACTGCTGTGAGGGATAAATTGGCGAAGAATATTTTCCTGGGACTTAATGAGACAGCATCTGTAAAGCATTGAACCCGCACACAGGCACTTATAAGGGCTTGATATAATGGCAGCTTCTATTATTCATAACTGAGAAAAATATTCGCACGGTGCCTGGGACCTGGTAGGTATTCAAACCTCTTGGTTGGTTCTAGAAAGGTAGAGAGAGCTGCTGGCAGGGAAATGTGCAGTTGGAATTGTCCTCTAGCACTGAAGACAGAGCAGCCAGATGAGAGGGAATTCAGCAGTGAAGTCAAAGACCTTGACACACAGTAGATGGTCAGTAAACATCTTTGAACAAATGAGAACCTAAGCAACTAAGTTGTATTTGTCATTTACAACACATCACTAGGCTGGGACTAGGAGCAGGGAAACGAAATACAGGCTCTACTCCTAACCAGCTCTCTAAGGACGCTTCTGGCCTCAGTTTCTCCTCTCCAAGGGACGGAACCAAATGACTTCCATGTCCCTTCTGGCTCTCAGGTTCTGTATTTCTGTGATTCAACTGACAAGACAGGTGTCGGCAAATATCTGAGCACAGGGTGTGCATGTAAAGAAACAGGCTCCCGTCAGGAGTAGGTAAGACGGGCAAGTTTGCCTTACTTACCGGCCTCACATGGACCAAGAGACAGAAGGCCAGGAATGAAATGCCATCAGCCTTTCTGTAACTGCCTCTTTGCCTTTAATCACACTGCCACGCACACAGGCCTGGTTTTAATTAAGCAGAGCAGTGACTGCATCAGCCTCGCCATCAAAGCTTTGATCTCCCTACGGGGCACGTTTCTGCACCGCTGAGCAAGCTCCAGGAGTCTGAAACATAAACCAGCGGGAGCCTTTGACAGGTCAGCCTTGACAGAGCTCCTGGGCCCCCCCCTTGCAGGTAGGTGCACGGGGAGGGTCCGCCAAGGTGCAGAGGCCGAGGGGGCAGTGGGCAAAGGCTTGTGTCGCTGAAGCGCAGCACCAGGGGCAGGGAAGCTCTGGAGCGAATGCCCAGGAGGGGTCGTGCTGGCTGCTCTGCACAGTCAATGAAATCGTGACTTTCTGTCATGGAGAGATGACTGAGACCTGGTCCAAAATCAGGTTAACTGAGTGAATCTTTCCACAGGGAGACAGTGTTCCCGACGAGGCCCCCGGGGTCTAATGCCACAGCAGAAGACAAGTTAAATAAAAATCCTACAATGATTAAAAGGAAAAAATTTCCCTTGTCTCTGTACGGCACCTCTTCCCCGTGCAGTAAAGACTCATTGAAGGAATCCTCAGACGTAAAACCCTAAAAAAGTAACAACCTAAATCTAAGTGAGCAGGGTGAGAATGTCAGGAGCGGCCTGCGGCTGGGACCCGCCGACACAGAGCCTGGAAGCAGCAGCGGGGGCAGGAATCAGAGCAGGGTGTCGCCTCAGCTCACAGGGTACAGTTTGTGGGACCCCAGAAGAAATGGCTCTTCTCATATGGGAATGGCAGTTCCCCGCTCATGTGCGTGTGTGTGTGTGGTGGGGGTCCTTCCACGGGGCACTGTGAACACACCCCTGCAGTTTCTGGAATGGGCTCAAAAGTGAGAGCTGCACCTACTCGTCCCATGATGGGAATCTTCTGGATTAGACTGGAATCATGGAGACTGGGCAGCAACGTTTTAAAGGAGGAAGTAAGTGGAGAGACATAAAACAATACAGGATACAGAGAGAAGGGCAGGCAGACAGGCTCTCCATGGCAAGGATTTAGAAATCGGAGACCTTGGGCAATTTGGGGAGAAAATGGTAAAATGATCTTGCCCACATCTCAAGAGAACAATTTCTGCTAGAAGACACCTCCCGGAGTACAGCTCGAACGCTGTCCTTCCCGTCTGAAAACTACTGACTGAAAACTACTGACTTCCTCACTGGAGTAAGTTACACACTCCTCAGCGTGGCACTCAATGCCTTCCACCATACCAGCCAGAAGTGCTTTCTGTCCTCACGCCATCAAGCCCCACTCTTGTTCAGGGGCACCATACTCTCTCGCTGCTAGGACGCTATGCCCTGCAGTCCCCCACTACAGGAAAATACCGGCTAATCCCTTAGCCTACATAGCTTTTCCCCATCTTTGTCTACTAACATGATACCCGTTTTCCAAGGTCCAGATCGTGCTGCCTTCTCCATGAGGGAAACGTACTTCCTCGGCGCTCTGTACATCTCCGGGAGCCCTGACAACATTCTGCCCAGTGCCAAAAGTTTCTACGCATGGTGGTCTTTCCCTCTAGACTTTAAATTCCTTAGGGGTAGAGACCATGCCCCGTTCATGTATTTCCAGCAGCAGTCATGGGCCGTCCTTAAGAAACATGATTACTATATGCAGACTATTTCCCTAGCTGCTGAGTTTAAGAGAAAATAAGACAATCACACCCCTTCAAAAACTGCCCCAAGGTGCCAGCATCAGATCCCACATCTCACGGTGTACAGGAGTCTGGGAAGGTGAGTACATATCTCAACCCAAGTTCTCGGCAGGAGAAAGTAGTCTAGGGAGGTTGTCACAAGACCTGGTCACCAGGCAAAGCCTTTGGGGGCGTGATTTTCCAAGCACTGCCTTGCAGGTACAGGTCCCAGAGGGCACCAGCATTCCTCAGACTGGACCACAAGGTGCTAAAGGCTCACTGAGGACGCCTATGGCTTGGGTGACTTGGGAGAAATGGAAGTGGCTGCTAATGGGTACAGGCTGCCTGTTGGCAGGACAAAGCATTCCTTACCTGTGCTGGTGGGTGCACGACCCTGAACATATCACAAACCACTGTGTTACACCCTGTCAATGGGGGCATCGTAGACCATGAGAATAATATCTCAGTGAAGCTATTTTTAAAGAGGTACAGCAAGTAAAAGCATCTTACTCGGAGGACACCTGGAAAATGGCCAGGTCAGAGGCAGAGGTGACCCCAGCCCTTGCTCTCAGAGTCCACTCGCAGCCAGCTGCCCCGCTAGGCACCACCCCGCAGGAGCAGCAGACACAGGTGGGGAGGGGACTGCCTAGCGAGGCCCGTTTACTTCAGCCATGAGGATGAGTTCCCAAAGGGTAATCCCCTCACCAGCACCATCAGCTTTGCCCTGGAACTTTTTGGAAATGCCAGTTCTTGGACCCCTATCCCAGACCTACAGGAGGCGGGCCCAGCCATCTATTTAACAAGCCCTCAAATAGACTGAGGCAGGCTCACGTTTGAACCACTGCACTCGCTTAATGCTTAAATTCACAGACTCGGAAGCTCGGCTCTGTACCTCTGAATTCTGCCACCTCCTCTTACTAGCAACGCGGCCCAAGGCGAGTGACCCAGGCCCCATTCATCCCTTTCCCCCACGTGAAATGGGAGAGGCAGCCTCACCTCTGTATCACAGGGTGGGTCAGGGGGTGAGATGAGCTCATGGGCAACAAGCACGTCACAACAGGACCTGGTACACAATTAAGTCAGTAAGGATTTGCTTCTCTCTTAAAATGTATCCAGCCAGATTTGAGGTTCAGCTCATGGACCTTTGGCCTGAAACTAGCATGAAGCCGAGGCAGGCTAACAGAATCAAAACACGAGTCCCACAAAACGGCAAGCTGCCGTGCAGCTATATCAGCAGAGCCCCCCAACACACACACAAACACACACACACACACACACCACAAAAGACCACCACATTCCCCATCTTTAGCTCTGCTGAGGAAAAAAGAACCTCTACTTTTTATGACAGAGCAGAGGGGATAAATGCTCTATATAGAAGACACAAAATAAATCAGTTCCAATAACAGCCTTTTAACCCCCTGATCCCTGAGAGGAGGAAAGGGGGTGAACAGAGGCAAGTGCTCCAAGCTCAGCCATCACCAAGCAGCTTTTAACAGAAGCTGCAAAAACCACCTCCGCTTGTCCAAAAATTCTGAGAGATTAGGGTTTCTACCGCCTTACAGAATCCAGTCATGGCTTTCCAAGCTCAGAATGGCCAAAGCTTCGCACCTTACAAAGCTAGGTTCACATGCTCCCTGCAGTCGATCCCATTTCGAGAGTACCCCCCCTCTCCCCAAAACTGTGGCCAGAGGAGGCCCAAGGGCCGGGGCCCTCACAGGTGCCAATGCCCAGAGACACAAAGGACACCTCTGGGCCATGAGAGCGTGGATTTTATGTGAATGAATTATGTGCACATTAAAGAGAATTTGAAAATACATAAATGTAGAAAGAAGAAACTAAACAGCTCAGTACCACTTCCCAAAGACAACTATTAATATTTTATATTTCCTATCTTTTTAATATACAGGTTTTAATTTGGGAGTTGTTTTTGTTACAAAACTGATATTCTATTTATATACAATTCTAATTGTTGCTATTTTACTTAACATAATAAAAGCCTTCTCCCAAAATGCCTTCAACTGTTTAGAACACTTTTAATCACATGTAATATTCCATTATGAGGCTACATAATTACTATATTTGCCCGCCAGTTATCAGTTTACTGCTTCTCAACTCCAGATCCATGATGCTGTGACCAGCTTTCTGATACTGGAGGTGGACCCTGGAAACGGTGCTGCCCGAGATGACAGCCACTAGCCACACGTGGTGAGGCCCTCGAAATATGGCTCCTGTGAATTAAAATGCGCTGTATGTATAAAACATACCAGATTTGGGAGACTTAATACAAGATATGTAAAATATCTCACTAATAATTGGTTGCATATTAAAATAACATTTTGGATATACTGGGTTATATAAGATGCACTATTAAAATTAATGTAACCTGGTTCTTTTGCTTTTTGAACGTAGCTACTAAAAGTTTTGAAATCACATATGTGACCTGCATTACATTTCTGTTGGGCTGAGCTGAAGGCGTTCATCTCTGCCAGCTGGCACCGAGCAGGGCCTTGTCAGCAGAGGGTGCTGGGAGGGCACCGTGGGGGAGGGTTTCTCTTCCGGGCTCTGCTGCTTTTGTTCTGCTTCTGTGGCACAGCAGGCGACTTCCTGGCCCAGTGCGTGCGGGAGACTCAGAGGCGAACGCCCCCACTGAGTCTTGCTGGAGCCCCAGTGACCTCTCCCCCGTGCAGGGGGCCCCCGGACACTCACTCTCCAAGGGGCTCCAAATCTCCGCTTGGGGAACCCTTGCTCCTGATTCACCCTTCCTCGGACGGCCTCACTCAGCCCCGGAGACAGAAGGTGCTCTTGTATTCTTTAAAACTCTACCCCTCTTAGTTGTTAGTTCTCACTTGCTAGTTAGTAGCTCCTTTTATTAAATTTCCCTCTTCCAATCACTGGTGTGGTGTCTGTCTCCTGAGCGGGCCCTATGGATACACATAGTAACGGGGAGGAACAAGCTGCTGAAGGCGTGCTGGCCAGGCTTCGGGCAGCGGCCACCTGTCCTCCGTTTCCTACTGTCCGTCCCCAGGTTTCTCTTCCCTCTCTCCTACTGTCAGTTCCATAAAAGCAGAAAGGTATGTTTCCCACGGCACCTGGATCATCATTCAGGGGCAATTTAAAACCTCACAGGAACAAGTCAATCAAGAGCTGTGCCTTCTACTCGTTACGTGTTTGCCGAGCTTCTACCGTAAAAAGGTAACACACTGGCTGTTGGGTGGAGGGTGGCTCGCAGGTGGAAGGAGTGTCATGTGCAGGAAAGAGAAATGCATGTGCAATAGAAACTCTGGCTTCAAGAACCAACAGCCCAGCAAATAAAGGACGATACAAATCACTACAATGTAATAGAAAAATGGTACGAAATAAAAACAAGAAAACAAGAGCTGCAGCTATCCCATTCCGGGTGCCCTAACTGGCCAGAGGAAGACACCCGGAGAATACAGGAGTGTGCTGCGATGGTCTCCCCTCACTCCAGGCGTCCCGTCCCCCACTCCAGGCATCTGTCTGCTGCCTTGTTAACCAAAGGTTCTGCTCAGATCAGCAGCCCTAGATGTTGCATCTCCAGCAGGCCTGGTTCCTATTCCTGTGCTTGCCTCAGCTTCCTTCCCCAGCCCCGGGGCAAAGCTACGCATTACAGGGGTGTTGCTGAGGACCACCCTGAGCAGTCGGCTCCACTTCCTCAGTCGGGATCATGACCTCACACTCCAACTTTACCCAACTCCTGCCTTTAACACAGGATTAATACCTGCTCCCAGGGGTATTTTAGCTCTAGAATGTCTATGGCCTCTTTTAAAATAGATTCCAGTTCTCTGCCAAAGTTCTCCATCTTATCATCTTGTTCTTCAAACTTACTAGTCACACTTGTTTTAAAGTCCCCAACATGTGGAGTAACCGCCACAGAGTAATTCCCACAGTTTTCTTTGCCTCTGCCCTTGTTTTCAGTCATTAGGTTTGCTTTTCTTGTACATCTGGTAATGTGTTATTGACCATCATATATTGTTTATGAAAAACCACTGAGTTAATTTGAGCTCTGATTCTCTCCCTCCAGGGAAACTTTACACTAGTTTTTGGTAGGCAAGCGGAGAGAGAAAAAGCATCTTGCTCCAGCTGAGCTGCTCAGAAGCTAAGCACAGGTCTTGGGAGTGCTGGTCGGTTTCCAGTTAGCCCTTCCTCCCAACGTATAACCTTCGGGGCTCCACACTCAAAGCCTGGAGGAGTCTTTACCAAGGCCCTCCCTTCTGGGTGAGCCCCCAACTACAATTTCTGTCTCCACAGCTCTCAGCCCACTGAAGGCTCTGCAAACCTATGTAAACCTCTTTGCCACTACCACTTACCAAGCTGGCAAACACACAGAGGAGAAAGTGGCACCTAGTATCAGCTCACTTCTCTGCATTTCCCTCCTCCCCAGGATCCTGGCCTCTCTAGGCCTCACTTTCTCGGTATTCTCCAGACAGATTTTATATTATTTATATTTACATAACATGATATGCAGATATACACTTTCCTGGTACTCATGGTGGAAGGATTAGTATGACACAAACTGCTCAGAAGAAGCCTAAGAAAAAAATGACTGATCACGTTAGAGCTGCTCAATCTAACCTCTATGCTCTTTTTCTTTCAAACATGCCAGCCCTTTATATTTCTGTGCTGCCTCGTTCATGTTTTCAAATGCACGGTCTCTGCAGCTACATCTAGTCTACTGTTGACACCATGTCTTTGTTTCCCCACTCGGCCAACCCTGTTGTTTTCATTTCAGAGATTTCCACTTGATCTCTTTTCATACTGACTGTTTTTGCTTCATAACCAACCTCCTATTACTTAGAAATACTTCTACCCCTGTACCTCTCTGAGATTCTAAATATGCACCTTTTTAAAGATTTTTTCAGAGCGTGCTGTTGCTCCTGTTTTCTTGGGCTTGGATTCTCTGGGCGCAAGTCTGCTGCCTGCCTCTCACGAGCATGGTCCTCTTCAAATGCTCCAGAAATTCTGTTTGCCGACTAATCTTGCAGAGGACTATTTCCTCCTGAAGTGCCTCTCCCTAGCAGCTGATACTATAGTTGAGCTTCGGCCTATGGGATATGTAGTTCTGAAAAAGGTTGGAAGGTAGGCTTTTAGGATTTTCCCCATTTGTGGACGACCAAACACTAGACACCAATCTTATCTGTGTGTGTGGCACAGTTCTGGGCCCTGTTCTCATATCTACCTCCATTTCCTTCCCAGGCCAAAGGAGAGCTGCCCATCACTGCCCATGAATGGTCTTGCTCCAGGCCTGACGGCCCTAACGCCAGCTTCAAGGAGGAGTGTGGTTCTGGTCTCCTGCCATGTGCAAGGTACAACCCTTTTCTAGGGCAGGTTTTGAAGTCTGGGCCACTGAACCCCACTCCTCTCCAATCCTGGTCCAAAAATTGTTCCTCTTGATTTTGAATTCGGTTATGATTTTTTAAAATTGTTTCTACATGTTTGGAACAGAGAGAGAATGTGCTTGCTCTACTATATTCACAAAAAGTTCACCAAGAAATGTTAAGGTGGCCTTCTTAAACACTAAAGCTTGCATGCTTTAAAAAAGTTATGAATATTTTATGTGTATAAATAAATGCATTCATATGTAGAAATGGGTACATTAAATAACATAAATGCATAGGTGAAAAAAACAGAACAATACACTCCATAAATGTTAACAGTGGTAACTCTGAATGCTGGAATTAAGAATAATTTTATTTTTAGTTTAAATATTTTAAACATAGTTTCTGTAATATTAATATATTGTCCAGGAAGCTTTTCTCTTTTTGAAGCTCACAACCCAAAATGAAATGAACAGTGCTACCTTAGGCAGCAGCATGAGGCCTGTATACTCCTTCCTGCCCCTCCAGACAAACTGGCCCTTTGGGAAGAAAAAAAGCTAGAGGCATACTGGGGGCAAGAAGAGTTAAGAGCAGAATCCAAGGCCTGCCATCAAAGGCTATTAAAGAGGGGAGAATTTAAGAGCTCCCTGAGGTCAACACTAGCTTAGAAAGACACAAAGGCTAATGGGTGTATTTGTCACTGGTTCTCTAACTAGCAGCAGAGTTTAGGAAGAAATATAGCCCAAAGGAGGGAAAGTGAGCTGAATCAGCCTACAGGTGAAAGATAATATATAGAAAAACTAACCATTTAAAGTTAGTAATGGCCTCAGAACTTCCAGCAGAACAGCTTCTCCAATGCCCCCAAAACAAATCAGGTGATTGTGTCTGGTTCCCATCACACCCCTTACTATCTCGTCCTTGCACTTAGCACAATTTCCAAGTTGCTGCAGTGTTCAGGGTAGAGTTAGGTCCCCATCCCACAATGCAAGCCCACAGGTAAAGGCTGTTTTGTTCTCTACTGCATCCTGAAGGCCTGGCCCCATCAAAGGTGCACAAACTTTTCTTAAATGAATGTTGAATGTAAGCAAAAATATTTTTATTTACCTTGAGTTTCTCCACTTTCTCTGTAACAGTCCTTATTTCTAAACAGAAAATTAATTTCACTAGTTTGTTTAAATAGCTTCATTTTGTGGGGGGGGAAAAAATACCATGAGCTATCAGTATTCTGTGGCCACAGCGGGGGTGACTCCCGGGCTGATTTCTCTCCTAATGAGCACCATTAGAGATCTCGGGATGTGCCAGCAGGAGGCAGGCAACACCCAGCAGTTCACAGGCCACCACCCTTTCAGGTGAACAAAACAGCAGAGGTTAGCAACTGACCACCTTATCCTAGACTAGGCTGGATCGCTGACAGAATGGAAATTTTAAGAAAGTGGAACATGGGACAACTTTGCTATTTATGAGGCACCTAGAGGTACTGTCATCCTCCCTGGAAAAGGGAGAGGTACATTAGTTCACAGTGTACTCCCACAAACATTGATTCACTCCACCTCTGTACAACCTGCCCTAAGAGGGAGCCCCCACAGGCACTGCGACACCCAGTTTATAGGCTGGGAAGACTGGAGGCACTCTTAGAGGTGCGGCTGGAGCAGCGCACCTGCTGAGGCATCTGGGGGCACAGAAGAGAGGGAGGCAGGAGGGGCGACAGACTCCGAAGACACACTCTCCCCATTCCCAGTCCTGGGTCATGTTGGGACAACAGTCCAGGTCTCCAGGAAAGAGGAGAGCAACCAAAACCAATGAATGGGAAATAAGGGGAGGGACCTCACACCCCCACCCCAGAGGAGCCTGGCGTTCGTGCTGGTATCTATCACTGTGGGCTCGTGGGGGGCCAGCATTAGTGGCTTGACTGCAGTGAGGGGGTGTATGGGTGGGGGAAGGTTGGCGGCATCACGTTCTCAGCTTCAGGATCTCAGGCCTGTCATTGAGAAGATGATTTCCAAGGGGGAGAACTACTCAGAACCTTGTATTGAGGAAGATGCTTCTTTTTGGGCACTTCACTTCTTCCCTGTCTACGACTCCCCTGGGCTCCGCTTTCACCGCCTGTTTCACTCATTACCCATGAGCCCCTGGCCTCCCTCTGCAAGGTCACTCTGGGCCTGTGGTCCCATCCTGGAAACCCCATCAGTCTTAGCCAAAGCCCCGGAGGGTTCCAGCCAATTCCTCAGACAGCTGTCCTTGCTAATTTCTCTCTCTCACCTGCTGCCAAAGTTTCTCTGGATAAAATTAGGTTCAAGATCCATATGGTCTCCTCTGTCTTCTTAATCAGCACAGTCTTCATATTTTGTTTTATTTTTTGTTTGTCAAAGCAAAGCTGTCTACCAGAAGGGTTGTACCTCTTGGTGACCTAGTTACCTACATCCCACACATCCTCTTCCACTTGACCTTAGCTCTCAGGCTTCCAGTTCTAAGACCCTGTACATAGAAAGCTCAACCACCTTGAAAACCAAATAATGCCATTTCCACCGGCATATTTCGTCTACCAACAAAGTTCACTGTCTGTAGTGGAGGAGAGCAGAAATTGTGAGAATCAGAATCAGGAAGAAACCGCCAAATATCGGTCAAACCTAGAAAAAAACAATGTCTCGAATATAGAGGCAGGCAATAAAGATGTTGAATGAATCGTCTCCAGAATTGATCCTCACCTTGTTTCCTGAGTGGATTCCTGAACTGCACACATCCCAGGTGCTCCCTGAACCCATTCTGGAATGAGAAAGGTCTGCCTTTTTCCCCTCTTTCTCTCCCATAAGTCCTGAGACCTTTTGAATGAAAAGCATTAGGGCGGCAAAGTTTGTTAATTATAAGTTAATGACTCTAGGTAGTCTTTAAACCTGTGAATGAAAATTGCCAGGGAGTACAGTCCTTATTTACATAAACTTCTTAAAAGTGAACTGGAGATTGCCTGTTGCTGAGTGACTAAAGATACTACCCAGGGAACCAACAGCAAGTGAAAGGTGCTCTTTGGTTCAGAAGTGAATTTTATGTTTGTATGTGATCACATATACTATGGAAATATTCATCTTGACTTTGCCATCTCAGGTTTCCTTCAGGTTTTTCCTGCAAACAGGCTACAGTGCCAAGAGAGGCAGCAGGTACTCTGAAACGCAAGGCTTTGAAATTTTAATAATTTCTTATACCCTGCTAAACTATGCTAAACTATGACTATTGGAACAGATGAATGTAACAGATGATTCATAAAGAAAATATTCTATGTAACCAATTATAAGCATAATTAGGAATTCCAGAAATCTTAGTCACAATTTAATTGAACCTAATCTTAACCTTAGATTTTTACTAAAATTTTCCTATGCTTAACTTTGGAAACCCAACCCCTTTCAGACCTTCCTCCAAACAGGAAGCCCAGCTGGGCCCCAGAAGCCTTTCTGCCTGCCTTTCCTTAACTACTGTAACCCCCAATCCCTAACCCCACCCCATCCACGTTTTGGCGAGAAGAACCTGCTATGTGGCTGCTTTCAAATAATCACAGAAATGTTCCTAGTTGTTTTCCTGTCCTTACAGGAGTTTCTCTGCTTTCTCAAGACAAGGCACCTCCTCCAAAAAATAAAAATAAAAATAAAAGGTGGGGGTGAGCGGGAAGGCTATGGACTTAGGGAGGTGGGTCTACAAATTGCACCTCTATCCTGAAAGCAGGAAATTTCATAACTAGATTCTAAAGGAGGTAGTTTTTCACTTAATTCTTACATATAACAGGAAAAATCATGACTTTCCTGGATATAATTTTAGAATCACCTCCTTAAAGATTCCACATACCTTATACTCAACATCCTGAATAAAATGTTTAAAAGTCTTTGAACAAAATGTTCAGACAGTAAATGAGCATAAATGGCAATTAATGAGAATTTATTCACGGCTGTCAAATAACCGAAGGTCAAAATAGTATGATCTGTGTGCAAATTCTCCTTGACACCACCACACGCATTTTCTTCCATTCTCTCTTGACCTAATCAGTCACACATGGCCATAATCTTGCCCTACCAGGAATGCAAACATCCATGTTTAAAAGTGGATGGTACTTTTTTTTTTTTTTCATTTTCCTTTGGGCAGTTTCATGCCTTTTCAGAATGATACAAAATGTGCTCATCATGGTGAAGAGGAAACATGAAGAATCCCTGAAGAGGTAAAATACAGTGCAGCTCCCAAAGCAGGCAGCCACGCATGCAATGGGTGGTATGTGCGGGCTTGTGTCTGTCTGGCCTATGAACTAGGCTGAGTGACAAAAATCCCAGTTGAGGCTGACATAGCAACAAATGACTTGTACTAAAAACTGTCAGGTTTACAAAAAACACCCTCTGCTTGACGAAAGAAGCACCAGCATACATGAACGTCAGGTGGGCGCCATAGGATCACGATGGACACCCGAGGCTGCAGTGAGCCCTTTAATGGACACCAGTCAGGTAGGAGGGTCTGTCAAGGGCCCACCCATGCTCAAGAAGAAAGCAACGATACTGGCTGTTACCAGACATGGTTCCTTGTCTACAACTGTACTACTACTGCTCAGTCATGTTGTTTAGGTTGAATATTAACAGCAGGAGTTCAAGCAATTTGATAGTAACCTAAAAGAGTTGGCAGAGCCTCCAATTCAGTTTTTCCACACGTAGCACTAAGGCCTGCGGAAGTACAGGGTGCAAGGAGATGCAAGGATCTTCAGTGCCACGATCTTCACCACAGTGAAGAATTTTTTAAAAACGGGTTCACTGGCAGAATGACGATATAAACTATACTCTCATCTGTACAAGAGAACACTGCGCGGCCACTGAAAAGAAGTGGAGAGTGCCCGTCTGTGCTGACATGGAAGGATGTCTCTAATTTACCGTCGAGGAAAAAGAAAGGAAGCTACAGAAATGTATGATCCCGTTTTTTGTTTTAAAAATCAGTAGCTGGCATTTACTGAGTGCTTTTGTTCCAGATACTATGTTAAACATTGACGTGAGTTTTTTAATTGGATGTTCACTAACAGTCTTATGAGCTAGTTAATATTCTACATCTTAAAACTGGGGGACGTGAGGCGGAGGGCACTGTAATGATCTGTCCTAGGTCAGAAAGCCAGCGAGCTGTGGGGTCAGGCACTGACGTGTGTGTGTGTGTGTGTGTGTGTGTGTGTGTGTGTGTGTGTACAGAAAAAACAAAAAGGAACACAAAGTGTGTGTGTGTGTGTGTATGTACACAGAAAAAACAAAAAGGAAACACAAAATCATCCAAAGTGTTAATAGTGATAAACTCTCTAGAGAGGGAGAATGACCACATGAGCTGAACCTCTTATAAGCAAACTGGAGTTTTTTTCCCCCAGCAAGAAATTCTAGTCCATTGAAAAGGAGACAGAAACACAGGAAGACAGAAAACCAACAGGCCTTCGATGTGAATTTCTGAATAGGTTAACACCAGGCAGCCGGCCTAACGATCACCTCAAAAGTATGGAAAACTACTGTTTAAAGGGTTCCCCCACTCCTGGAATAGAGCCCTGATTAGTCAACACATTTTGGATAATAAGACTCATTACCTGATAAACATTAAAGTGGTGAATCATATAAATTTTCCCTCCTGTTTGCCCCAGAGATTCCAAGCATATGCAAACACAAGACAAAACCACATCTGTGTAGAACGCCAGGAGGCCCCTGGCACAAGGCCCCAGGGAAAGGGTACGTCTGCCTGACATGGAGACCAAAGTGCAAGAACTTGGAGCCAGAATGAGAAGTGACAACAGGGTGGTCCAGGAGGGCCTGGTGAGCCCCATCCTTCAAAATCCAGGAACCGAGTAAGCACTGGCCCTAGAAAAGCTACAGATACCACACGGGAGGCTCCAAAGAACAGACTGCAACGCAGCCATCTTACAAGTGAGAAAATTAACTTTTAGCATCCTTACTTCCATCAGTTTCACCAGGTGCAGAGATTCAAACCCACTCTGGGCACCTGTGTTCCTTGTACGCTATCCATCCAACCCTCACCCCCGTTAAAAGGTCTGCAGCAGTGACCTAGATCCATGCATCGCTTAGCAGATCCGCAAATTCTAGCTGAACAGAAGCGAGGAGGTCATTACAAAGAAGGGGAGAAACTTCCAGGCAACTACAGTCTCTCATCACTCACGTCCACATGTAATAAACACAAGCGATTTCACTTAATATGTCTATGTTTACTCTTTCCCAGGGGCACAAGCAGATAAAGCTGCTTCCTGAAAGGTAACGTTACAGGCAGCATTTTTCCAAGCCATCAATCTTCCCCTCAAAGCAGCAGCATGATTAGAGTAAGTGAATCATAGAATAAAGCTTAAAACCTAATGCCTCGTTACTCCTACAAGAGCACATTTTCTAGAAGGCCGAATGTGTTCAGGGCTACTCTCCCTAGGACTCATTGCCCTGTCTCTAGCAGTTCTTCAAAATAATTATTGTGCCCCATCTGTTTCCTTAATGATGCCAAAAGCAACTTTCTAAAAAGGAAAAGGACTCCTTCACATATCTATGTAACTTTTGCAGCTGATGGATAGATTGATTGATTGGTGGGAGAGCGGAAGGACAGAGGGCCTGAAGGATGTAGGAAGAGCCAGGACCCGGATCCAGTGCCTGGGCAGAACAGGTAATAGATGGCAGCTGTTTAAAAAAAAGAAGCAGGACCAGATTCCTGGGGCCCAGGAGACTAAAGGAGGATACGAACAGCAGCCTGAGTCTGGGGTTTGAGTGTGACAGCCCACACACATCCCAGAGACGACACCCACGGACAGCCAACATGACTCAGCACCTGCCAAGGGCCGGGCACCACTGGGAGCCCCTGGGATTCCTTCCGTCAGCTAGGCAACAACCCCTGAGGTGGGTGCTCTCATCGCCACTTTACAAGGAAACAGGCAGGGCTCAGAGTGTAAGGAGCACAGCTGGTCAGCGACGGAGTCGGGCCTCAGGCCAGGGGTAGCCGAATCCCCCCACCCCATGACGCACCCATCCCTTTGCCTTGCACACGGACACACGGAGCTGCTGCTACACCGCGGACCCTCCCCTGGACTTGTGGGGAATGACCTAAAAGGATGCAACAACTGTAAATGAAAAATCAGGCCATCACAAATGCTCTGGCGATATCAAGCCTCGTGGGGCAGAGAAATTTCAGAGCGGCACCTGTGCTCCAGCAGAGGAAGCATCTGGAAGCCACCACACATGGGCAGGGGATGGCCCTGCACACTCCCGGCAGCCTGCTCCCTTCTCTGACGGGCCAGCGGCCAGGAACAGCTGGAAGCTGGAGTCAGGCGGCCACGCAGGGAGGGAACCTGGTCTCAGATAGGTTCTCGCCAGCAAACCGCGTGTGAGCGTCTGCCCCTGCGACCATCTAGCTCCTAATCAGTCCTCAAGATCTGCTGAGCAGTATGCCCACAGTATATGCCCCAGGGTGCTGGTGGGCACCCCTATCATCGTTATTTGGAAATCTAGGAAATCCTCATTTTGGTGTGACTGCCCAGGGCATAACCATTGGTCACAAACGAATAAGCAAGCTCAAAGCACTATCATCCTGGCAGTGTATTCACTCGCCCGACATTCTGGGGGCTGATGGTGTAGCCCACATTCACAGACACAGAAACCGAGCTCAGGAAAGGGCTTCCCATCAACCTCGAGCGAGACCTTAGGTCACCAGGCTCCTGGCCGAAGATTCTTTCCCAAGAGTGGTGTATTTTACATTTTTTTAGCCTCACAAGTGCTTCAGTTAGAATCTTCTCTGGAAGCTCTAATTTCAAGTCAGGCAAAAGTGAACCTGCTCCAATGGACATAGAGGTGGGGCCTCCAGGAACACAAAGGCACAGGTTCGAGTCCAAACTCGGCCACTTCCTGTGATAACTTGAGGAAGTTCGTCTCTCCGAGACTCAGTTTCTTCACCGCTAACTAGAGGGCTAATGCGGCCTCTTAGGGTTATTCATGAGAAGCAAATGAGCAAAGGTAAGGTTCCCAGAGGGATCCATGACAGCTCCATGCAGAGGGGAGCTGCGGACCCTCCCCGCTCCGGCGGGGCACCTCGGGGCGCCGGTGACCCCAGGCAGCAGAGGAGCCACAGGGGAATTTAAGATCCAGTGCTCAGGGCACAGAGAAATGTCCAGAAAGGGGGAACAAACAGAGAGGAAGGCATACACGGGGGTTTAGAGGCCTTCCCAGAGTTAATGCCAAGGTCATGCCCTCGGCTCTGGCATCGGTGAGTCGGCCGCAGACACACTCTGCCTTCTGGGCAGCACTGCCAACTGGGACATCCATACTCACGCAGACACACGGGTAGCTGACCCAGAAGCCAACAACAGGTGATTCAGGACCCACTAAGGAAGGCTTGCACAGTGGAAAGAACACCACTTTGGAATCGGACAAAAGAGCTTGAATCTTGCTATGCTGGTCCCTCTGAACCTCAGCTTCCTCATGCGGAGATGACATGAGGCACCAGCTGTGCCCATCACACACCAGGCACAAAATCACATCAACGCCCTTCCTCCCCCACCCCGCCACCCAGCAGGCCCCTTCCCCAACCAGCAGAGGAGCGTTTGATGGTAACAACTGTAAATGATAACAGCACCCACAATGACGATATGTGTAAGTGTGCCAAGTCCTGCTGTAAACATACTTCGAAACGTTTGCTCATTTAGTCCTACCGTGACCACAAGCTCACAAAGTACGACTACTGCCCTGCCTTCACGCCGCACAGCCAGGGAAGCCAAGACACAGGGAAGCTAAGAAACTTGCCTGTCTCCTAGCTGATCATGGTACTGTCAAGATTCGAACCCAGGCTGCCTGGTTCCAGAACCCACAGCCTTCAAATAGCCTTCTTATAATGTGTATACTTCTCTCTATGAATATAATTCCTTTTGTTTATATTTCACAGACTCCTAGAATTACAAATGGTGTGTCACTCTACCTGCCAACACACTGGTGAGAGGACTGGGCAGATTGTAATATTCCCATTTGGCAGATGAATAAACTGGAACACAGAGGCTAAGTGACCTGCCTGAAGTATACAGGCTGAGACTGAAATACAGGAAACCGAGTCACACTCTAGAAGCACACAGGACAATGACTGTGGAGCCACTGATAAACTTCACAGGCGGCATTAGTGCAGCCCCATCAGCAGCCTTACTGTCTTCAGAGCCTTGGCCAGGGCAGAGTTACATGTACACGGATCCTGACGCCCTCTCCAGCCTAACCTAAAACTCTCCCTTCACAGCAATTGTGTGACAGGTTTTTCCTATTGCTGGTGGGCCTACTAGACATTGGCCCAGTGAGGTCACCAGCAGAGGTAAGAGTGGACATGGGACACTGGTGGCTCAGGGTAGTGAGCACCTAATGGGGAAAAAAACGTGAGAGCTTGGCAAGGGGATGAGCATGTGTGTGAGAAGGGCAAGCAAGGCAAACAGACGCCAGGGGACTCCAAGGAGCGGAGGCAGGGAGGAGGGGGGAGGGGAGGTGTGCAGCCAGAGCTCTCCGGCAGGACATGAAGGGCGTGCAAGGGTCCCTGCAGCCCGTCTCCACTTCCTGGCCCCCAGAGGGCCGAGCACGCACACAAGCTGGACCCAGACCAGAGGGTGGCCAAAGAAGAGCAAATCAGAAACACGTAAAGGATACGGGTCTGAGACAGAGAGATCTGATGCCAAGTCTCCAACAACAAAAAGAGGATGGTGAGATCACGAGTTATTTTCCCTGTTTTCCAAATGTTCTGCAAGGAGGTTATAGTTTCATACTCTTATCATTAGAAAGCTATTTTCTGTTATCATTACTGCAAACGCCCTGCTTGAGCATGAGGATCCAGGCACCTCTGGGCATAAGGGAAGGGCCTCGGGGGCCACTCTGCCAGGCGGCCATCTGGATGGTGGACCCCAGGGCCGCAGGGAGTACTCGGAAACACCTGGGCCGGTAATAGGGCTCAGGCCTGGGAGCAGGACGTAACACCGTGCCGGTCACTCTCCCCTCTGGCCCAGCGCCACAGACTCATGTTTGCACCGTAGGAAAAGGCCAAACAGCAGGACGTCAGAGCAGCAGAACACGCTGCCCAAGGTTCACGAAAGGAGTCCAGCACAGAGCTGCAGGGAAAGGTGTCATGGTCAGCGGAGGGCACAGCCCAGTGCCGCCACCTGAGGGGGGCCAGTGCAGCAGAAGGGTGACCTAGCAGGGCTGCTTCAAACAGCGCAGGGCATGACTGCAGCCAGGTGCCCGCTGGACCGACAGTGGTAAGCCCGGGGTACCCAGTCCCGGGGCCCCAGCAGGGTTCCTCCTGGGGTTTGCTGGCCCCAGGCAGGGGTGGGTGCTCAGCACCGTCATGGCCCCATGAAGGACCAGGGTGGAAAGCAGCCTGAGGGCCCCTAAGGCACCTCCTGGGAACGCCTGAAGCTGTAAGGGGAAGGGAAAGCGGCCTCAAGTCTTGCTGTGGTGGGCAGGGGCACAGAAAGCGGAATATGGTTTTATATGATCAAACTTGTTCTATTTTTGATGCTCCATTCACTGATATGGCCCAGAGGGGGTGGAAAAGTGACATGTTCCAAAAAATTTTAAGAGTTCAGAAATAACAACGGTGAATTAGTAGCTCAAAGCAACTGTAAGAGGCAAGAGAAAGAGGGGGGTACGACTAACGCACGGAGTGAAGCACAGACGGAACTCCCACTCGGCGTCACGTCAGCCGTGCTTCATGCAGGAAAAGAGTGGCTGATTCTAGGCAGAACATTAAGATAAAAGCTGTAAGAGGTGCTTCAAGAGCACGACAAAAAATAAAAATATAAGATGGGAGGCAGAGGAATACGCACGAGTGAAGGACGTCTCAAAAACCTAAAAAAAATGTGCAACAGGGTAGAAAAGGGAGATTCGTCAGCCATTTGAATGGTGGGAGGGGAAGAGAACTGCTGAGAATTAGTTTTAAACAGAAGACAAATTATGAAGGTAAAATCACACCCGCCATCTCACATGGAGTTCTAGCCTGGCCGTTCCAGCACTGACCGCTGTGCGTGATCCTCTCCTTATTTTTCTCTCCACTAGACTGCGAGCTGGTTAAGAACCAGCTCATAGTCAGTCACCTCCTTGCCTCTAGTGCCCAGCACAGGGCCTGGCACAAAGTTAAGGTTTAAATGGGTGTTTACTGAATGAACGGACAGATGACCAACTAGCTAGCAAAGGAAGGCTCATGGGACTGAAATAAAAGCCTATCTCTAGCCCCATAAGGCGACCAGAAAAGGCAACTCCAGCATTTGGCATGTCACTGAGTCCCATTTTCATGTATTCTCTGGTGGTTTCATGGGTGTACATTCTGCAACCACCAGGAAGCCTGAGGTCCTAGAGAGCAAGCACCACAAACTTCCACATCTACATCCCCCTTCAGCGCCTGGCACAGTGCTAGATTTCAGACCTTCAATAGATATGCATTAAATAGGCTTGAATAAAAAAGATAGGAAGAAATAAGAATTGTTACTTCTAGTGGGCAAGGTTCTTTTATTTTAACTTACAAGAGAATGAGCTGGCTATTCATCAGGCTTCATTGCGATAGGCATTGCCCAGGACAAAGGCAGCCTTTCAGGAGTACACAAGTGGCAGGGCACCAGGCTCAGCATTTCCAAGGGAGAGCTAGGGGTCAACAGTGAAGTACGCTGGCACACGGAGGTTGGCAGAGCACCTGCCCGGGCTGGGACTGACTCCAGAAGCCTGACCAAAGTCAAGAAGGCTCATAATTCATCCAAAGGAGAATTTAAAACAATCCAATTAGTCAGGTATGACTGCAGATTGGGCAATTGAATGTCAACTGAATTCCACAGTGAGGACAGGAAGTCAGGGATGGGAAGGGAGGTGGGTGCTTCCCTCTTTCCCCAAAGCACACAGCCCAAGTGAAGGTCTGCTTCTTGGATTCAACAATCTGTCAGCAAAAATGCCAGCACAGGATCAGTGGGAGAGCCTCCTCCCTTAATGCAAAAATTCCTAAGCAGGCAGCTCCCTGTGTAACTCTCCCTAGACTGAAGGGGCGGGCAAGGGAGCTCATGAGCAGAGGGAAAGCGCTGAGACAGGAAGTGCAGCTGGTTATCATAGCCAGTGCTAAGCATGGGAGTTGCCAGCGTTTTTAAATATGTATGGAAGAAAGCAAAAGGGACCAGGATCCTAAGTTCATGCTCTTCCTAAGGAAACATGCAGGGTTTTCAGGTAACCAGGGACTCCCTAACTGTAGCCAGATTCCTCAAGGTTGGGGAGGTAGGCACTCAGCACTGCCCCGATCCCCCAGCGATAGCCTGTGTATCTGCTTTGCCTGCACACAACTCCCCACTCCACCCATGTTATTCCAGAGAGTCAGAAACGGTCATGCTGAGCAAGAATCAGCAGCTTGTGACTTGAGTTCAAAGTAGCCTTGAGATAGACTTTCCAGGGACAATCTCCAAGCCCATCCAGTAATCGGCATTGCCACACACAGCTCAGCTTGCCAACACTGTCCTCTGTGCTACCAGACCACACAGCCTGGAGAGTTCAGAAGTTAGGCATTCACATAAAGATAAAAACAGTTTTAAAGTTCACATGGAACCACAAAAGACCCAAGTAGCCAAAGAAAACAAAGCTGAGACATTGTCACACTTTGATTTCAAACTATAATTCAAAGCTATAGTAATCAAAACAGTATGGTACTGGTATGAAAACAGCTGCACAGACCAATGGAACAGAAGAGAGCGCCAAGAAATAAACCCAAGCACATCTGGTCAACTAATTTTCAATAGAGGCACCAAGAATACATTAGGGAAAGGGCAGTTTCTTCAATAAATGGTGATGGGAAAAGTATATCTGCCTGCAAAAGAATGAAATCAGTTCCTTATCTTACCCTACACACAAAAATAAACTGAAAATGAATAAAACATAAGACCTGAAGCTGTAAAACTCCTAGAAGAAAACATTAGGGGAAAAAGAATTCCTTGACATTAGCCTTGGCAATAACTTTTTGAGTATGGCCCCAAATGCCCAGGCAAAAAAACAAACAGGTGGAACTGCATCAAACTAAAAAGCTTCATCACGGCAAAAGACAACATCAACAAAATGAAAAGGCAGCCTATGGGTTGGAAGGAAATATCTGCAAACCTTGTATCTGATAAGAAGCTAATGTACAACATATATCAGTAACTCTTACCAAAAAAGGCCAAATAACCTGCTTTAAAAATGGATGGAGGACCTGAATAGACATTTCACCAAAAAAGATATACAAATGACCAACAGGTGCTGAAAAGATGCTCAAAGTCATCAGGGAAGTACAAATCAAAACTACAAGGAGTAATCACCTCACACCTGTTTAGCTGGTTATTTAAGAAAAAAACAAACCCTAAGATAACAAGTGTCAGAGAGAATGTGGAAAAAAAGGAACGGCACCCCCTGTTAGTTAGAAAGTAAACTGGTACAGCTACTAGTGAAAACATTACGAAGATTCTTCAAAAAACTAAAAACATACAGTATGATCCAGAAATCCCTCTTCTAGGAAGGAAAAGATATGAATGAGGTTAGTGGTTCAAAGAGATTCTGTGCCCCCAAGTTCATTGCAGCATTATGCAAAATGGCCAAGATATGGAAACAACCTAAGTGTGTGTCAACAGACTAAATGGATGAAGGAATAGTGATAAACACATACACAGACACACACATGGAGGAATATTATTCAGCTTCACAAAAGGAGATCCTGCCATTTGCAACAACATGGATGAACACAGAGAACATCATGCTAAGTGAATAGATGAGACACAAAGAAAGAAACTTCACTTATATGTAGACTCTAAAAAAGTCAAATACACAGAAGCAGAGAGCAGGATGGTGACCAGTAGCAGGGAGGTGGGGGAACTGAGACGCTGAGCAAAGAGCAACGCCGCAGTCATGTATGATGAACCAGTCTTGAGCTCAAGGTCAATGGCACCATGGAATACTCTGCCAAAAGAGGAGGTTTCAGGTGCTCTCATCACCAAAAGAAAAAAAAAGGCAACTATGCAAGGAGATGAAATGTCAATTAGCTTGACTTTAGTAATCATTTCACTATGTATATGTAGACCAAATCCTCACGTTGTACACCTTGAATATATATCGTTTTTATTTTTAAATGTTTATTTAAACAAAAAATTTTTTAGATGATTCACAGCAGCTCAAGTCCCAAGGAGCAGCCAGGGCAGAGGGGACATCCAGGCAAGAAGCAGGAGATGGAGAACCTCTAGAGCTGCCACAGAGGCTCTTCTCCTCCCCACCCACCACTCCCTTCCTAGACCTTCACCCACAGCCGGATCCCCTAGGCTGCTCCTGCTCCAGGGAAGGGCACGGTGTCACTCAGTTCTGCAGGATTCTACAAATCTCCCTGGTCTCATCATATGCCTCACCACCACCAAATATGCACATATGGTTAGAGTGGGACAGTGGTGGCTCAGAGCTGACACGGTCCCCACCCCAAGCCCCGAGGTTCCCGATCCAGATGTGCCAATGAGGACCTGGGGGCAGGGCAGGCCTACTTTGCTCACCCTTAGATCCCAGCACCCAGCCCAGGGCTCTGCATCTACCATGGGCCACCTGAATGAAGAGGGCAGTTAACTGGCATGCCAGTCCTCCTTTACGTACAAGAGGCAGGATATAGAGAAGACCTGCTCAGCCCACTGGCCACGCAGCCTCTGGTTCTGAAGTACCCCAGAACACCATTCCAGCTGGTAGAGAAGGCCCCGGATGAGCATGCCAGCCTCCCCCCATCCCTTCAGGTGTGAAATGGAGGGGAGGGTTACTCAACACGATGGGCAAAGCGCCTCCTTTCCCAGTCTCCCAGGGAGCTGAGCAGCTTTGCCCTCAGCTCTGCCACTGAGCAGTCTTAAGACCTCAAACCATCAGAACTTCGGCAGACTTTCTGCTGTGTTTGCTGCACAGGATGGACTACAAGTCCTGACCTCAAAGATAAGCTGCTCCTGGTGTTCCCACCCAAGTCTGGGGCATCCTCAGCCAAGCCAGTCCCCCGAGGGCCCGCTACCTAGAGACCCTTGACCTTCATCGGTGTTCTTTAACCAGGCAACAGTTGGCTACCTGTGAACAATGCAATTCCACGGAGAGGAAGAGAAGTGGCTCCCTCGGCGTCTCAAACAGTCAAGAAAAAGGTACAAGGGGAAAAACGCGAAGTAAGAGTTCTGACAGAAGACAGCCACAGAACCCTTCGCCTCGCAGTGCTGTTCACACCCCAGAAAGTGGCTTATTCCTTGTCATCTGAAGTTGAAAAAGAGCCACTATTAATTCAGTGCTATGGGCTGGACTGTGTCCCCCAAAACCCATATGTTGCAGCTGTAACCCCCAAAGTGACTGTATTTGGAAATGGAGCTTTTTAGGGGGTGATTACGGTTAGATGCGGTCATATGGGTAGGGTCCTAATGAGATAGGGTGGATGGCCTGTTACGAGGAGTCGGGGAGACAGAGAGAGATCCCCCCCAAGTGCGGGCCCGGGAAAGGCCGTGTGGGGACTCACAGGAAGAGGTCGCCCGCCGCCCAAGGAGGGGCGCCTCGCCAGCACGAACGCTGCCAGCTCCTTGCCTCCCCGCCTCCAGAACTGGGAGAAAACAAACTCCTGTGCAAGCCCCCAGCCTGTGGTATTTTGCTAAGGCAGCCCACGCTGAGTAAGCCTGTCGGAGATCCAAGCAGCCTGCTGGCTCTGCCCGCTCTCAGACGCCATTCACCCCCTTCCAAACCAGGGGGCCCCCTCCTGGATTCCTCGTCTTCCCGTCTGGCTGGGATGAGAAGCGGGACAAAACAGCAAGAACACAGCAGTGACAGGCAGGGCAAGACCAGGGTGGCAGCGGATCGAGATGCCCTCCAAACGGGGGGACCCCAGGTCGGGGCAGCATGGCAGCCGTCTGCCACCGCAGGGATGGGGAACAGAGGCAGTCAGTGGAAAGGAGGCCAGCGTCACGGAACAATGGGGTACGTGACCTCCTATCCCACGGGCAGGGCAGCCACTGCCACGTCCTCAGCAGATCATCACCTTGACGTACTGACAAGTGGCATAAATGTGTCCAGTCAACCACGGGGTGGAACAGGCCCCAAAAACACTCTCACGGGAAGCAAGGACTTCACAGAAAGATGCTGGCCTCGGTTCAGCAATGTGACAGCCACGGGCCGGAAAGCAGTAATTTCCAGAGAGAGTGGATTAATGCTGGTTCTCCGTCACAACTAACTTCCATGACAGCCGATTCAGAGCCATGAGGAGATGAACAGAAGGTGGCAGGGGAAATAATGCGGCTCTGCCTGGCGCTCAACAAGGGAGCGCAGCTCCCAATGACAGAGGACCAGAGAGCTGTGGGCTCCACGCGGGGCAGGGTCACTGGCCTGTGAAGTCAGGTGGGGGCCCTGCAGCCCACAGACTTCGAAGGTTCCCCCAATGCCTCTCTAAGCCCCTTCCTTTCAGCCTACTTCTCACTCAAAAGTTGCTTCTGAAGACATGTAGCTCAAGCACTGTTCTCCCCCGACACGTCCTCACTTGAACATCAAGGAATTCACATTCAGACGGAAGCTCCGCCCCTCTCCCCTCCTCCCCTTCTCAAGGGTGTCAAGATAGAAGGAAAATTAGCGAAACGTGTCATTTCTTTAAACTCACAGGGTCAGAGAGGGCCTCGGGTCGCCCACTCTGACCCCTCGGCTGGTAGCTCAGCTATGCCCAGCCAGGACACCCCTTCCTTCCATTTGCCAAGAACTCTGAAATGACTAGAAAATTCTTCCTCTGCCGAGCCAGAATCTGCCTTCCCGTCACACGGCTCTGCTGTCAGGGTACAAAGGGACCCGAGGCCTGGGGCTCATGGAGGCCTTCCAAAAGCTGAAGATGGTTACTACGAGGCTGGGGAAAAGCCTGCCTGGCCCTCTACCAACTCCTCTCCCTGACTATAAATTCACGGGCTTCAGGTAAAGTTTTCAAGACCCAGAACATTCAGAAGTAAAAAGGGATGTTAAATAACTGAAACGGGATCTCAAGTACTTAAATTATTCCTCTCCCTTCAGAGGTGAAATCGAGAGAGGAGAAGCAGCCAAGCCTGAGTCCGCACAGCTACCGAGTGGTACCCCCAGCTTTTAGACTGAGCTCTCCCCGTCTGTGGAGCTCCTGGTCCTGAGTTCTCCTAGAATACCCCTTCTCATTGTCCCCAACAGATCTGCGCTCTGTCCTCACCACCGCCCCACTCCACACACGTGTACTCACGTATGTGTACATACACACACGCACACAGTCAGGCCAGCACTGCTCCCAGCTTAAAGGCTTAGGCCCTAGACCTTCAGCTATCCTGGTACACCTTATAGGTTAAACTGTCCTGGGACACTTGGGTCCCAGAATGGTGTGGAAAATAGAAACCCCATGTCAAGGAACAATTTGGGTACATGACTCTCATCTTACCAACCAGGTGAAACTGGCCTCCCACTGCAGGGCAGGCAAGCTTGGTTACAAATGCCACTGCCATGGCACATGCATCTGGAAACCATCCCTAAGCAAAAACTTAGAACCATCTCATACAAAACCTGCAAACACCGAGTTCCCAAGGAATTGTAAGGCCGTAACTGAGAATCCAGAGGAGAAAAAAATGTAACCATAAGCCTGTTCTATGCACCCTCTTCCCCACCCCACCAAAGTAAACGTGGAATTTGCTCATTCCTTTACAGCGTTGGCATTCTGGGACTCCAGGCCTCGGAGACAGCAAGGAAAGCAAAATGACAACCAGGAAACTGTAAGCCTTTACGTAAAGCATGCTAACCAAAGACAAAGAACATGGCCTCAGACGTTCAGTTCTCTGCAGCCTCCGCTGAGGGTGGTGCTGAGGGAAAATGATAGAGGAAATAAGCATTTATTAGACATTGTTCTATGGTCAGTATCCAGGCATTGAGGAGATGATAAAAATCCTCCCCCAAGGTATTTATAACCTAACTGAGGAGACAGGATACATGCAGTGCCCGGGACACAGTAAATCAAGGCTTCTCAACCAGGGCTGATTTGCCCCTTCCAGAGACTTTTGTGGCTGTCACAATTGGAGGGTGCCACTGGCATCTTGGGGCAGAGGTTAGGGGTGCTGCTAAAGACCCTATTGTAATGCACAGGCTGTCCCCACAGCAGAGGACTATCTGGTCGGAAACTACGGTAGTGATGAGATCAAGAAAGCCACAAGCAAATGCTCAATAAATGATGTTTAAAATGAATCAGAACTTACTAGGTCTATATGTCACCTTGATGTCCTCTTGGGTTTACTGTTGTTGGGACTTTCATGTGATCCTAGTATTCCTTCCCACTCCTGGTGATAAGCCTCTGTCAGGACATATCTCTACTCACCAGCAAGCTAGCTCTTTATTTGCAGGATACAGCTGTGGGTCCATGGCAGCTTACAGCCTCTGAAGCTGCAAGGTGAATAGGACCTTCTTAACACAAAGCAAATTAGCATGTTCCAACTGCTGTGGGGCTTGAAATGCCCTCCTTTCTAACTTTTTCCTACTCATATTTCAGATCTCATCAAACCAGACAGCTTCAAGAAGTTCCGTCTTCCTCGTTATCTACCTTTCCCTTCCTTCACATTCATAAACTCATCCTTCTGTTTCCCTGACTGCCTGCTGTTTAGATCTTTGCTTTCTTCCGGCTACTGATGCCACTTGCATTACTTTTAGCACTGCTATTCTCTGACAGTGTGTAGTTAAGAACTAATTAAGTACTACTTACATGGGATGTTGTTAAAAATGTAGATGTCTATGTCTTACCTATAAGACTCCTAGTGGGTGGCTTAGAAATTAGTAATTTTGACGAACTCCAAGGCTGCTGCTATGTATGTAGTGTATGGACCATGCACTGTTCTCAAGACTGAGATGACATTGTTGAGGACAGAATCCATCAGACTATTTTTGATGTAACTTTACTGAAGCATACTTTACATATGTATCATATTGAGGCATATCTTACATATAACCAATTTAAAGCATGCAATCCAATGATTTGTTACTAAATTTATCAAGTCATGCAACCATCTAAAACCATAAATTTTTAGAACATTTTCCTCACCCTGATATTATCTCTTGTGTTCATTTCCTGCTAATCTTTGGCTCCATCTCACACACTCTGCCCTAGGTAACCACTAATCTGTGTTCTGCTTCTATAGATTTCCCCTTTCTGAATATTAAAAAGAAAGAATGGAATTATATAATGTTCACTCTCTTCTGTTTAAAAACTATATGTAACTGACAAGTGAATGAGAAAACCCCGAGCAGCCGCATGGTGTCATGGTATCAGTGACTTGTTCCTTGATATTGCTAAATAGTATTCCATTGTATAGGATAGACATTTAGGTTGTTTCCAATTTTGGGCTATTATGAATAAAACTGATAGGAATATTATATTCATGGGCAAATCTTTGTGTAGATATGTTTTCTTTATTCTTGGGTAGAAACCTAAGAGAGGAATAGAAACCTTATAGTAAATTTATATTTAACATTATAAGAAGCTGCCAAACTATTTTCAGGTTGTCTGTGTATTATTTACATTCCCCTCACAGGAGGCTTCCTGATTCTTCACATTCAAGCCAACACCTGTCATTGTCTTTTTGAGAATAGCCTTTCTGGTTGCTATGAAATGATATCTCATTGTGGTTTTAATTTGTATTACTCTACTGACTAATGGCACTGAACATCTTTTCATGGGCTTATCAGCCATTCATATATAGTTTTTGGTGAAACTTCCATTCAAATCTTTGGTCCATGTTTTGACTGGGTTGTTTTTATGGTTATATTGTAAAGGTTCTTTATATATGCAGTATACACATTCTTTACCAAAATATGTGTTTTGCAAATTCTCCCTGTCTCTGACTTGTTTTTTCATTTTGTTACTGTATATGAAGTACAGGAGTTTTGAATTTTAAGGAAGTCCAATTTATTAAAATTTTTATGTACCGTGATTTTGATACTGTATTTAAGAAGTCTTTACCTAGCCTAAGTTCTTATATATTTTCTCTTATGTTATCTTCTAATGTGTTTACTGCTTTAGCTCTTTAAGTCTGTAATACATTTTGCATTAATTTGTATAGTGTAAGATAAAGATCTAAGATAATTTTTTTGCATGTGGGTATCCATTTGCCCAAGAATCATTTGCTAAAAAGGCAAATAAATTTTCTCTATAAAAAAGAATATGTCTACCACACTCCCTTGATAACTGTAGACTTATATTAAGCTTTGAAACTGGGAAGTCAAAGTCTTCCCACTTTGTTCTCCATTCCAAAATTGTTTTGGCTACTCTTAGGTCTTTTCAGTTCCATGTATCTTTTAGGATCACCTTGTCAATTTCTGCCCCAAAGACTTGCTGGAATTTTGATAGGTGTTGTGTTGAATCTATAGATCAATCTGGGGAAGATTTACATCTTAACATTTATGAGTATTCCAATTCATGTAAGTGGAATATCTTTCCAATCATTTGGAAATTAATTTCCTCAGCAATGCTTATAACTTTTAGTGATATCATTCAGCCATAAAAGCAGAAAGCCATTTGTGACAACATGGGTGGACTTAGAGGGTAAGTGAAATAAGCCAGGTAGAAAAGTACAAAAACATATGATTTCACTTATTTTTGAAATCTAAAAACTAAACAAAATGAATGAAACAGAAATAAACTCACAGACACCGAGAAGTGACTGGTGGTTGGCATGGGGGAGGGTTAGAGGTGGGCTGGTGGGTGAAACAGGTGAAGGGGACAAGGGGCACAAAATCTCAATCATAATATAAATTAATCATGTGGGTGAAAGTACAGCATAGAGAATATAGTCAGTAATTCTCCAACATCTTTCTATGTTGACAGTAACTACACTAGTTGGGGTAAGGACTTAAAAATGTATGTAACTGTTGAATCACTATGGTGTATACTTGAAACCAATATAATATTGTATATCAACTATACTTCAATAAAAAATAATAAATTTTAGCGTTAAAAAAATGAATCAGAACTCATCCAATATTTATTGAGCATAAGCATGTGCTAGGTACGGTTATGAGAACTCAGGAATTAAAGATGAATAAGACATGTCTCTTCTCTTAAGGCCACATAAAACAATGACAAAAATACAAGGTGGGGTATGATCCAACGTTAAATTGGATGCGTAAGTGCGAGAAGTGCGGCCACAACGTGCCAGCCTAATGCATGAAGGAGATGGGCTGAAGGCTTGGCCTTGGAGGACAGACGAGATCGGGCTGGGCAGGCTGAGCGAAGGGGGGAGTTAAGGGACAGAGTGGCCTCACTGTGAGAAACACGGGCCTAGAGGACACATATGAAGCGTGTCCCTCTCGGATCCTCCTGCACCATCACCAGCCACAGAAGCCAAGGCCGGCCACTACATACACAATCTTTATCTCCCACCTCTGCTCACCAATACCTGGAACTGGATGTGGATTTAATGAACATGAAATAATTAGAAAATATGACAATAAAAACAAGAATTACCATTTAATGAGCATTCACTCCATGCCAGTTTACTTAACGCTTCATCTGTAGAATCTCGTTCCATCCTTACAACATGTAAAGTACATAGTATTGCTACTCCTCAAATGAGAAAACAGTGATGAATGAATAGGTAAGTCAACAAATGGGTCAAAAGGGAAACATCTTGAGTAGCTCTGCTTGTCTCTCATCCTGACCTGGGACGTTCCTGACCCTAACCCCAGCTTTCTGACTTGCCCCCCGGCTCCCTTCAGAACAGGTACACATGAGATGCCCCTAGCTGTGCAAAGCAGAAGTGTCCAGCAGGCAGGCAGTGATGTAAAAGAGCCCCTTACTAGTGCCACCATGGCATGGGAGTATGTCTAGGACCCCCCCAGAATTTCTGCTGGCCAGAGCCAGCACCACAAAGGGAATGAATGGAGCAGAGACCGTGTCCAAGGACATCCTTGGGGAAAAGGTTCAGGATCCCTGGCTCATGTTGATGCAAAGCAGCAGCACACAACAGCTCCTTTTCACCAGCACATTAAACAGACCCTCTAATTATGTGATAAAAATCCTCCTGACAACTGCTTTTCCCTGAGCGGCACATTATCACCATCCAAAGATTGTTCAGTCTCTAAATAACAGGGTAGGTTCTTCTATAAGGCACGGATCCACAGCAGCTGCAACGGCACAAATAGGTGCTGGCCAATCCCTTCCGTCCGTGCAGTCCGACCATTCACAAGACCCAAGCAATCATGTTCTGAGACACATCCCTTTATCTCTATTTTACAGTGGAAGAAATCAAGGCTCAGGCTCAGAGATGTGACATGCATTGCCCATAGCCAGCAATACCTATTTAATTTGTAAACAAATAATGCCTACTTGTACTACCAATTTTTAAAAAAATCACTGTGATGAAAAACCTGACAATCCCCTTCTCTTATCAAAACAAAGTTCAGCCAGTTTGGGGGCGGCAAACTTTCTGTAAAAGGCCATACAGCAGATAACTCAGGGTTTTGCAGGGCAGACTATCACGACCACTCGACTCCGCCCCTGTAGCGTGAAAGCAGCCACAGACAACGCAGCCATGAATGAGGGCGGCTGTGCGCCAATGAACTTTATACAAACAGGCTGGGGGGCTCATTTGCTGACCCGTGAACTATACCAGAAAGGTGTCCCATCTGTTAAAGACTGACCTCATTCATATGTGGAAGCCCTAACCTGCAATGTGACTGTATTTGGAGACAAGGGGGTGGTTATGGTTGAATGACGCCCCGGAGTGGAGCCCAATCAACAGGGCTGGCTTCCTTAAGAGAAGAGGAGACACCAAGAGCGTGTGTGCACACACAGGAAGAGGCTGTCCGCCGGCCGGGAGAAGAGGGCTCCGCAGAAACCAACGCTGACCTTGCACTTCTCACCTCCAGAACTGTGAGAGAGATTTAATTTCTGTTGAAGCCCGCCAGTCTGGGGATCTGCTGAAGAGCATTGTCTCCAGCCCCAGACTGCTATTCCATCCTCCGAAGTCTGATCAACCCACATGAGTCAAGGCTAAAGAATCAGAAAAATTTTTAACTTTGTTGTTTTTTTAATGGAAATAGGTTTACAATGCCTCAGTCCCTGCCCCTTTCCAGAGCTCCCTGAAATAAAGACCCCTTTATCCTACTCCAACCACTCAGCTCAACCTTGCTTTTTTCCCCGTTTCCCTTTTTTTTTTTTCCCCGTTTCTGTTTTCCAGATACTTATGTAACATTCCCTAAAAGGCTTTGTGCTGCTATTTTGCCTTTTAAAACATAGATGATCCCTGGGCCCCTCACAAAGCGGGCTTCACTTGAGCAGGTGCTCTGCTGAGATGAAGTGGCCAGCGATGAAGGGCTTGCACTCCTGGTGTGCTTGCACTCCTGGTGAATACCTCAGGGGAGCAAATGAAGACAAATCAGACACGAACCTCTCAAGGTACAGGCAAAACAAACCTTTAGAATAGTCTGCAGGAGACAAGTGAATAAGGGAAATAAAGAGCCTCCAATAGGCCCCAGAACAACACCCGCTCGTAGGGCAAGGTCGTCCACAGTTCTGAATTCTGCAGGGTGGCTCACACACCAGCGAGAGTGAGTACAACAGGGCTGACCTACAGCCAGACAGCAGCCGGTCTGGACCCCGCAATTCTGTGCCGGTCACCTCCCCGCACACCTCCACAGTCCTCCTTAATAAGGAGCTCCAGCGGGGATGGCACCAGAGAACTCCCCGGAAAAGCCACTATGTTATTCTGGATGAAAACCAGAAAGGGAGGCTTGAGCATGGCAATATCACAGTCATGTTTAAACAGGGGCCAGGCAAGCTCTGTAACTTTGAACCCCATTTTCAGGAAGCGTGGACAAGTTGTGCTATCTCTGGTCCCCATTCACTTAACTCTCAGCCAAAGGAAAGACCAAGTTGAGTGGCAGGGACAGAAAGACAGCCAAGCTCATTTCTAAGGCTCTGTTCTGCGGGCAAGCAGCAAAGTCAGCTCCACTCCCCATTAGATAAATATCTGCACCACCTAAAACAAAGCCAGGAGTAAAACGCCTCTTAAAAATGCCTTAAACTCACATCCGTCCAGGAACTGCAAGGAGAAATGAGGTAATGCGCGTAGGACGAGCAAGCCTAACACACAGTAATCAGCAATAGTTTGCTTGAGACGTGTTTGTACAATCACCAGGTACCAGCTCCCTGCCTGGGGTTCACAAGGCCTCTTGGCACAGTCTCATCCATCGAGAAGCTAGCGTTGGTTCTGTTTCGTCTCCAGGACTAACAGACAAGCACGATGATTTCTGGCAGTGCATTTACACTAAATGAACCATTACAAACCAGGTTCGGTGCCTTCAGTCATTCAGCCTCGTGAACATTTGGTTGCACATGAAACCTGAATATCTTATCCACCTCAGCAAACATCTAGGATAAATTTTGGTAGCTTCG
Source organism: Manis javanica (assembly GCF_040802235.1). NCBI lineage: Eukaryota > Metazoa > Chordata > Mammalia > Pholidota > Manidae > Manis > Manis javanica. The sequence goes on from NC_133169.1 coordinate 5,951,810, forward strand.
TCCTGATGTTTGCTGGTTCTACCCTGTAAACAAATCATCACCCATCCACGTCACACACAAGCACCCACAGCCACACGCACACACGATCTCCAGATAATGGCAGCAATGCCGAGTGTCTAAGATTCATGATTCCTAAGAATACGGAAAAGGCCGAGCTTGGCATCCACCTTCCTCCATCCCATCCCTTTTGGAAAATAGCTCCAACAGCTGGGAGCAGGTGCACTGACCCAAAGCTGGGACCCCACCACCACCACCACCGTGAGACAAGAACACTAACCATGACATGCCTAAATCACACATGCCCAGGACGATGCCAAGGGGAGAGGAGGACGTGGAAAACCTTCCGCCCGGCTCCTACTGTCAGCTGTGCTCAGAGGGACCACACCTCTCTGACACTTGGGCATTTGCTGGACTTGGTCTCCATACCCTGTCCCCTCCTGCCCAGATAGAGGGGACACATAAACCATTTTTACTCTCTCCACCATCAGTGACTAGCTAGTCAATCTCCCCATCAGATGAACAAAGACTGAAGGAAGTGACATGCAAGCTGAAATCTGAAAGATGACTAAAAGCTTTGGGGGTCGGTTAAGAAGTGCACCAGCCATGGAAGGTCTGCAGGCAGGGGAGAGCGGGGAGTAATGGAAGAATTCCAACCATACAGCGAAGAGGCGGCGAAGGAAGGAGAAAAAATAAGGTGGAGGTATCAGCTGGAGCCAGATTATTCCTATGTGGCCTTTTCAGCTGCATGAAGGAGTTTACAGCACCCCAAGAGCAGGGACGGGGCAGGGTGGGCGGCATTAGGGAACTCGCACTTGCAGATGGAGCACTGGGTGGAGGCGAGGCTGCTGCTGGGAGGTGAGCCAGGCGCAGGGGAGGCGCTGCTGCGGTGGCAACGGGTGTGATGATTCTGCATTTACTGCTCACTTTTCTTGAGGTCCAGATCTTCTTGAATATCCTATCAACCTCCTCTCTGGGCTTCGCTACCAAAGAGGAAAAGGCCAATTCCTCCGGGGCCCCCTTGAATGGGCTACACCAACCCTTTGCAGAAGCCAGGTGGGACTTGCTTTTATGGCCCAGGTGCTCAACATTCTCAACATCACCTTCCACTGAGGCAGCGCTACCATGTGCACCGTTACCATGTGCACTGTTATATCATTTGGTCCCGCACCCGGGGAGTGACAGAATTGGCATTAGCTCCCTTCAAATATGAGAAAATATTCAGAAAGCAGCTACAAAGTCAGATTCTAAGGTGGGGATGAGTGACCCTGGGGGTGGAGTCTGCAAATCAGTTGGGAAAAGGGAGGGTCAGCGCCCTTCAATGACCTTCCCTGGGAAGCAAGTCTGGCTTCCCCCTACTACTTCCTCCAACATCTTTTCATCACAATACTGAAAACATCTCACCTTTTAAAAACTGCTGCAAAGTAAATGCTTTGGAGGAGGAGCCCCAGTGGAAGAAACGGTTCCTCTGGTCGCAGCCATCAGGGTACACCACGCCCGGGCACCAGTGGTGGAACCTGGGTAAGAATCGTGCCCCTTAACTCCTGAGCCAAGGCCCACTCTACCACCTGACCCGGATGAGGACAGGTAAGTGGACAAGCACAGAGAGGGAGAGATGGGCCAATGGACAGCCCCTTACAGCTCTACAATCCACTTCTTTTGTCTAATAAAAAATTTCACAGGAAAAGCAGTCTTTTTTATGTCAGCAAAACTAGATCAAATAAGCCAAAGAAATAAGCAAGTTCCTGCAACAGACTCTCGGAGTTGAAGCTATCTGTGCCAGTCATGAAGCAACACCCCCCGCCATCCACATACAAACATCCCGAAGAGGACACCAACAGTGGCTCTTACTGGCCGACAGACTGTGCTATGGGCAAGGAGGAGAACCGAGTCTATAGATATTAGTTGAACCTCATGCATCTAGGGACACACGAAGCTGAACTCTCACATCTTTTTTTCCAGTTATCTGAGCCAATCTATTCCTTTTTTATTCAACATAGTTGAGATGAGCTTTTCTCATCATCTGGAACAAAAGCATCTTAAACTGATACCAAGTATAAACTGGTATAACAATTCTGTAAAACTGTATTAGTACTATGTATCAGGAGTTTAAAATTGTTCATACACTCTGACCTGCCCATTTCTAGGAACAAAACCCAAGTTAATAATCTAGAACACATGCAAAGACTGGGCACAATATGTACAAAGATTTATGCACAATGATGTTTACTGGAAAAGCACAAACTAGAAATCAAACGTAATGGCTCATGCTGGAGAAAATGTTAGATAAAACCATATTATGTCTTTAGGATAAATATCATGAAACCATTAAAACACTATGTTTAGTGTAAGGTTAAATATTTTGCCTATAATCTTAAAAATTAAGACTCAAAATTGTTTACACACTATGATTTCAACTTTGTGAAGAAAAATAAAATATACGAAAGTACTAGAAGATAATGTGCCAAGTGGTAATAGTGGCTGCTTCTGAATAGGGGTATTACAGATATCTCACGGATGTTTTATTCTTCCTTCTTCAAGTGCTCTATGATAAACGAAGCACTGATGGCTAAAGAAAAAAAGTAAAACTGCCCCCCAAAATGAAATTCATTCTTCCTCATAATTAAACAGAATTTCTTTCCTTGAAGACTACCCAAGAGCTCTAGGATTCCAGTATAAGGACCTCTGGGACCACATATGGATTCAGGTATGTAAAACCCTGCCAAAACCTGTGCTCAGCTGTCACCAAGTTAAAAATCCCTGTTTCCCCAGCCATATCCCCCAGAATGGGCTCTCCACTCTCCTCTGAACACCTTCCATCATGTAAGTATCTCTTTGGGAATGTGCTGTTCTGAATTCAACACAATGTTCCAGGTATGGTCTAATAACTTGTGCCGAGGGAGTGGGATTCTCACCCACCCCCCTTCTTCTAGATACACCATCTCTATTAATGTGGCCTAAGTTCTCATTTCCTTTCAGCTCAGAAAAGGGGTAAGCAGAGTGGCTCAGGTTTCTGAGACAGAATGCACTACAGCAATATACACTTCTCTCTCTTTGGAGAACTCCTGATTCTCCAACAGTCACCCTCCCACAGCCCCCAAGGGATTCCTTACGGGTGATTCACTCTGAACTTCACTCTGAACCAAATCCAGAACTTTCTAAACCTCACAGAAGGGGTGCCAGGGATAATGCAGAGGCCCTGAGCTGAAAAGTTCTCTGGAAATAATCCTCTGCCCCCAAAGTCAGGCCCAGGGTCTCACAAAATACACAGGCACCCACTTGGCCAGATTTCTGTTCAACCCATTTTCATGAGCATGGGGAGGGGTGGGTAGCCTGCAGCCCCAGGGAGTCACAGAGAGCCCCTCTCCAAGTCTCAGAACATGCACAGCCTTTTGGGAGGTGATGTGGGATGTTTCAGAATTATTCCTATGCCGTCATATAGGCCCTGAGTGAACTTTAGGGAAATATTTAAAAAGCCAGATTCTGGGTCTGATGGAATGAATCAAAGAAAGGTCACCAGGGTGAAAACCACCAAACAGCCACACGCAAATATCTGTGTGCATATATATGTCCACACACACAGGCTTTTTCCATGTGGGCATCAGCGGTTCCCTTCCCCCCAGAAACCCCCCAACTTCTTCTGGGCAGTGCACCACTGGGAATGGGATGGCAAATGGCCAGTCATTTTTTCTCACCATTCCCAGAGGAAGACCTGAAGCTGAGGAGACAGAATGGTAATACCCCCTACATCTCACATGGTAAGTGGCCCCCAGGACCAAACGGTTTCCATTTCCGGATACCTGGCTTCCGCCACCACCCACTGCCCCCTCCTACAGGGACAGTCAATTGCCCTCTGGACTCTAGGACCAAAGTGATGATTTATGTCTCGCTTAATTTGTATTTGCATGCAGAATTCACCGCTCTTAATTTCAAGTGGGTAAATCAAACAATTAGGCTGGTCTACTGCGGTTGTCCTCAAACCCAGAATTATGTGTTTTAGCCACAAACTGCTTGAGTGGTAAACCTGACCATTCAACTGTATCCCAGCACAGGAGCACCTGGGGGCTGGATTTTAAAGTTGGTAGTTTATCACCACTCATTCTAGGGGCAGAATTGGCAAGGATTTACACACACACACACACACACACATACACGCACACAACACAGGCAATCCATGCTCTGCTCTCTAAGGAGTATGAGGGGAATTTCCAGGAGTTCCTGTACCTCGGATATTTCTTGGGAAAATCACACAAAGCTGATTTCACCTACCCGTACACCTGCCTCCCAGAAGGGCTGGGGAAACGGTGGAAGGGACACAGGGTTCAACCAGCTCAGTCATTTATCTGCTGTTTATCTCCAACAAAATGGGGTGACACCACCTACTGATCCTTGCAAAGGTCCAGGGTGAGGAAGCAGCCAGCACAGAGCCACAAGACACAAAGTCCCCAAAGGATGCTGTTCCCTTCTCACACCCTTTAAAGGCCATCTTTGCAAAACTCCATTAGGAGAATAAAATCCCCCCATCTGGTCTCCTCCTGCCTCAGGTTCCACATGCTTCTAGAAGCAGCTCTAGGAGATTTGGTGGTCGCGTGTAACCCAGATCTGCATTTGCGGTGCGATGGAGGGAAAAGGGGTAAGTCACCATGCCTGCCCCCTTTGACGCAGGGTACGGGAACCTCCCTGGTGATGAGGGAGACGTGTAAGGGAGACCTGTGCCCTATTTAACCAATCCATCTATACTTGCTGCACGGCCATGACCTGCAGGGCATTATGCAGGACAAAACCCGATCCTCCCCTTCAGCTGCTAACTACCTGGCCAGGAAAACAAGGAGCAAAACCCTGTGACCCTCCGGGAAGACACCTGTCCACACTCTGGACTCAGGGGCCTTATTAACTGGGGCGAGGGAGTCCAGACAGTCTCCTCCAACCTCTACACCCCAAGCTGTCAAGGCGGACCCTCTGTGTGGCCCGTTTACTTTATCTCCAGGGCTAGCAAAGAGCAGAGCAGAGCAATGGGTCTCGATAAATAAATGCCAAAGAATACATTAAATTTGAGTCTGAGACAACAGAATCTTCTGGAGATTCACTGCATACTGATACCAACAAATACCACACTGACGCATCCCACGTCCGGAGCCTAGCGGAGAACAAGACGTTTCCAGGTCCTCCTGAGGTCCATCATCCCCTTGGGTCAGCAGGAACCACCCCAAACCTTGCATCAACTTCACGTCTCTTTTTGGGTCGACTTTTGCCTCAAATTTCTTAAAAACGCTTCTGGAAATGGCTGAATCAGATCCTCCTGCCACTTCAGGGACATTAACCGGCTGGCTTCTGCGTGCACACATTCACCAAGGGCAAGATCACAAAAGGTTAGACTGACAGGATATTACCAAGATCTGAAACTATCAGCCTGGGTGCCTCTGATTCATATGCAGATGACTCTGGAGACGGGGTGAGGAGGAGGCCCCTCGGGGAAGATTACAGGCCTGACAACCCAGTCTGTAATTAAAACGTCATTCTCTGCCGGGCTGCTTCCTCCCCGACCCCCTAGTATGAGCGTCAGGGCAGCCCTCTCTCTCCTACACCCCCTTGTGCAGCCCTCTCTCACCGTCCTCTCACAGCGCCCACCAGGTCACAGCCTCCGGCAACCCCTCTGCAGCCCAGGAGGGCGAGAAGGTAGGTACAGCCAGGGCCATCCCCCTGCAGGCACACGGGGGGTGAGGCTGGGGACGACCGGCCCTCCCGGCCTTGCACCTGCTGCGAAGATCTCTCGTCACAGCCCTAAAAGGCAGCCCTGGGACCACAAGCTAAGCCGAGGACAGCGCAACCCCAGGCAGGGCAGGCCCAGGAAGGCTCGGTAGCTCAGCCCTGCAGCCCTGCGACACACCCGCAGGCCGGGGATCTCGGAAAAGTGACATGCCAGACAGCTGACACTTGGGGGTGCAGAGAGCCCAGGGAGGATACAGCCGCTCAGGCCCGGGGTGACTGTCCACAAGTCACACACTCTCCCAAGCCAGCAGGAGGCTGAGAGGATCCCTACGGTCTGTGTCCCGGGCTGGTTCTCCACACGCTTCCAGCTGAGAAGTACTTTACTAAGTTCTTAGAGATTTATTTTTCAGGAGAGACCAGGCTCAATCCGCTTGTTCCACTTCAGAGAGACCTCACAACTCCCAAGGAAGATCAGCTACAACAGACCCAGCAGCCGGGGCATGCACCCTACTCCGTCCTCCCACTGCAGCCGCAGCGTGCGTGCCCACCACTGGGCTGAGGAAATGCAAGGGAAGTCAACACCTGCCTGCAGTGAAGCCTGGCACCACAAAACCATTGGGCTTTTTCCTTTTGTTTCTGCTCGTGTTTAGTCAAAACACCTCCTTTCAGGTTTATCTGTGTGTACATTGGCCTGAAGACTCTCATTTGAGAAAGAGACTGTTTCTTGATTTACTATGCAGCACCCAAGACAATGTCATTAGCAGTTAATTATTACTCAAAGACATGGACTCTGCCCTCAAAAATGTGTTTCCCACACTTGCCAGTGAACACCCACGCAGTCCGTGGCCTTACACACAGTGGCACGGCAGAGTAAGAGAGCCACCGATCACCTCTCCTAACCACTCCTCATCAACTTACAGTTGGAAAATGAAAAGCTGCTGCCTGAACCAGCAGAAAACCTGGGTGTGAAAAAGAAAACGGGGGACAAACCCCTGGGGCCTCCAGCCGCACTCTGCCCTGGAATCGTTCATTCGAGAAATGTTTACTGACCACCTACTAAACGCTGGGCAGTCCGCTCCCTCCAAACAGCCCCTTTGTCAGTCTTTGGAAAGTACAATTCTTTAAATACTTACCTATTATAATAAGTAGACCACAGTATTGTAGTTTTTCCAAAGCATGTTTATTCCAATTAGAGGTTGTCTTCCCCATTCCATGCAGTGATGGGACGTTCCTCAGCATCTCCTCCCTCCCTGTCGTTGGGAGAACAAGCGCGGTGTCTCTGCACTCATCACTGATCCGAGACCCCACGATGGGGCCCACTGCAGGGCACCCGCTCCCCAGGCAGGCCGCACATTCCTGCAGGGCCCTGTTCCGTTTGCGTTTGTTCATTCCTGAACACCGACAAAGCATCTGCCCGGCGCTGCACACGGAGTTTCCTGAAACCCCCACAGCACACAGTTCTCTGCTGCACTTCCGGCCTCAAAAAGCATGAAATGAGTGGGTCAATCTAAGCTTCATATAGAAATAAGTAGGTATCAACCACCCTAATGAAGAAATGAACAGAGCATGGGTAAACGAAACCCACCACGCGACTGGCGATCCTCGACGCCACCATTTGTCATTCCCATTTCCTTTATCGCCACCAAATATGTTGCCTTCCTCCCCAGAGGCAGTTGACAGATTTTCATTTTACCACGTTTTCCTTCACACCCTTGAAGAAGTGCGAACTCTTCAGACAGTGTAAAAATAATGAGGAGGAAAAGAAAGTGAAGATCCAGTACCCAAGGAAGACGACAGAATCATAAGCCCGCGATGACTGGGGTCCTTTCAGCACCAGCTCCACACATCCCTGGGGAGCACTCCTGAATGAGAAGCAGGCTTCCTTTCATGACAGCTGCCCTATGTGTCACCCTTGGAGAACACACCGAAGGCCCATTCAGGAAGAGAACTGCCTGGGGAAACGCAAGCCAGAATCCGGGAGGGAAGTGGAGATAACCCAAGACTTAACAAAGCCTTCCCATGCTGACCACTGCCCTCTAACTTCCTGCGCAGACAACCTACTCAAAAGACCATGGTCCCTCAGCAAAGCTATCCTTATCTCATTTACCCCCATAGTCCAATGGCCTAAGGCTTTTAATTATTCTGACAATGGCTTACTTTTTATTTAGAACCAGTCATGTTCTTGGCCCTGGTCTGACCTTGACTGGACAGATAAAATGTATGGCATATGGCTGCTCCCAAGAAAATGACAATCTAGTCGGAAAGATAAAACTATCCCACAAAAACTCGTTCCAAGAATAACAAGGACTTATGAGCTACAAATGAAATAGGCCTTCCTGAGTGGGATTAATAGGGCCTGGATGGCGGGGAATGCGTCATGGACTACGGAACACAGGAAGGGAGAAAAGGATACAGAGTGGTAACAGACGAACGGTTCAGACTAAGAGCGTGGGCTTGAACAAAAGGAAACAGTAAAGTATATGTATTCCCTGGGGAATAACGGGGGAAGCAGGAAAAGAGTTCAAATAGGTACCCAGGCTGTGGGTAGGGCAGGATGCACATTGTAATGTGGAGTCTGAGAACAAATTTTTAAAAGTCAATTAGAGAAGCTCGTGCATTCATTTATTCAATACATACAGAGAGCCCGTTCTACGTGCCAGGCACGTGCTAGGTGCTAGAGATGCTGGGAGTGATTGAAACATGACAGTGGTTTCAAGGACAAAGGAGCATAGCAAAGAGCGGTAAGTGCCATGCGCACAGGTAATGGGACAGTGAGGACGGGGCAGCAGCTCCACACTGCTAGGGACACTGACACTTGCATTAAAAACTGTTAATAGTCTTATTCCTAATGGTAGCTTACATCCTCTGGACACCTACTGCATGCCAGGCACTATCCTACATGCTCACTTAATCTCCAGAGGACCCTCTACTAGTCACTACCTTGTCCCCATTTCAACCAGAGAGGAAGCAAATTTTATAAAGATCACAGAATGACTAAGTGGCAGCCTGCGATGAGGGGATGCCATCCCTGGCATTTCCTCCACTATGAGGTATGCGCAATTCCAGTGCAGACAAGCCTCTCAGAATCCAGCAACCGACCCAGCAGAAGTGCTGGCCAAATCTTTCCAGATGCTGCTGGCATCAAACCTTAGTCCCACAAGCTCACTTCTCCTGGACTGAATGCCCACCCCAATTTCAAAGGCCTCTCACTGGATAAAAAAGAAGCTGGACTTCCTCAAAGCATTCCTCTCCCCTTCCTGCCTCCCCAGCCCCAATCCCCAAGGACAGCCAAGGGCTTCGGTGAGACACGGTCCCAGACCTAAGAGCCCAGACCAGAGGTGACAAGAGGGCTGGCAATCTTGCCAGCTGCATGGTACGGTTTTTATGTGCTCTTTTTGATCATCTGTGAGATCATTTAAGACCATTTTCCCTTCCAAGGCCCCGCTGGAACCGAATGCAAACCTTGAAAGGTTATAGGGAACTTTTCTGCAGACCCAGAACTTCCACCAGGGAAGCAAAAACCACAGTGCCCTTTGAAAAAAGGTCTCAAAACAAAAAAAGGGCAGAGCCGGCACTGAAGGTTAGTTCAGGACGGGGAGGACCCTCAGTCAGAGAGGCGCTCCCAGGCCACCCCAGACCCGCAGCTCACAAAGATGGACCATCCAGGCTCTCTGCCATGTGCCAGGCTGGGCAGAGCAGTCCTGCAAACCGTCGTGGCCAAGAATACACTCTCGGCTCTGCTGAGGCCGTAAAGGACGCTTTTTTCACTGGAGGGAGAGAGAATATAGACTCTAGGGAGGGAAATCAGGTTTCACAAGCCCATGGGGATGGAAAAGGGAGTCGGAGATGGGAAACACGGCAGATCCATCCGGGACGCGTATGCCAGGCTGTGCGTGGGGAGGCTGCGAGCAGAGGGTGTCCATCTGGCACTTGTTGCAGGGACGGCGCCGCATCTCCGCAGAGCCTGTGAGCCCCACACCCTAGCAGCTGTGTCGCGCTCCCGTAAGTTGGCTGCTTTGCCTCGGATCTTCTGGCAAATACTTGCCGATAGCTCAGATGGAAAGGTAATCGCTTAATTAAAAAGAAAAGAGTAAAGAAACGTCCATCTAGAAAATAGGGCAGCAGAATCTAATTAATATTGTGGGGTGGGGAGTCCTGGGAAAAGGATCAGAAATAAATAGAAAAGATCTGGCTTGATTTCTGAGCAGTGCCCCCTTTTTCCCCGGACTTCTCTGAAAGCAGGAGAGATTCTTCGGGGTATTGCCAGGGAAGGGAACCGACGACCCTACTAAATTCAGAGGACAGCCAGAGAATTGAGAGTCTTTTGGCTGCTATTCAGCAAACATTTAGTAAGTGGTAAAGAGAAAAAGGGAAGCACACATAATTATCCATCAGCACAAATTATTCAACATTCTCTCCCCCTTCCTCTACTCAGGCCTGACTGCTTGTTCAGTTCCCCTCCCTGGGCCATTCCTCGGGCATCTCGTCCGAGGCTTTGCAGCAGCCCAGGTTCCCACCAGCTAGGAGTGCCCTGGGCCCCTCCCTTCCAGCCAGGCCACTGGGACAGGCTCCAGTACCGAATGGGCCAGAATCTTATCTCCCTTCAGCCTAGCCTACTTCCACTTCAGGCCAGGAGAGCTCTGCAGTCTACCTTAAGGTATTTCCAGACAGACAACTTGCTGCTAAGCAGATCTGAGAACAGGGAGCCCAGCGTCTCACAGGGCAAGCTGGGCTCCCAAATTCAGCTGCTTCCCAGCCACAGCAGCATCTCTCCTCAAGGCGTTTGGGTATTTCCTGATAAGCGTCACTCAAAAGGTGACTCTCATGCTAAGAAAACCCTTCAACTGTTAGGATTCTCCAGAGGTGGTGAGCTCACACGGGCACATCCTAGTCATTCACCCGGGGTCGGCGTGGGATGTTAGAGGGTCTGGCTGCAATTGGGAAACTGGTCTACACAGCTCCTCAAGTCTCTTCCACTCCTGTAAGAAGGAGATGAGACACTCCCTGCCCTGCAAGAAGGTAGCAATAAACATGTCAGGTCTCCTGCTGAGCAGTTAAAATTCAAGCACGTATCAGATTCCTGCAGAAAGATCACCTAAGAAAACAGAAAGGTGCCCAAGCTGGTAAACCTGACTACACCCAGATTAAATTATTTAAAAATCTGCATCTACAATCCCCAAATCAGAAGGGGGATTGGCCATCAGTGGAAGCAAAGAGTTTATGCACAAATAGGTATTGTCCATAGAGGCCACAGACCAGAGAAGTCTGGGCCCAAGGCCATGTGGCAGGGAACATCCTTTCTGGGGAGTTGCAAGCAGCCACTAAGCCTCTTAGCCTGGTTCCCTAGCACAAGTGTCACTTGTACCCCTTGTTGTAAATGTATAAATCTCCAACGGCCTTTTTGCTAATCACTCCAGTTCAATCCCCAGCCTGCACCCCGTCGTGCGCACCCCCCATCCCCACCCCGTCCCAGGCCTTATGCTATGCTCAGGTCTTCCTTCTACCAGCTTGTCACCCAAAACAAACCATTCCTGAGGCCTTTCCCACTTCGGCAGAACCACCTTACAAGCAACAACTTTCACGCTAGAGTCTAAGAGACACCCTGAAAAATTCCTAAAAAAAAGTCCACTGATGGCCCAGACCACATCAGAACCACCCAGAAGGCTTGTGAAACACAGACTGCTGTGCCCGAACCCCCAGGTTCTGGTTCAGCAGTTCTCCAGCAGGGCCTGAGACTCTTGCATTTCTAGCAAGTCCCAACTGAGCCTGATGCTGTCTGGGGACCACACTTTGAGATCACTGGCCTAGACCACTCCAGTAATCTGGGATGCGAAGCTCAGAGACCAAAGATGCTGTCACTGACTGAAAACCCCAATTCCCTTACCTTCAGTGGAACAATCACCGCCTAACCGGGTAGTAGAGAACCTGTTAGTTGGGCACTAACCACATGCCAAGATCCAGGCAAGCACTTGGGGTACACTACCTAATTTTAAATTAACAGGGTAACGCCTCAGCTAAATGACTGGTGTAACTGCAATGACAATATCATTATTAAAATTAATGAGCTGATAAATCAAGGATAAAGAGTCAGTGACAAACACAGAGGTCAATTACAGGATCAATCTGAGCTCAGCCCTCTTAATGGGGGAGGAAGAGGAAGGGAATTTAGCCAGCTATCTGGGAGAAGGCAGCAAGAATTTCTGGAATCCCTTATCTTCCCCTGTCAGCCCAAACACAGATCCCCAGGCAACCTGGTAAATCAAAGAACACTCAGAGTCCTGGGGGACCCTAGGAATCTTCTCCCACCATACTTCTGAGCTTGCGCCTGGAGCTGGCGGCCAGTGGGCAGGACTTTGTAACAGCAGGCCTAGGGGTTGTGGAGAAGAAACAGAAACCAGCCGGATGGCTGCCCCCGCCAGACCTCTGCCCTGTACGAAAAGAACGCTTAGAGCTGTGAGAAACTACCCAGGGAAGAAGCAAATTAGCAAGCTGAAGTAGTAGAGAAACAGGCAGAAAGAGCTTCCAAGCAGTACCTGTCTCTGAAGAAATTAAGAAATTCAGGGTTACTTTCCACCCTGAATGTTTTTGTATGAATAGGGTCAACGGCACTGCGGGATGCACAGGAATGCGAAAAGAAAATCAGAGGTCCAGAGAGGAGCTGCTTTAAATGCTGCTGATACGGCAGTTCTGCCACAGAGTGGTGGACGGTCTTGGCGGGGGACAACTCGGTCAGGTTTTGTTAGGCTGGGGGTCCCCATGCAGGGCCCCTCCTCATTTGGGACTCCAGGCAGCAACATAACAGGGTTCTTTGTTTCTGGAAACAGACACGGTGCTCAAAAACCTTGACTATGCTGCTTACGCTAACAGATCACCTCCTTCCCCCTTTCCTCCTCACACTGCCAGAATTTTACCAGTTCCTACGGTTCTCAAGTTAAAGTACGTTCAGAGAAGAGAGAAACCCAGGTTGAAGCGTCCCATCCAAATGGGAAAGGATGGCTGACGAAACCAGGGATGTCAACCCGTGGAAACCAGGGTGCCCACGTCCACAGGGCCATCGAAGCGAAGGGGCGCGAAGCACATCCCATAGGGAACTGCCAGAGAAGGGCCGGCAGTGCAGGCAGGGGTGAGCTAGCTCCATACTCTTGTAACACCAACGACAAAATCCCACCTGGTGCCGACTCACAGGCCCAGACCGTGAAATGCCGTGACACGCTGTGGCCTGAAGCGCCTCCGTGATCTGGGCCTGGCCACATCTCCAACGTCCCATGGGGTCCCTCTTGCGCCCTCCATACCACAGGGATGTTCCTTCTGGAGGAAGCCGGGTCCATTCCCGCCCCCAGCCCCATCTCTGCTGACCCCTCAGCTGTGAACGGGTCTGGGCAAGGCCATTCATCATCAACACAGGCCTCAGAGCAGATGACGCCTCCTCAAAGGCCTCCCCAGACACCTCCAGACTAGGCCCACCCCGCGATACCCCAGCATCACTGCCAGTCACTGCACACTTGATTTTCCACGCAGGACTTAGCACTCTCTCTGATATTACCTTGTTTGTTATGTATTCATATCATAACCAGTCTTCCCCAGATGAACACAAGTTCTGTGGGACAGAGACCTCACCCACCTGTTTCCCCGTGCCTAGAACACTGGTCAGAGAGCCATACGCAAATATTTGTTGATTGAGTATTGGTTGAAACACTAGGTGCGGTCCTGGTTAAGTTTGAAAAATTCGGTATGCAAAGGTGTACCTGTTTGCATTTAAATTACAGAAAACTAGTCTACTTAAAATAAGAATGAGCAGACCACTGACAAAAAACATGCCGGTTTTTCTGTTATAATTATTAGCAGAACCAGATGACCACCTTAAACTATCTCCATGCTTCAAGTAAAGTCTGCCTAGATAGAGACGTTATTTGGCTTTTTATATAATGGCAGTTTCAAGTGATAATTCTGGGTAGTTATTAATAACTAAAATAGTCAATATGTAAAAGATCTTAGACATTTACTGTAAGGTAAAATGACATGATATAAATATCAACATATATACTGTGGTATAAATCCAAATTGTGTATTTGTGGAAAACACTCAATCTTAGTAACAGCCAACCATGCAACAGTTGAAGAAAAATGGGCAAGGTGTCACACTATCGTTCAAAACTTACTGAACTTTAGGGATGGCCTGTAAGAGCACTAGACACAATGCCTATGGTCATACCACCTGTCACTCTGTCCAATCATTTAGCAGGAACCAGCCAGACTGTTCTCTTGTGTGGAAGCTGAAAAAATTTGGCCATTCTCAGTGCTTGCCAGTTAGGTCTTGGGTCAAGTGCCTGCTGTCCCTACACTCTGAAAGTCCCGATTCATAAAGCAAGTGGTCCAGGTCTTACAAGGGACATTAACAACAGAGCATTAATCAAGCATTATGAAAATGGCCGATAAAGAGACTGTGTATGGGCCCAACTTCAGCAACAGAAATCCAGGAAGAAATATCTCATCAAGCAGAAGTTCGTGGACCTGAATATTGAGCAAGTTTGTCGGCAGGCCACAGATAATTTGCAAAATAAGTGCAAAGAGCATCATTTGCTTATACAAAATAGCATATTTTATGTGAAAGCTCTAGGATGCCATTTGACCACTCTGTTTCTGTTGAGATCCTGAACAGAAGTGAGAATCAGTCCCAGTTTTCAAGAGTCCGGCCCCTTTTCCCACCAGGCGGATGGGCAAACAATCAGCGGGTGAGTAGACTGGTTGGGATCTGGGTTGTTAACTAGTTCTGCCTGCTGGGAAGAAGCCCCTCAGAGTAAGAATGGCAAGTCAGGGATGATGACAGGAAGATGACGTACCACCATATTTAAGTGGCCCTGGAAACTCCTCTGAACACTTTCTACCTGGCTCCATTATCTTGATGCAATAATTACAGGTGTGGTTTTAACACTTGCAGATACAAACAGACATGGGCACACACAGCTGGCTTCTTCCTGAGCATCACCTGGCATCTCAGACCCTGGGAGTCTTAAATCAGGGCAGCAGGCGAGCCCTCATGGGCTCTGGACCTCTGCCGTAACTACAAGGCCGCTCGGAGTCAAGTCCCAGCTCACCATCCGTGACCTGTATTTTCATGAACTGTCCCCAGCGTCCTCTATTCAACTAGCTTCACAGGTCTGTGACACACCTCCACACATTGCAGAGAGTAGCCCCCGGCTTACAGAGGATATGACATTTGCGGAGGGGGCGGGAGGGAGTTCAGCAACACGTGTATCAACAGCCTAGAAGTCTACATGCCCTTGAATGCAACAGCCCCATTTAGTCACTTACCATAAAGGAGTAATTCTGAGCCTATTCCTCTGATATTATAACCAAACGATCCTGACAGGGAGCTGTGAGAAACTAAACACCAGCTAAGAGGCAAGTAACAGGGGCCTAGTTAAGTGAATTATGCTATATCCGTTTACTAGAATGCACATATATTCAGCCACTAAAAACCAGGCCATAAAGGATTATTTAATGAGAAGAAGTAATCTTATAAATATTAAGTGAAAAAGACTACAACATCTTTTACATGATAAGATCTCATTTTTGTTAAAAAATATCCCATTTTTACTAAAACTGCAATCCAGAAGGATACACCAAAAGGCTTTACAGTAGCTCTTTCCAGTCAGTGGGATTACTGGTGAGTTCTGATATTTTCCCCCTAATCTTTTTTAAAAACTTTCATGCAATAAATGTGAATCACGTCTAAAACGTCTCAGGGGCTTTAAACGCTCACCTGTGGGACACGATCACATCTCAGAAACAAGTGCCATGACAGCATTTCTGCCCAGCGACTCACACTGTAACAACGATGCCAAGCAGAACGCAGTTTCACTGTGCACTTCCTGAGGCTGGATACAGACCCATCACACCAGGACTACCCTATTTTGATGCAATAATTACAGGTGTTGTTTTACATCTGCAAATACATATAAATGAACATAAAGTTAAGAAAACTAACTATGAAAGGAGGAGGAAGAGGGAATTCGCCTTTCTTACTCCCAGGCAGTGGCTTTACCATCCAGCCCAGCCTTCCAGGATGTGCTCCTGGTGAATCTTGGGAACAATTTAGAACCTCGATGCCTCCCGAAGAGGAGACAGAGGGTGTCAGCCAAAGGTTCAGAATTAAAATCTGATTCCAGAGAAGGGCGCTGGCATGCATGCATTCTTTCTGGAATTTGCATGCATAGGTTTTTAATTTCCTTCACCACAAATCACACAATGTTCCTCATTGTTACCTTGGCTTTTATATTGTGTGTCTATGTACAAAACTGTTCCTTTAGAAATGACATTATAATCCTCTTGTTAGTGATGCCAGCAGCCCTGGGAGGTGGGTGATGCTCACACCTGCTGAAAATCAGGGGCAGAAGGCTATGCCACCTGCCTCATAGCAGGCCAACAGCAGAGCCTCCTCAGACTGAGGACACGAGTGCTGACCTGGCAGCCTCCCTACAGTCCAGCCCTTTGCCAAAATGGCTGTTCAGATCACCCTCATCAAGACTCTAGCGTTCCTCAAGGCACCAGGTCACTGGCCCAAGGCAAGAGGAATCCATTTAAGCAACAGGCTCTGGGAAGCAAGGTGGAACCTGTTAACCATAAAACGAACACAGGCTGCCAACTAATGTCACCAAACAGAGACTGGGATAGGCAGAATAATGCCCCACCTCTCCCAGAGACGTCCACATCCTAATCTCCAGAACACATGAATGTTTCTTCACACAGCAAATGGTACGCGGTAGGTGTGATCACATCAAAGACCCTGAGACAGGGAGGTCATCCTGGATTACCTAGTGGCCCGATGTAATCACACGGGTCCTTAACCGTGGAAGGGGAGGTGCAAAGAGGAGAGTCAGTGGGGACAGGTCTATGGGAGAATGGTCAGACACACAACGCTGACTTTGAAAGAGAGGGAGGACCCACGAGCCAAGGAATGCCAACAGCCTCTGGCAGCTGGAAAATGCAAGAAACCGGATTCTCCTCCAGAGACGCCAGAGACCTTGGCCCTGCAGACAACTGGATTTTATCCCAGGGAGACTCATGCCTGCTAACAGACGCACCAGTAAAAACATAAGTTTGTGTTAAGTCATTACATGTGCAGTCATTTGTCACAGCAGCAACAGAAAATAATAGACTATCCTGATTATTCAACAGAGGGGAAAATGCTCCTCACTGCAACACAAGAAAGGAGACTTCCACCTTGATTTCATCCAGCCCTCTCAGCAGGTCAGGCTCAGGGGAGCTACTGGGAAACAGGGTTCTCTACAGGTGTCTTAGGAGAGCTTTCCAGTTATTCTAGACACAGTACTGATGGAATAGAAAGGGTGTTAGCTACAATACCCCATAATGTGGTGGAAAGAGTAAGGTGTTGGAGTCAGGAAAAGTGGAGCTCAAATCCCAGTTCCTCCATTCACCAGAAGCAAGTGACCCAGCCAAGCTTCAATTTTCTCCAATCTGACAACATTATGACCGACTGTAATGATTAAATACCATGTGTACCTCACCTGAACAGTGCCTGTCAGACAGCAGACACTGTAAAAGGTGGCTCCCATAATTGTGATGACTACTGCTAATAATCGATCTTATTCGGGGCCTATAATGAGCCATATAAGTTCTCATCTCTCCGGACCCTGGTTTCCTCATCTAGCAAATGAGGGAGACAGACAGCTTCCTACCCATCTTGCTCAACAGCTCTGAGGATTAAAATTAAAATGGTTATGGAAGCATTGTGAAAACTACAGGCCCAACATAAATGGAAAGCAGGACTTTCTCATTCCTAGTCAGGCATTCTCCAGGGTCCTTCATAAGAGCTGCCCTTCTCAGAAGATCACCAAACAAGATATGGGGCCCACCTAAGGAAAGTACGAAGCAGAAATCTCGGCAGAGATAATGATGGCTCATAAAGCCACCAACAAAATAAACCTGACATTCTGCGTTCTTCCCAGAAATGACAAACCCAAATCCAGGCCCTGACAACTGGCCATGTGTGAGGAGTTCCTGACAATGCTGCCCCCTAATATGGAGGGACCCCCATCACTGTTATCCAAGGGCAGCTAGTACTAGAAAATAGGAACTGAATCTTCACAGCAAACAGTGAAAAAATAAGAGCCAAGGCTTAATCTTTTTAAATGGAGTAAAAATTACTCAAATAAGCTTATTTAAAATGCAAAACAGTATATAAAAATACAAAACATTTAGGTTATATTGCATTTTGAATCTGTAGACTGCAGTAAGAGCTAATTATTGATTTATTCTTGTGATGTTTCCCTTACCGCAACATAACTACAATTGAGATGACATCCTTCACCTCACCGGACTTCCACGCAGTACTACTATACAAAGGGTAATCATTGCAAGAATTATTTAAGGGTTTACGTTTTCTCAGAGGCATTCCTTAATATTCAAATCCTTCTCTTTGGAAGCCGGCTTCTTGTCAACACGCTGGGTGTTTTTCTCAGCAGTCATGAGTGGGTCTAACCCTTCCTGGTCCTCATCGGCCTGCAGAGCAGTCAGAGTTCTCCGGCAGTCCTTTTACTGACTGTCTGTAATCCTACATCTCTTGCAAAATTTGCAATTTCACTTTGAGATACATTTGCATAGAATTTGCATTGCGCTGCCATATACAAAAGCCAAATGCAGGCTGACAGCCCTTGAGGACTGATGAGACTAAACGCTGGGGCTCAGAAGAGGGGAACTGAAGACTGTTTTCGTTTTCCACTGCTGTGTAAGGAACTACAAGCTTCTCAGGGTAAAGCAGCACACACTTATCCTCCCCCATTCCCCTGGGTCAGAAGTCGGGGTGCAGCCCCCATGAGTCCTCTGCTCAGGGTCTCACAGGCGGCTGTGGCTGTGTTATCAAGCTGTGCTCCATCCCAGAGCCAGGGGGCCCCTCCCTGCTCAGGCCTTTGGTGGCAGAGCTCAGGCTCTGCAGCTCCTGGACTCGGGCCCCCTTTTCTCTCTGGCTGTCAGCTGGGGCCACCCCAACCTCCAGAAGCAGGTCCCTCTCTCCACGAGCCCTGAAGCACACTGCTCCCTTCCTCAAAGCCTTCGGGAGAAGCCCTCACCCCAGTCTGGGAAGAGGCTCTTATACAATGTGACGTGATCATGCAGCAGATGATACAAGGGCACACCACGCTGGGGGTCCCCTTAGGGTGCCTCGGCCACCTGGACCATTTTTGTGTTTTCAGCTTGTTAGTGAACACATTGACGTTACAAACACTGTTCTCTCCTGGATGACCTCGCGATTCGGAAGCCCAGATAATGAATCCCTGCAAGCTAAAGACCGCCCACCCGGTCCTCACCCCTCAGATCCGCTTCTTCACGCCCACCACCACGGTCTGGTTTGGGCACCAGCATTTCTTGCCAGCACCAGTGGAACAGCGCCCAGTCCTGCTCTCCTCCCACCCTTCCTCACCCGGCCCCCGGAGAGCCTGGCAACATGCAGGCTCACCACGTTTCTTCTCTGCTTAAAGTCCAGTGGCAACTCCTCAGAGGCAGGATAACATCAAAGCTTCTTAGCAGACAAGCCAGTGCCTTGGTGACCTACTGCCTGCCAAGTCCAGGGCCATGGCTGTCTCTCTCCAGCCCTCCCTGGGCTCATGCCTCGATGCCCAGAGTGCCCCTCTACCTGGATCTCCCTTCCCCTCGTCCATGCTTCTGATCTGAGCTCCAGGATCAAGGCCTCGTAAAGCTGACCTGACTTCCTCGGGGGTCCCGCAGATCTGGCTTTCACATTCCCACTGAACCTCACAGGCAACCAATCCAGCATCTACCCCTCTGGGCTGCAGCTACAGGTTTCCAGATCCTTCTCCCTGCCATGCAGAAGCATCTGGAGGCCGACAGCTAGTGCCAGGGAAAGCAGACAACAGCGATGGCCTCCACACTGACATTTCTAGTATTGAGAGCACAGACTACAAAAGCACACAGCCTGGGCGTGAAGGCCAGCTAGAACACTTACTAGCACGTGGCTCAGGACAGGTGACTCAATCTCCCTGAGCCTCGGTTTCTTCTTCTCCAAATGAAAAATTTCTACCCTCACTGGAAAAAGAAAAAACCTCTAGAATTTCTCTAAATCTCAAAAAAAAAAAAAAAGAATATTAATATCTACTTCATAAGATTGCTGGGAAGAGTAAACACAGTTAATATTTGTAAAGGACTTAAAAAAGAGTATGGCCTGTGATTAGGACTGTATAAATAGATATTTGTTAAGTAAAACCAACACCCAACAACCCTCTGATACATGATGGTGGGAAATTTCCACAGAGGAAGGAGAGAAGCTACACAGAGCAGGGAGGCGGCCGCTGGTAAAACTGCTACCGATATTGTTCTGAAATACTCTAGCCAAAAAAGAAAAAGCATCAATAAAAAACAAAAAACAAACTTCAAAAGGAGCAGAAAAGGCAAGAACTGCAAAAGCCTGTAATTCCAGGACCTGAGTGACAGGCACAAGAGCAGCTCTAGGGCTCTCACCACTTTTACATGTGTTTGACAGTTTCCAGAATGAGGCAGTTGAGGTCAACAGGCCAGCAGAGGCCTAGCACCCAGGAAGAGAACAGCACCTGGGCGAGGCTCCGGCCTCCGCAGGGCAAGGAACGCCCCTTCCTTCTGCTGCCCTGCTTGGGAGCCTGAGCAGGTACTGATCCAGCCCCCTCAGGCCATGCAGATGTCACTGCTTCTCCCCAGGGTCGGCGTGACAGACTGAGGAAGCCCTGACATCAAGACAGCGGGTTAACCACCAACTCAGTCACTAACTAGCTCGTTATGTAACCCTCTTCAGCTTCCCCATGTATCAAATGGAAAACCCTCCCTCATAAGACTGCTACAAGGATTCAATAATAGATGAAAGCACAATATATACTACATGGCAGGTAGTCCAAATGTGTTTTAAAAAAATATATAAAGACAGAAGGAACTCAGATGTCTAAACCTGAAACTTGTGCAAGCCAGCAGCCTGCCCACAAATCAAGGTGTGGGTAAACTGGGAGGCAGGCCGGACTCCACTGAGCCCACCACCCCCAGTCAGTGCTGAGGTGACAGTGACTCAAATACCA
The DNA here is from genome assembly GCF_040802235.1 of Manis javanica. Classification (NCBI taxonomy): domain Eukaryota; kingdom Metazoa; phylum Chordata; class Mammalia; order Pholidota; family Manidae; genus Manis; species Manis javanica. Next base: position 5,972,589 of record NC_133169.1, read on the forward strand.
AACTCGGTTACCAGAGTGCACAGCCCACCCACCTGTACAACAGACTCACCACCCCCAGTTTGACTCAAAGACCTGAAAAGACTGTGTGCATGCCAGCCTCTCTCCTGAGCTCCAAGGGTGAAGAGCTGGGCGACAGCAGACTTCCCAGGGTGGCTGACCCCACACCACACCCAAGAAAAGTGAAAACAGCTTCCAGGGATCGGAGTTAAGACCCTATTCAACCCTATGGAGTAATCCTCCGGCTTAGCCAAGCCCCAATTCCAGCACTGTTAAATCACACAATCCCCTTACTCTCCCCTGTCACCTCCCAGATTTAAGGAAACACAAAAGTTCTCTGCAACAGGAGTTGGCAATACATACCACTTATAAACAGAGAAGAAAAAAAGCAGGTCAGTATACGGGCAGCTCAGGAAGAGAACTAGTCCACTTTCAGAGTGTCCTGACGTTGTCCAGTGGCATTGGGGCAGGCAGATGCTGGAAGGGAGGTAGGCAGATGTCTCCAAATATTTATCCAATTGACTGGAAAACTTACATCCAATAAAAACCTGCATGTGTAGATCTATAGCAACTTTTTGTTCATGATATACATCTCTGGAAGCAACTGAAATGACGTTCAATGGAGAACACTGAGTGGAAGAATAGTGAGTGGATACGCAGACTGTGGTACAGCAATACTATGGAATACTATTCAGTTATAAGAATGACTTATCAAGCCACAAAGACAAGGATAAACCTTAAGTGCATACCATTAAGTCAAAGAAGCCAGTATGAAAAAGCTACATACTGTAGGAATCCAATCATATGACATTCTGGAAAAGGCAGAGCTATAGAGACAGTACCCACATCAGGGGTTGCCAGGAGGTTAGAAGTAGGAAGGGCTGAATAGGTGAAGTACAGGGGATTATTTAAGGCAGTGAACTTATCTGTATGATACTGTAATGGTAAATACAAGACTTGAAGCATTAACAAAAACTCAGAACTTTACAGCACAAGACAAATAAATCTTAATGTATGCAATTAAAAAATCACTTAGGAGGTAGGGAGCTGGCAGGTGGGGGTGATTCCATGATGGAATGGAAACTATGACAAAAGAATCTAAATGTATTACAAACGTGTGCAACAACCACCCTTAAGAAGGTGGAGTGTAAAGTGCTGACCTCACTAACTTTAGAAGTTGAGTCTGTAAGACCAAAGACAGCAGGAACTGCACGTGTGCACTGTGTACTAGTTGATGAAGTTGTTTCCCACAGGAGTCTGAGTTAACAATTCTTAAAACACTAACACTGGAATTGAACAATTAAGTAAACAGATGGTGGGAGACAGTTTTCTCACTGTTGAAATTGGAAATTATAGACAAGTAAATAAAAGGAGGGGGCTAGGATGATTCACATGGCAATGGATTAGAACTAGAGATGTCAGTATGAATTTTTGTTTAGCTTAATATAGATACAGATGGCTACACACAGAAATATTGATAGACTTGTATATACACAAGAGTCAGTACGTACACATTTCCTAGCTCTATCAATTGAGAAAGCCTAGAAGCAAAGATACTTCAGAAGCAATGTGCACACCTGGCACCCGATTTTTGGTTTCTAATACCATTCTCCAATAAAAGGAACCAAGGCTCCTTACTGAAATGGTTGATTCTTTAAAAAAAGAAAAAAGAAAGAAAGAAAAGGTTGCTTCTAGACCTAGGTCAGGAAATGTGCAACATGTAGTGCCAGAAAGTTTAAAAAATACCTTATAGCACCAGAAAGTCAAAGGGATATAGAAGCCAAATGAAAGTCCTCTCAATGGCCAAAGCAGGAACAATTTGAACAAAATAAAGTAGCAGTTATAACCCAAAGTACAAAATAAGTGTCAATCCATACAGATATAACTGACTGAAGAAATAAATGAGTGAGAATAATCTGCCACACAGAATTTCAAATAATTTATGTAGATATTCTTCCCTAAAGAAAATGGAACATAAGTCCCCACTCACTAATTGTGGACTACAAATACTTTCTTTCAAAGGGGACAGTATGGAATGGGGAAAAAGAAAAACTCTACAAACACTACCTTTAGTCATGTGATCAAAGGTAACCTCACCAATGGTAAGTCCTACTGGCAGCATGGACCCTTGATAGAGGGTACAAACGGCACATTACCTCTCTATTCTTCCTTGCCAACCCCATTACTCCACCCTACTCATGAGAAAAACATCAGACAAATCCCACTTGAGGGACAGTCTACAAAATGCCTGCTGAGTTAATCCTCAAAACTGGGAAAGTCACCAAAAACAAGGGAAGACGGAGAAATTGTCACAACCAAGAAGGGCCAAAGGAAACGTGATGATCGAATATGTGGCATCTTGGACAGGCTCCTGGAACAGAAATAGGACATTAGGAAGAAGCTAAGGAAATCTCTGTGAATTGCGGATTTTAGTTAATATCAAGATGAGCTCATTAACTGTAATGAACGTGCCACACCAATGTAAGATGTTAATAACAGGAGATCTAAATGTAGGCACATAGGAACTTTCTGTACTCTTTGCAATAATTCTGTAAATCTAAAAAAGAAAAGTATCTCTTTTTAAAGAGGCAGACTCCTGTTGAGTAGGGGTGAGTTTACCATGCGTTTAGATAAGAATGACACTCAGCAAGCAGACAGAGATGTTTGCTGCCCGAACGTTACAATCTCAACCCTTAGTCTCAACAATAGCAAAGTTATTCAAATGATCCGTGACGCTCCTCTGGCTAAGAGTGAAAAGAAAATAAAACATCTAATGGAGGGAAAAAGACGTATACCTGAAGAGCTGGCCAGGTCACAGGGAACAGCAACAGGTGCCAATAACATCAGAAGGTTACTGACATTTCCCTTAAACCAGCCGCCTCATCAAGACTATTCCCAAAGGCTGCCGGCTCCAACGGTAAGTGACTTAGAGTCATGGCCATCCAGAGGATTACGAAGGCAAAAACTGTCGTGTGGACTTGGGGTGCACACACCCACGGGCCCACACACCCACTCCAGACAGGGATAAGCAGTCATTCTTTTCTATCAGGGGTTTATATGCACCACACGGAAGTGCCCGTCTTTGCAACTTCCACTTTTCTAAGTGCAAAGTCCGGATCTCATGATGTGTATTTCTATTGCTACCACTACCCTCCTGACTATGAATGTGAGAACTTATGACTTATTTTTCCCCAACTTTGGCTGCCATTTTCTGGTAGATGCTTGAGGTTCCTCTCTCCCCTCTCCCCCACAAGCCATCACAAGTTCATCCTGAACTTGGATTCCTGGCTGCCTTGACAAAGAGCTCTCACTCAGTTGGGCGAAGGACAGTGGATGGCCTGAATAAGGCTAAGGAAGTCTCTCTCACGCAGCAAGTCAGCCTCTCCCTGTGTGGCACGGTCAGGCATCCCAGTGGCTAAGCCCCTACCTCAGGCTGCTGAGTGGGCCCCTGGGGAATGACACCTTTCTATGTAAAGGCTAAGGAGGTACGAGGAAAAATCAATTGTCCAAAAAGGATGGTGTGGGAGACTGCCATCAGCTGCCCTTCAATGTGCTGGGAGGCCTCCACGGAGAGGAGAGTCCAGCACAGTTGGCCATCATTTGGCCAGGAAAAGCAGTGCAGAGGGAGGCCAGTGCATTCAATGAGCTCTCGGGGGAGGTGTGGGGCCCAGACTGGGGGCTGAGTGGGGGGAGATAAGCTCAAGGACGGGGGCTGGAGGATGCTGACATAAGACTTTTTTTTAAAAGGGAGGGGACATGAGCCCTCTTGCAGGATCATTAGAACCAGAAGGCATTGAGTCAGGCGTGGGGACAGTTCAGGCAAGGAGCAGAGATCACGACTTCGGCTGTAATGAAGACCACATACACAAGCCCAATGCAGGAAGATGACAACAGATTAGGCAAGGGGCGGCTGGGGCCTGGATCAAAGCAGAGGTCACAGATAGGAAAACACCCGATCGAGGAGATGCAGGCAGAACAAGAGACAATGAGGAACAGTCTCACCACGCCTTAGACAAACCTTTCCAGCAACAGTAAGGGTGAGGGAAAAATCACTTGTTACTCCCTACAAAGTACGAAAACAAGGCAGAAAGAACCAGGGGACCTGAATTCTAATCGGTGGGATCCAGGGCAAGTCACCACCTTCCCGGGCCCGTGTCCTCACCGGTAAGCAGGCGTGGAGAGCTGAGTCCTCCCCCTCCGTCCCTTCCGGTAAAGGGAGCCCTGGTGATGATGGTGCCACGGGTGCCAGGGTCCAGGGATAGTGACCAACAGTCCCGTGTGCCTCGGGGTGCTGCCATCGGAGCCCCTGCACCTCACCCCAAAAGCATGAACGCCCGCCAGCTCCTGGCTCTTCCGTTCCTTGGCTTCTAGCCCCCCCCCCCCCGCCTCCTCTTCCTCCGGCTCGTTCTAAGTTCACTTCTCCTCCTTCGTGTTTGTAAAGGGGTCTCTTCCTGCTCACTTACATCTGTAGACGTCAACACAGTTCTCCTGACAAACACATCAAGCAGGCGCCGACTGCGGACGAGGACACAGCACAGGCCTCGAGTCGGCACTCAGAAGGCCGGCAGTGTGGGTGGCAACCTGCGATGGTGAGTTTTAAACGTCTCCTTGACCGGGCTAAGAGAAGCCCAGAGAGCTGCTGGACATCATTTCTGGGTGTGTCCCTGAGGTTGTTTTCAGAAGAGATTAGCATTTGCATCAGCAGACTTCGGAGAGCGGCTCCCGCTCACCAAGGCGGGCGGGCTTCCTCCTGTCCAGCGAGGGCCCGAGTAGGAGACAAGGGCGGAGGAAGTGAAACAGGTCTCCCTGTTTAAGCTGGGGTGTCCATCTTCTCTGCCCTCACACATCGGAGCTCCCGGCTCTTCGGCCTAGAGATTCCGACCTGGACTTACCCTACCGGCTCCCCCGGTTCCCACGCCTTCCGGTTAAGACTGGAACCGCCCCATCGTCAGCCTCCAGCTTGCAGGTGGCGGTCTGTGGACTTTTCAGTGTCCATCACCATGTAAGCCAATCCCTCCTCATAAATCTCTTTCTATATATCTATATATATGCTACTGGCTTCTGTTTCTCTGGACAACCCTAATACAGAACCCCAAGTAGGACCTCCCAAACTTGAAGACTAGCAAAAAAGTCCCTTGGCCAGAGATTTCGGCAACGATGGAAAAGAAGTTTTGACAGCCACAGGGAAACCCTAACCACCACCTGAAAACTCTACACTTTATTCACAGGGAATAGGGAGCCACAGAAGGCTTAGCCGACCTCATGCTGGTCCAGAAGCGGTGTGCTGGCCGGCCCGGGGAGCCCTCAAGCTCTGCCAGCACTCTCCTCGGGAAGGCCGGATGGACACATGCCACACACACAGTGGTCCTAGGCGAACACTCAGGACAAGGCCCATCTCTGAGACGAGGGAACTGGATTCTTCGAGGAGCAGGCTGAGTGCCCATCCGTGCCACTAAATGCAGGTTATCTGGGAATGGATTTAAGCGAAAATCCTAGCTCAGTAGGATCTCTTTCAGTAAACAATCTGGCTCCTGATTCCATGCTGGTGCTCAGCAGGGTACAGTTGTTTAAAGGCAGCCAAACTCTTACTTAAATTAAGTGTCATCCCTAAATGAAGACCAGATGTACAAGCCAACAAAGAAATCTAATCAATCACGTTTGGAGAAAGGATTTCTATCCTATAAAAAAGAAAACTAAGGGAGGAGTGGGGTTGGTCATTAGACAGCAAGTGCTGAAGGAGGGTCAAAACGGGGCTCCAGGACAACGGGGCCGCTGGCAAGGAAAGGCAGGGCACCGCCCCGGAGCCCATTTGCCAGGGCGTCCATCTTCTCTGCCGGTAAGCAGGCGTGGAGCTGTTTCATGAGTAGCACTTTTCATGCTACTCAAAAGCTGAAGGCCTGGGGGCCACACAGGGGCCCCATCTGGAAGCAGCTCCTGGCATCCTACTCAGCTGTTAGCACCCCATCGCTCTTTCAGAAATCCCAGTCAGGAGAGTTTTTATTTTGCCCTCAAAGCCCACTGCTTAGAAGACTGCCCACCCCAGCTCCCCAAGTGGGACAGAATCTTTGGTATCAGCCCCACGCCTGGTGGAGACAGTCCAACCCAAAGCAGGCCTGGTTTCGGGGCTCAAGCCTGAGCCGAGCCAGGCATGACATGAAGCCCTTTCTACGCCATGCAGACTAGACAGAGTCCCTGGAGACTCGGGGCTGCCTTGTTATCTCTACGAGGCCCTCTCCAGGGATTAAGGTTTCCAAAGCATGAAGGGAGAGGAGGAGCCCCAAACCAACCCGTGTGCCCACATACCTTGGCACGACCCCAGCTCCCACATCAACTGCGGGTGGATTTCTTGGCCCCTGCTCTTCCAGGCAGGCAGGCAGCCTCCGCCAGGGACCCCGCGGCCACTCTCTCCCTCTGAGCAGCCCGAGCATGCCCAGCAGCTCTCTCCGCAGCTGTACCAGCCGATGTCCCAAAGCCTGGCCGAGGCCTGGGGAGGAGCAGGTTGGTCTGAAAGCTCTCACCTGAGCAGACGGGCTCAGCGAGCAGCCCCAGAGCAGCAGGGATGGGATGACTGCTGCCACAGGATGGAGCAGACACAGCCCACAGCCGACTCCATGCGGGGAGAGGCCCCACAGAGAGGCCAAGGCTGCACTCTGCAGCACCACGTCATGCCCAACTAGCAGGGGAGCCCACTGGGGCGACTTAGCGGGGAATCATGTCTGCCTCCGGGAGGCAGGCAGTGGTCAGAAGCGCAGGTTTTGGAGCCAGGTTCCTGGCAGTTTACTCACTGTGTAAACTTGGCAAGTTACTAAGTAAAGTTAATTGTGAGGATTAAGCGAGGTACTATAGGTCAAATGCTTAGAGCAGTTCCTAGCACATAACAACTAATGATAGACCTTGGTCTTTTTGAACTAGACACTTGATTCTTATGTGTCTGATGTCTGGACAGCAGGGTCACCTGAAAGAAATAAAACCATCCCTTCCCTGTTCTTCCCTTGGCTTCTCCAGGAAATGGCTTTTAGGTTCATACATCTAAAGAACTGAGGCTACCAAGTCAAATTAAAAAGTATTAAGCACTAATATACACCCAGAGCTCCTCAAACTGACTCCTTTCCCAGTTTCTCCTGGGCCAAGATAAACAAAAACCCACTTGGACCTACAGGTAACCAAAGCAAGCAGAGGCTGCGATGGTCGTCAGCAAGGACGTGACAGGAGGTCTGCGTGTGAGCTGCTCCAAGAGGGCCCCTTCCAGGGGCTGCCTTAGGCTGAGGCTGTCAGGGAGCAGGGCTGCCCTGAGGGACCGGGGTGGGGGGAGTCCAAGCACACAGCAAAGGCGGGAGCAGCTGGAGGGGCAGGAAAGCGGGGATATCCCCCCATGGAAAGGGGTTAACAGACACCCCCTCAGCCTCACCACCACCCGGGAGCCAGGGACAATTCACTGCTCACTCAGGGCCCAGGCCCTGGCCATCCAGAGAGTCAAACCAGGGATTCTCCAGCCCAGCGTCCATGTCCTCCAGCCAGGGGCTCAGGCAGTAAGGGGGAGGCTCCATTAGGAGGAAAAGGGCTCAAAATGCCTGTTTCAGTAGCCAGGGTGTGTGCCACCACCTATTTAACAAGTCCTCCAGAGATGAGACTATTAACAGCAGCAAGGAGAATGCAGAATCTTCTCCCTGAAGAGATGGTTAGTGGTTAGGGAAATGGGGTAAATGGCTAGCATCACACTAACAAGGGAGCCTCTAACAGGTCAGACAGCAAGCAGGGTTGAGCTCACTGTGAAGAAGTGGTTTGTCCTTCCCCAGCTGCGGCTAACCACCTCCCTAGGGGACAGGAGACAGAGCAGAAGGGTGAGGAACAGCAGCTGCCCGGTTACTTTTCATGCTACTCAAAAGCTGAAGGCCTGGGGGCCACACAGAATAGGCAGGCACAGCAGGTACCCCGTCGAGACCCAGTGATTAAGGCAGCAGATTCAACCCAGAGCGGCACTGCTGGAGGGGGAGACTCCACAGCAAGGCCCAGACCCAGGGGCTTGCTTGCACGGCCCATCTCGCTTGTGGCCTTCTGGGTCCAACCACAGCCCATCTGTATGTGCACTTGGCAATTTAAAAAGTCTCCCATGTGGGGTCCCCTGTAACCCTCATGAAACAGCTATGAGGAATCAAGGTAAAAATGATTCTCCCTCTAGGAAGCCTGAGGTCCGGAGAAATTACCTGGCCCAGAGTTTCTCAGCAGCGGAGCAGGGCTGTGCCTCGGGCTGTGCCTCCAAGTCCAGCACAGCTCAGATCCAACAAAGGACAGTGTGTGGGGTGACTGGGGGTTTCTCTGCAGCCACACATGCAACAGGGACAGAGAGAGGAGATGCCCACACCCACCGCGTATCTATCACAGGCCAGCAGGGTGCTGGGCTGCTGACAGTTGTCAGTGCCTTTAACTCCCACAGGGTTGACATGGTTCCTGTCTCACAACGGAAGAATCAGCAGCTGAGAAAACTGCCCCTTGCTCTCAAGATGATGATCCTCGTCCCTGCCCTCAAGGAGGCAAGCACACGGCGCTCAGGGCAGAGACAGAGGACTCCTGGAGGCACAGGAAGCCTGAAATGGCTGGTGAAGGACAAGCTTGCTCGGCTGAGCCCTGGAGGCGGCCACACTGCGGAGGGGCTGCTTCCCGGGCAGAGGGCAGAGCGGGGCAGAGGTGCGCCCCAACAGTGCACAGGCACGCAGAGCGCTGAGGACTGCGGCCCACCACCACCTGAGGGGCCCGGCAGAGCCCACAAGGCTTGCTCAGGGTTCAGACTCCGCGTGTAGGTGAGGCAGCATCACCAGGTGGCTTTCAGGAGGACAAGCCCTGCAGACCTGCGTTTAGACAGACAGGCCCGGTGGAGCGCGGAGGAAGGGATGTGGACAAGCCTGAGACGCAGCGGCAGTCCGGGGGCCCCTGCACCCACCTGAACAGTACGAGGACGCGGGCCTCCAGACGGCAAGGAGGGGGAGACACACATTCGAGAAATATTTAGGAGGCAAACCCAGCAAGGGTGGCTAAAGTGGGGGCTACCAGCAGAGAAGAGTCTAAGGTGACCCTGAGGTTTCCAGCTTACATTCTGCACGGATAAGAAGTCTTCCCATGAGATAAGAAAACACAGGGCACAGGGCCTGAAGCAAAAAGAAGGGACTGCAGAAATGATGAATTCTGTTTGTGACATACTGAGCTTAAGGTGCCTTTGGGACATCCAAATGGGGATTTCACAAAGGACACACGAGTCTCAAATTCTAAAAAGAAGTTTATAAAAATCAAATAATGGCCTCATTTACATCTGCCTGGCAGCGTTCCCAGAACGGAGAACGGCACGCCCGGGGCCACTGATGATGCTGTCTGGACTGACGTTTGGTAAAGCAAGGGCAGTCGGGGTGTTCTCGCGGATCTCTGGGCCAGGCGTGAGCAGACTGCAGTCTTGTCTTGGTTCTGACACCACCCGGATTTCCCACTCTCCTGCTCTGTGACCTAGGGCAAGTTATTTGACCCCTCTGTGCCTCAGGTTCCTCATGCATAAGATGGGATGATGACCACATCCCTATACCACACAGAGCTGTGGTGAGGATCAAGCAACATTATGTTCGTGAGGCCCTGTGCACAGAGCCTGACATGGTGACACAGCACATGGCACAACCTACACTCAACTCTGGTTACTACCAACAAGGTTGGCAACTATATCATCAGTTTGAGCAAGTCACGTCACTCCCATGACCCTTATCTGTAAATCAGAGATATTATCTGCTTTTTATGGGTTATTTGGAGACTAAAATTAGATGACAATGGACATCAAGACTGAACTAACTCTAAAGAGCCAGGCAAGTGACAGATCGGACCTTTCAGCAGGAATTAGAGGTTTCCCTCCCAGCATCTCGGTCCTCAGTGAACGGTGCTGAGGATGCTTAATTCCACGGCTGAGCATCCTGTCCTCTAATATGCTGCTTTGGATCCCAAGAGGAAACAGCCACACACCCAAGCCTCTGTAGTGTGCTGAGTGTGAAATACCACAGAAGAGAGTACTATTTAGCCATAAAAAGGAATGAAATTTTGATATATGCTACCATTTGGATGGTCCTCAAACACATCATGCTTAGTGAAATAAGCCAGACATAGAAGGACAAACTGTACAAGATTCCACGTATACAAGGAATCTATAATAGGCGAAATCAGAGAGACAGAAGGCAGAAGGGAGGTTACTAGGGACTGAGGGAACAGCGGGCACTACTGTTTAATGGGTACAGAGCGGATGCTGGGATGACGAGAAGGTTTGGGTATAAAAAGTGGGGATGGGAACAGAGCAGTGTGAATATACTTAGTGCCACTGACCTGTACACTTACAAGTGGTTAAAGTGATAAATACGTACATGCATTTTTAGGTCCACAGAGTCATCAAAACAAGGAGTGGATGCTCAGTGCAACTGGTTACTAACGGCAAGAAGGTGAACAAATGAGTCCCCAAAGGCTGGTCAGTGTAGCAGCAATGAACCAGACACTTCATCCCCTCCTGATGTGATGGATAAACATGGCTGGCTTCAAAAAAGACCCCTAGGCATTAGGTGGGTTGGTGCAAGAAACGGGACTGAGCCGGGCAATACTCAACTGCTCCCACAGAAACTCAGTGGCAGTATTTTCCACTCTCAGGTGTAAATGGCTGTGATAGTGAGACACCTTCTTTCAAAGCAAGCGTGTGTTTGGCTTTGATAACCGACTCTTACTAACTCTTCTCTGCGGACGGATAATGCATCCAGAAGCTCGGCCTCGGTCTTAAACTCACTCCTGAGATGCTCGGCTCAGCAGCAGAACCAAAGCTCTTCGTGTGGTGACTTTTCAGGCCGGTACAGATTCAGGGGACAGACAAACGCATTTCCTCATGTGTGGTCAGGCATTCAGCAGGTACTAAGGGAACCAGATTTTCATTAGGTGTGATTCCTGGGAATAATATCAGAGAAAAAAAATCTACCATTCCCACTTGGACTCTTGAGCCTCTAACCGCACTGACCACCTTGCTGTTCCTTGAACCCACCCTGCCCCAGGGCCTGTGCTCTTACCGTTCCCTCTGTCGGGGTATCTCTCTCCAGATGTTTCCATGGTGCTCGCTCACTAACATTCTCACAGCCGAAGGCTGAAACGTCTCCCCAAGGCTTTCCCGTAATCTGTATAAAACAGCTCCCACCCCCACCTCCTGACACTGTCTACGTCATGTCCTGCTTTACCTTTATACAGACAGTTCACATGTGATAATGTGTTTATTGTCCCCTCCCAAACCTCCATCCCAACTGCCAGAATATAAGCTCCCTGGATCTGATTTTGTAGACTGCAGTACCTCCAGGACCCAAAACAATATTAGCTCACACAAGAAAGCCAGTGCTTTATTTACTTATTTTTTAGTAGAGATAGTTAGATTCTGCTATCAGCTTACCATTCTTTATATTGATGAGAATACCTCACCCCAGGATCATAAGAAATCAAATAAAAAAATGATGTGTTTCCTCTGGCCCAGAAGGAGACAGCTATAACCGCTCCATCACACGGGGCTCCATCCACATCAAGTGTTTTCTAACATTTAATAAAGTCTGGGCCTCTTTTAAAGAAAAAAAATTTGCAAACACATGAATGACATGTAGCATATCTACACTCTGGAATATTGTTCAGTGATAAAAAGTACTGATAGACACATGCCACAACACGGATGAACCTTGAAAACATAAAAATCACACTGAGTAGAAGAAAGCCAGATAAAAAAGACCACAGGTGGTATAATTATCTATATGAAATATCAGAAGGGACAAATCCACACCAAGTAGATTAATGGCTTCCCAGAGCTGGGGGGTTGGGGGGAGGGGAGGAGTGAGATTGGGAGGTGATGGCTAAGAAGCACAGAATTTCTTTTGGGGGTATGGAAAATGTTCTGTTTGTGGTGATGGCTGAACAACACTATGAAATCTACTAAACCCCAGTGAAATTGTATGCTTCAAATGGGTGCCCTGCATGCTATCTGAATTATGTCTCAATAAAGCTGTTACCAAAAAAGTACTGGAAATCATGTTTGTTATAACATCATTTAATATGTATGACATAAAACTAGACAGAAACTACTTAGGTACACGGGTCTTATGCAAATGTATGAATTAAATACAAGTTATATAACCAATAAATTCAAACTAAAAGTGTTCATGTCAGAAAAACTTGTTATTTAACTGCAAGTACACACTGCTTCCAACACACAGTGACCTTCTTACCCGAGTTCTTTGGGGTCCAGCACGTACAAACTCAGGGGTGATACTCAGAGTTTTAACCAGATGGCACAGGTGCCAACAGATGGCTGGAACGAATCAGAAGGAAGGCCAGGCTCACAGCCACAAGTGGCTCAAACAGCTGCCCAGGGGAGCATACCCACAAATCCCCTGCTACCCAGCAGACTCCATCTTTCTGCCTCTTTCCTCTGTTCCAACTACAGCAACATCTCAGTTCCCGGCAGGGCATTGAACAGTCATTTGTCCTGCACCTGTGAGAATTCTTTATAGACATATTAGGAACTTTTCTTTCTCTTCAGTGCAGAGCAATTACAAAAGAACTACTTGGTGCCAACACAGGTATACAAACACATCTGTGGATGATGAAATCAGTTAACAGCACTCAGGCTTAAGAGAGATGGCCCTTCCAACAGACTGGAATAGGCTTATTTTACTTGGAACACAAAATTTTTGAATTGTAATAGAGGACTCTCAGATCCCAGGGAATCCATCCGCAAATTCCGAGCAGCCACAGAACCCATTTTGAGACACATTAACCTGCAGGGAAAAGGCTTTACTGGCACGCAAAGCTGATCTCTTCAACGGCTGACATTTACCAGATGCTCACGTTTGTCTGGCAGCCAACGTGTATGTTTTTCTGACCCCACTGTACCTGCCCAGGACACACTAACGGGAAAGGAAGTATTATTTATGGTGCACTGTCCGTGTGCTGGGCACTTCGCTCCATGCTTTGCAAGCACCTACATATAACTGTCAAAAAGAGACCCCAATTGTACTGATTAAATGGAGCCCGAGGGAGTGAGCAACTCGCCCAAAGGTCATTCAGCCAGCAATCAGAAGGAGTGGGCTTTGAACTTAGTTCTCCCTCACCCCAGCACTAGAGCAGCTCAGTAAAGGGGTGGAATCTTCCCAATCTGGGCTCCCAGCCCAATACTCTAACCCCCACTGTGACAGGCAGAGTGACACCCCCTCCAGGGACGGCCACCTACACTCCAAGACCTGTGAATATGTCACCTTTGGTGCGTGTGATTAAGTAAAGGGCCCTGAGATGGGGAGATTACCCTGGACCATGGGGGGTGGCGGGCAATGTTATGACAAAGGTCGGAGCCAGAGCAGAGGTCAGAGTGAGGTGACTCCTGGTGCTGAAGACAGAAAGCAGCCAAGCGCCAGGGAATGCAGGCAGCCCCTAGAGGCTGGGGAAGGAAGGGCACAGATTCTCTGAGAGCCCCGAGAAGGAAAGCGGCCCAGCCAACTCCGTGATTTCAGCCCCATTTCAGACTTCTGACGCCCAGAACTGTAAGACAATAAACTTGTGTTGTTTGAAGCCACTGTGTGTGTAGTAATTTGTTCCGGCAGCAATAGGAAATTAATAAGGCCATGCTATAAGAGTGGGAGGTTTGTGTTTCCGCCTAAGCTGTCTCAGGCTAGACTTCCAACCCTGAACTGGAAGAGAAGGACACAATGACAAAGGAGCAAACGACACGGAGGGCAACACCTAGGGGGAGAGCTACATAAAGGGCTGAAGCCATTCCTGGACAAAGCCTTCCGGGAGAGTAGCATGCAGATTCCACAGCTGAGTGTACAAAGAGGCCGCGTGCAGTGGCTTTACCGCCTGTGGGGGAGGGAGCACGTGCAGAGGTGAGACCCTCACCGCTCCAGTCACTGCTCCGGGAAGCCTCTGCCCACCCAGCCCCTGGACACTCTCCCAAGAGAGATCTGGGGCCATTTTGTTTTTTGTTCTTCTCTTGAGAAAGAAATTTCTAGAAGAGTTGGCAATACCAGAAGGGAGCTTTGGGAGAGAAAAATTGGCCCATTCTGTCCTAGGCTACTAACGCCACTCCTGAACAGCCACACTTGATAAATCAAGTCACTGTTAAGCAAAACTCTGATCCCCTGCTGGACTCTTGTCGAAGCCGTTTGCCGTGTGGCCAAGAGTTTGCCCGGCCCACAGCCAGAGGAGCCACAGTGGGAGACCAAACATCCAAGCGCACCTGGCCACAGGCACGCCCAGCCCTCCAGGTCCAGGCTGCACCCCATGTCAGCAGCAGGGACCTGACCCCAGGTCATCACAGCCAGAAATCCCGTCTTTGGCCACAGGAAGATGCTGCTCCCCTTCCCCCAGCGGAGGCCCCCCTTCCCAGAGCTTCAACAGGTTCCAAAGGCAAGGATGTTATGGACACCAGCTTGGGGCCCCGCAGCTCTACACCGGCGTCTCCAGCAGTTCTTCCCGGCACCCTCAGCACAGCCTGCTGGCTTTCACTGCTTTATGCTCACAAGATTGTCACCAACTAAGATGAACTTTCTCGGTCACTCGACAGAACCGACACCCTGCTGGACATGGAATACTGCTGCTACAGGTGCTCCAGAAGAGAGGGGTGCGGGGCCACACGGCCACAGGAGAGGGCACAGTGATTGAGAGGGGGACCCTCCCGGGGTGGGCATGCTGGCCCTGAGACCTGAAAGATGACACGGCTACTAAAGGAGAAGAGGCAGCTCAATACCTCTTAGGGTGTTTATCTGCATTTATGAAACGCTCTGAGGCCCCAAGGAAGGCATACAAACGATACCAAGGAATATAAATAGCCCTTTATTGTTCATAAAGTGCTTTTTCATGCATTACCCCAGATCCGACAATGGCCCCTGAGAGACCAAACAAGAAGCATCCTCCGCTCCCTTTTACAATGGAGGAGGCAGAGGATCAGCAGTCAGATACCTCGCCAAGGTCACAGCTGAGTCAGAGACCCAGAGCCCAGCGCCCTGCCTGCTCACTGAGCGCCCCTGACCACGCAGTGCTGCCTTCCGGAGGAAGCGCAAAGGGCAGCGGCAGGGATGGGTGCTCACACTGGGCACAAAGGGCGTGCCAATCATACCCGATAACTGGCTGCCGGATTCACCTATTCCCACACGAGTGTGATGGTGCAATGCCAGCCGCTCCGTTCCAGCGTCACTGGCCACCCTCCACCTTCAACCAGCAACCTTCAGGCAAGCAGCCCCTGCATGGGCCCAACTGTGGGATCATACAATTTGTCTGAACTTGGTCAACTGCTCCAAGCTGCAAAGCTAAAAACACTTTTCAAACAGGCCTATTCCCTCCTTCTCTCATTTTCCTCTCCCAGCTGGCACTGCCTCAGACCTTTGGGTCACTGGTAGACAAAAGGCAGGAAAATCACCCGGTGTGTCTGGGGAGCACCTGTTAAGTTCCTTCTTGCCCAGGGCATTACAGGATCAGAGAATAACAAGTGGGCAAGCCCAACACCAGGCAGCTGGCACAGAGTGGGGACGTGCCGGGTCCTGACTCAGACGGCCTGCTGGTTTGGGTTCTCCAAAGATCACCCAGCCTGTCCCCTTCCTGGCAGACAACAAACACAGCAGGTGTGGTTGGAGAATAATGGCCCCAAAGACGGCCAGGCCCGAATCCCTGGAACCTGTGACTTATGTCTCCTGACATGGAAAAAAGGACTTTGCAGGTGTGACTCAGAATTGTGAGATGGGGAGATCACCCTGGATTATCCAGTGGGCCTAGTGTGATCACAAGGGTCCTTACAAAAGGCAGGCAGGAGGGTCAAAGTCAGAGTGGGAGATGTGAACGACGGACGCGGAGCTCCGAGTGACGAGGCCCCAAGCCAAGGAATGCAGGCGGCCTCTAGAAACGGGAAAAGGCAAGGACCAGATTCTCCCCTGCAGCCTCTGCAAGTAACACAGCCCGGCTGACCCACTTTTATTTTAGCCCCATATGACTCATTTCAAACTTCTGACCTCCAGAACTATAAGTTAATGAATCCGTGTTAGTTTAAACCAGTAGTTTTGTGGCAATATGTTACAGTAGCAACAGGAAACGAATACAGAAAACAGGGAAAACTGAAGCTTTCTTCTGAGTCAAGGGAACAGACCAGGTCATTCTGTGCATAAGGGGACCAGCTAACGTGCCTCTCCCAGCACTGGGGAAAGTGGTAAGTCCTCCACCAGCGGACGATGAGCAGGGAGAGCAGACCCGTGGCCGCCACCCATTCCAGCTCAGACTGACAGGACTCCCAAAAGGCGTCCCAGCTCCCACCTCATTGATGGAACTTCCTACGAGCTGTCCAGAGAAAACAAGGAAACAACGCATGTGCAGTGAGCTCCCACTGGCCTTACTGAGCAACCGCGGGAAGTGTGCGGGGCTGGAAGTCGGAAGAGGTGGGTCTTCCTCCTGTGTTCACTGGGCCTCTCTTTGTCCAATAAATCCAGGGACACACTGACAAGCTGCAGTTCCAGTCACTTCAGGCAATGACTGATGCGCTGGGGTTCTGTGTGTTTGAACAACATAGTAGACTGGGTTTAACCAAGTATATTTTACAGGGAAAAACAAGTCATTCGTTCATTTGGTGAACACTACTGCAGTCTGTACTAACAGGCAGACAAGTAGGGCACCTGGGGTTCAAACAAAGCTATGATGGGATGTGACTGACCACCTCCCTCCAAGGGCGGCCAGTCCTCCCTGGACCCTGATATCCTCATCCCAGGGCCACTGACCACTGGCTCTATGTCAGTGCACCACAGGCCTTCCCTGACTCCCGCTGGGTCAGACCTCCCAGCTCCACACTCCCTAAGCTTCTTGCCCTTTGCCTAAAATCTTAGTTATCCATGTGCCTGCCCTGTCCCCACTGCTGAACATGGGCATGCAACAGACCATGAGGATGTCAGCACAGCCCAGAGAGCTCAGTATCTGTCTGTAGAATGAGAGAATGCACAGACATCACGCTGGTGCCCAGGGACAGTGAGACAGGTGTCCCCGTCCTGCCTGCCTGCCTCACTTCTTTGTATGTTGCTGGAAAAATTCAAAAGCAGGATCTCCAAGAGGTATTTGCATAACCATGTTCACTGCAGCACTATTTTTAACAGCCAAAAAGCGGCAGAAACCCAAGTGTCTGTCAACAAATCAGTGGATAAAGAACATACATTACGTGCATTCAGTTGAATACTATGTAGCCTCAAAAAGGAAGGAAATCCTGACACAGGCTACAATGTGGATGAACCCTGAGAAGGACATTATGCTCAGTGACATAAGCCAGCCACAAAATGATACAATCTGATTTCACCTACATGAAGCATTTACTTAGTCAAAATCATAGAGACAGAAAGTATAGAGGTGTTTGCCAAGGGCTGGGGAGAAGAGGAAGGGAGAATTAGAGTTGAATGGTTAGAGTTCATTTTGCAAGATGAGAAAGATCTGTTTCACGACAATGTGAACACACTGAACGCGAGTGAACTGTGCACTTAAAAGTGGTTAAACATTACGTGTTTTTTAACCATCAGAAAAACAATGTTGAAAGCACATTAAGAAAGAAAAAGATGCCCAGGACAGATATATTTCAAAGGAGCATCTCTTACGGTGTGACAACAAATGAGAAACAGGGAAAGAGAAAACCACCACTCACATCAACAAGGTGCGTATATTTACTGCAGAGTCAACACTGCCGTGGGAAACCGGGGAGCAGGAGGAAGCCCTGCACCCACCTCCAGGGACTCTGACCGCCCTCAGGCTGATCGCTGCCCTCTGCGCACTTCCTTCCCTGGGAAACAGCCGGTCTGCACTGCCCCATCCAGTGTCCTCGCACAGCTCCAGAGGAAGACGAGACTGGCACCGGAAGGGCTAGGCGAGGCACAGCGCAGCTCACAGATCTGAGGGACTCTGGTCCTTAAAGTGACGGCTTCTGAGGACCACCCACTGCCCTGGTCCACCTGGGAAGCCTGCGTCTTCCCAGCTGATGCCACAAGAGCCTCCAGGGACCCAAGCCCCACAGTGCCCTGCCTGATGCCAGCCCACTCAACGTGAAAGGACCAAGTTGGGTCCTGTACACAGACATCCCAGGCCCTCATTCTTGACATCCACAATTACAGCCAAAACAGCCTTTGAAAAGGACAGAGGAAGAGAAAATAGCAGCCTGGACCTAGCAATAAATTGGAGGTCTCAGGGTAAAACACACACCCAGACGTCCTGCTGTTAACGGTGGCCAGTCCAAGCAAGTGACCGGACAACCAGACCAAACAGCTTTCTGGCCAATTAATCTATCCCTCTGATTTAATGAGCTGCTCATTAAGCACTGGAAGTGGGTCACAGGCCAGAGAGCTCTTGGCACATGTCCACACAGGCTGCCAGGTGATGAGGGAAGGGGAGATGGGGGCCACACTCCAGCCCCACAGGCCCCGCAATGCCACGCACAAGCCCCACCGCACGCCTGACCCACTGCTTCGAGGCGATGTTTCCCTGTGCCTCCTCACCTACTCCCTCGCTGGACAGACTCCCAGTCCTAACCCTTCGGTTCCCCCCCAACTGGGACCGTCACCCAGATGAGCATTACGAAGAGCAGGATCACAGAGGTACAGCACACATCTGGCTGTGAATCCCAGCTGCACCCGACGACTTCATCTGGAACTGTTGGCCTCCCCAGGCTTCCATTACCTCACCGACAAAAGGTAATGACATCCTCACCCCATCTAGAATAGTTGTCAATAAATATTTCAACATTAGAAGGCCTAATAAAGCATCTGACACATAGCAAATGCCAAATAGTAGCTATCAGTAATAACAGCTACTACTTACAGAGATATTACTCTCATAACGATAGTGGTATTAAGGACAACATATTCCCTGCGTCTTGGTCAAAGATGAAGAGAAGAGGCATTAGGTGGTGAAACCCCAGGGACAGGCCAGCTCCACGGTGACAGCAAGAGGCAATCCCAACAAGGGTAACACCCCAGACGCTCCACCCAAGGCCTCTGTGCTTTCCACCCAAGTGGGAAGGTAGAGGGAGAGAGGAGGGCTGAGAATGCTGAATGCCCAGCCTGAAGCCACAGGGATGGCAAATTTTGCATGTTCTCACGAAACCAGGAAGAAAACTGATTTCAGGTCACATGCCCACCACTTCCTAGACCTCTGGGCCTCCTCACTATGCCTCTCTGAGCCTCAGTTTAATCTAGAAAAAGAAGGTAACATGACCCGCACTCTACAGCTTGTTGTGAGCATTAAATGTTCACTCCTCACTCATGGGAAAGTACTTTGAAACAACTCACTCCTATGTCTGTGAGGAGCAGTACTGTTGCATTTGTTTCCACAAATTCAACTTAATAAAAAATGCTAAGGACTGGGAAGGTCAAGGCAGTGAGAAAGTTATTTTAATAAGTTAATGAAATGCTTAGAGAAACAGGAGCAAAGATGCCAATTTTCTTCCCAGAACTGCTATCTTTCAATTGAGGTTTCTGTTGACTGGATGAATTGGCTCAAAGTAAAACTGGACCAAAACAAAAAAGCAAAATGAAGCTCCCAACATCTGCTATGTGTTTTCTATTTAGGTGAGCAGATTCTTCTAAAAGTCAGAGTCCAAACCAGGCTGCGTCCAGGATGACCAATTCAGTCACTCCACCACCTATTCTCTCCAAAAAATCATCACCATCCATTTGACCAATCCCAAATCTATCTTCAAAATACACTAAATTAGTTTCTTCTATTTCAGTGCCGCACACATGGACAAATTCCTTCACAGTGATCAGAAGACAATTTAATCCTTGTTCAGCCTTTGCTCCATGTACCACAGTCAGAGAGCAACAGGTCAGAATGTTTACCAAATTCTTCTGAAGTCCCCCAAACAGCAGAGCAGAGTGCACACGCTTCCACACCCTAAAGCAACCAGCCAAGGAAGCTGTGTGGAAATCCCACATTTGTTCTTAAACATTCAAGTAAATCTTACCTTATATACCACAATAAATTGCTTTAGTGTTTTTTTTTTTTTGCTTTAGTGTTTTAATGTTTTGAGTCAGTTAACAGTTAATCATCAAACCTTTTCCCTAAAGTCTTTGAATGAAAAAGATACATTTCACCATTCTTTCTCATTCCCCAGCAGACCCTGCACATCCCCAGGGTAACATGTATCGCAGTTTGAGAAGTTGCAGGTCAGAAGAGAGAGGGTGAGTGGTACTCCTCCAGCCATCACACACATTTTAACCCTGGCCTTTAATCAAAACCAACTACCCAACTCACAGTAGCTTCCCTGGACAATAGAGAGAGGGGTCTAGGGCTTGTGAAGGGGACAGTCATCCCTTTTGGCACCTCTAGCACCATCTAAAGAGGCCAACAGCTACGATGCTTGAGTTCCACACAGCCCCGCCTCCAGCCACTCACCCGTATCCGGCGCATGGCAGCCACGATCTCCACTCTGCTGTTGGGCCTCGGCACGTCCAAGCTTCCTACGTACTGCAGGGAAGAAGCAAACACTCATTCAGAAGAGGAATGGCCAGTGGCCCTCGTCACAACAGAATGTCAGTGGTGGACAGACCTCTGGAGGCCATTCGGTTCACCTCCCCATTTTACAGACAAGGAAATCAAGAGCCGAAAGGGTGTTTTGTTTTGAGACTATTTCTAACTTTATAAGAAGCAACTAAACAAGAAATTATTGCTTCCTTTTCCATCTTGTTCTTAATCAGAGATGCAGCTGAGCGCTGTGTTTAACGAGCAGGCTTCCAAATCAGAGAAACTAAGTGTGAAGAACCTCCCCCCACTCCCTCTGGGGCAAGGCACTTTCCTTTTGTCTCAATTTCCTCATCTATAAAGTGGGATTTCAGTAAAGATCGAATGCGATCTGGTATAAATATCTCACACAAATGTGTTTTGTACATATTAAAGCACACACACACCCAAAAAGGAATACATGTTTTTTTAAATAAATGGCACTTCATCGAGTTAGCCTGAGATGTTAGAGACCTTGCATACTTGAGTAAGTTCCCAGCTGAAGGAAAGGAACAGGTTGTTTATTAAGAATTCTAACTTGATTATATCTTTAAGTTCATTTCAAAGTCAAACAACAGGCAGGTTAATGTTCAACGTATGAACACTGCCTCGGTGTACACTATTCAGACAATGCAGAAATGCACAGAACAAAGGCATAAAGTCCCCCATTCTGAATGCTTTGCTTTCCATCTCTGTGTACTGAAGGACACATACACATTCATAGACACACAGGGGAATTTATTTCCTGTAAAAAGGTTCATACTACCCATGTTGTTCTGCAACTCGGTGATGTTTGTTGGTTTACTTTAAACCCAACTCGGGCATGTTTCTCTGCCCACGCATACGGGCTCTATCACATTATATGTGACAGTCCGCCCACCCACGCCCCCCACGGATGGACATCTGCCCTATGTCACTATTACAAACACTGCTTCCACAATCTTCCTCATCTACACACCTCCGAGCTCATCCAAGTAGCTGGATTCCTACACGTGGGACGCCTGGATCACAAGCACGGATAATCTCTAGATATCATTCCTTGGCAGGATGAAACGAGGAGGACAAGCCAACATCTTTGAGGCACAGATGTTAATCCCTTCATATGCACCATCCCATCCCACTCTGACCCGCTGGGATTTGCCTTTCCTTCTTATACACAAATTCTATAAAACAGCCCAGGGGATATCCTAGAAATTAACAGCCCCAAAATAACCTAAAAGTCTACCCAAGCAAAGTCTACATTAATACAAGATACCTTTCTCTGCAGGAAATGTATTTCCTGTGATTACAGGAATAGAAGGTTCTTCCTGAAATTTGGAGCTAAGGCTGGCCCCAGCGAGAAGGGTTTCAAAAACGAAATACTGCAAAACTATTTCCCCTTGTATTGATCCACGGTTTGTGTAACACACTGAGGAGCACAGTTCCCAGCAGCTTAGCAGTGAGCACCTTGCACTCGGGACCCACGGCGGGCAGCCCACCTTGGCGGGTGGGAGCAGCGTACCTGTCCATGAACACCTGGCGACTGGCAACTGGCTCAGGTGAACGAGGCCCCCCAGATCTAAGAGTGTGGTCAGACTGAACTGTGCCTGGTCTTTCTCCCCTCTGAGCTCTGGTGGGGCCCCACAGCATGTCAACATGTCGGTGACCCAGAGCCAGGAATGACATGAGGTCCAGGTTCCTGATTGCCCAACTTCAAAGGCCCCCCAGCCGGGGGCAGTTTCCACACCCCCGTCCGGACACTGCAGGCCCGCCTCTGCCCTGAACTCCGAGCAGTCAGCGCTGACTTGGCAACAGGACTCAGGGCTCGCGCTCCATCAGCCACCAAGTGAGAGCTGGGACCTAACGACCGAGCAAGGTCACATGTTATAAGTGAGCCTGGGGCACCGGATGGTCCTCCCACACTGGTCCCCACCACGCCAGGGAAGGACCTACTGCCCAGTGAGATCCTCAGATGCCTGAACACAAGCACCCAGATGGGACCCATCCCCACCCTCTACCCCCGCCCAGCCAGTCTCTACCTCCTGCCTCCTCCAGACAGGCCACTGCTGGCCTGGGACTCCTGAAGCGGTCAAGACTCATGCTGCCCAGCAGGGACAAAGGCCTCACAGATGGAGAGAAGGGTGGCTTCTAACCTTGGACAGGTTTCCTAACAAAGCAGCCGCATTCTGCACAAGGGGGAGCTCCTGTGAGGCCCCCTGACCTCTCAGCCCACTGTGCCTCCTCACTCCATCAGCCACCCCCAAGCTGGTACCACACCTTCACACATGCATGCACGTACACTCACACTGCCACATGCACACACGACTCACCTCACACCCCCCACACAGAGCATGCACACAGCCGTCCCTCACAAATTCTTCACACCACACACTCACCTGTCTTCCTTCCTTCCCAATCGGGACATCACAAAGCTGCCTTCCTGAGAATGAATCTAGAGCACATAGCCAACCACAGATACACCTTAGGGTCAAAGACATTAAGAGGGAACAAAGCAGGGTTCAGGCTCACATCTTCCAGTCAAAGCTAAATATCCACACTGAACCATGAGTCAGAAAGCAGACACAACAGGCAGAGAAGCAGGAGAGGGGTCAGAAAGCCTGTCCTCAGGGCAGAACAAGACGCACGATTAGTGAACAGCACCGCATGTCCACACATAACTGCACTCCAAGTGCCTCAATAGCTGACCATTACCGCCTCCACAGCTAACTTCGGTCCCACCTGGTCTCCATCTGGAGATAAAGTATCAGACAGTCTGAGACCAGCCCCATCCGTCAGAGGAGGGGTGGTCCTTACGACCAGTCCAGCTCACCGTCACTTCTGAGGAAAATGGACCACAGGCTGGCACACTCCACATTGGAGGCTGCCTCCCAGGCCTGAACCTCGTCTACCTGCTGAGCCAACAACCTTTAGAGATCCCAGCTCCTGTTACGTCCGCCCCTCAGGCACCAGGCAAAAGCCAATTCCCTGCCCTCAAATGCAGCTGCACAGTGAGAGGTTACTGCTCAGAAGTGGCATCCCTTTCATCAGCCTCTTCCGCAGGACGCCATGTGCCAAGGGCTCCCGGGACAACAGAGGCACGTTAGCTCGATGCCTGGGAATCAGGGGAACGACTTCCAGAAGGGACACTCATGTTCTTTCCTCTCTCCATCCCCCGAGTCATGCTGCTCCCCTAGGCGTCCTCATCTTGATTAACAGCCCCTAGTAGATCCAGCAGTGGTTCGAGTCATAACCAAGCCTGAAAGCGGGCAGTCACCCTTGATCCATCCATCACCCGTATCCATCACCGCTAAGCAGCCGCCAGGACCTCCAGTTCTGTGCTCCACCTCTCCATGCACCCTGCCGCCACCTGATTCCAGATGACCCTTCCTCACTCACTACACCTGCAGGCTGTCTCCTCACTGGTTTCTCCACAGCCCCCTCGGCTGCCTCCGAACTCTTCTCCGCAAGGCTGTCAGATCAGACCGTTACTCCCTCACTGAACCTCCCCAGCTGACTTCCAGCTGCTCTGGGCACAACAGTCACAGCCCTCTGCACGGCCTGCCTGGCCGCCTCTGCTGCCTCGCCTCACACCCCTGGCCTCTCATTCTTCAAAAGGTCCTCAAACGCACCCTATCTCCTCATTGACGTGCTTCTACACATGCTCTCTGACCCACTCTCTCTTTATTCCTCCAGCATTCACCATCCAGTCAGTCTCTGCCTAATCTCTGCTCCCCTTTGCTGACCCCAGGGAAGCTGAGATGCTCAGATTGACAGTTCCCATGGCTCCCTGTGGTTCTTTACAGGATCAACACACAGTTAATGCAGGATTTGTTCGTCACTGGTTGACCATGCCTAGCACAGGTCCAGCACACAGGAGATTCCTATGTCTGGTGGGAATCTTCTAAGCATGAACACGTATCCACCACCACCCCACCACCGCCCTCACAGCAGTCACCACTCTGGAGGAGAAGCCTGAGCCCTGGAATCTGCCTGTGTCCCAGCATCACAGGCATGGCCTGCTTTTTCCAGGTGGCCACCCCACCACCCCCTTTGTCCTATTGCGAGTATATAAACGGACCTTTTATCCAGGTCCATAAAGTGGACCTAAGCCAGATGCTCTTACAGTGGCCGCATGCAAATCTTGGCTTACCGTGAGATGAGGGCGTATCAAACCTTTCCTCTGGTGGATTTTTAGAGCCCTCTAAGGCTTCTGTGGGCCTGCCTGCAGGAGTCTCTGCTGTGAGACATCCCAGAGAGGCTCTGTTCAGACCTTCCACCACAGAGCTTAAAGGGGAATGAGGTGAAGCAGTTTAAAAATATCAGGGCCTATTTCTTTTTGATTAGCATCTAGGGAAAAAAAAAAACTAGAGGGAAGATGCAAATTGTAGTAGGAAATCAAGATATGAGGCCATCCATGTCAGCTATGTCTGTGGCTTCACCTTCCGGATAAGCAGGGGTTGACTGCAAATAAGGTTACCCAGAGGACTTCAGATTTTTTTTTTTAAGTTTCTGGACACTCTCTATCTCGTACTAGATTAACACCTCATGAAGTTGTTGTTTTTTTTCATTTTCTCCCTGCCACCTTATTTTCTGGAGATTAGCTTCTGAAGACAATGATAGACTGAACTGTAGTGTCTCATGGTATGTGAAGCATGATACTAAAAAAGCAAGACCTAGCAGCCACTCAGGGACTTGTGAGACTTTCTGCCATCGCCTTCCCTGGGGACCTCCCCTTATTTACAATGCTTGTCAACAGAAGTCTCAGAGGATGCCAGAAACCAGGAAAGAAACCTCCACAGGAATCAAAAGTAAATGCACCAGATGATTCTGCTTCTGATAACGTGGGAGAAACTACTAGGCCAGGCTTCCAACAAGCGCCACATACCATGTCTGGACAAGATATTAAAAAATAACCCTGCTGAGAATGTACACCACCAACAGTGACCCATAACATAGACTATACTATAGGCAGTAGTTAACGTATCAATATTGGCTCGGTTGGGAAACCAGGGGGCAGGGATGGGGCGGATATGGGAACTGTGTCCTTGCCACCCAACTTTTCCATAACCCTGAAACTGCTCTTAAGAAGACAAAGGTCTACTAATTGAAATAAATTTGAAGACACTGAAGAGAGACCACAAACAGGCAGGCAGTCCCTGGAGGGAGGGGGGCTGGTTGACCAAGTCACGGCCCTGCAGCTCAACCCCGCAAACACTGCCAGGTTGGCAGGAGCTCAGGACAAAGGGCTCACTCAGGCGGCCCGGGGAGTCGGACACCCGAGACCAGACAGCCAGAGGGGCGTGAACATGAAAACAGAGATGCCACACAAGAGGGTGGCATGGACAGGGAGTCCCACAATCGCGTGTTGACCCCACCCAGGCCTCTGGATGACTCCAAACCGCACCCGTGCATGGGAGACCCCAAAGAGCGCAGGAGGCGGCAGATGAGGATTTAAGACCAGTCACACTGTCTTTAAGAACAAAAACCAAAAAAAAACAAACAAAAAAATCAACACTCTCCAGAAGAGAACAGCAGAATCTTGTGTCATGGGACTGTTAAAACCCACTGACTGGCCAGCACAGGGAAGGTCACAGAGAAAGGCCACGGGCCCACACCCCCCTGGAGCAAAGGAACAAGCCCCCGCGGAAGGGCACAGTGTCAGGGGCCCTGATCTCTGCGCTCCGAGCTCTCACCCTCTCTCCAAACACCGGTCAGTTCACAGCCTCGCAGCCTGCAGGAGGGGATGGGCAGGAGGAAGCCCCTCCTGTCAGAGGAGGGCCATGATGGTGGCTGCAGCTGCTAGCGGAGGAAGAGAGGCGGGCAAGGTCTCCCCAGCTCCTGGCCCCAGTCCGGACCCAGCCGCCTGCCGTTTTACCAACTGTCCCCCTTTGGGTCCCAAACCCAGTGTCTGCTCCACCACCCTGCCTACTTTCTCAAATCCTGCAGGTCTCCTGGCCACGCTGTCCGTCCTCTCTGCAAACACGGGCTGTAGGAAATCAGATACCCTGTGTGTATCTGGAAGTCACCAGCTGTGATGGGCCCATCGCAGTTAGTCCTTAACAAAGCCTCGGTCCTGATTCCTCCTAAAAACACAGAAGCAGAGGATCTCAAATGCAGAGGAACCTTAGGACTCATGTCAGGGGCTACATCACACAGGTTGAGGAAGAGCATGGGAGAAGCACCGAACTCGCGGGCGTCTTGCCCGCTCAGACTAGCTGTTCTCCGTCAGGACCCTGTCCCAGGCGCTCTTTGCACATCACCTGCTGGACTCCTTCCCGCCTGTAACTCGGGCTGCGGCCTCAGGGCTGCCTCATTCGCACGCTGCCTACCAGCCTACCAGAGTGGGCACCCTGAGAGCTGGGACCTCGCCCTGCCCTGCGGGTGCATGATCCCAACCCTTAGAACAGGGCCTGGCGGAGTAAGACGCAAGTGTCGAAGGAAGGAGATGCGGTGACCTGCCCAGGGACGCTGCAGTGCAGGGCGTGGGGGCCCGCAGTCTGACCCCAGCGCCCCGGCTCCAGCGGCGCCTGCACAGCCTGCTCTCGCGGCCCGCTGGGCGGCAGCTGCGCTGGCTGGTGGCTACGGCCTGGGGAGGAGCTCCCGCCCCATTTGGCAGGGCCCAAAGCAGCACGAGGCTCTGCCTCAGAGACGCCAGATTCCGGGTGCACGCTCAGCCGCTGGCCTTCCACTAACACGGGGACGGAGAATAACAAAGTGGCCCAGCGGGGCCCACTCCCCAGCCCTGAGGCCTGCTCTGCTGTCCACGGGGCTGAGCCGGGAGGAAGGGGGCTCAGAAGTGCCCAGAGGGACGTGTACCGGAGTCCTCACTCACTGCTGGTCCTTCTCTCCCCCCCCCTCTCTCTCTCTCTCACACACACACACACACACACACTCTTTCAAAACGCTTGAAATGCAGCTGCACACCACATCTTTATTTATTTGTAGTCTAAGAGGAATGAGGCATTTATATTTCTTCCTCTCTCTCCCAGCCCATCCAAAAAAGGAAGTGCTATTTGAAGGCCATCTGATGCGACTGTGTCACTATTGATCAGGGGCTCAGCAGGGGCCGATGAATGTGCCGGAGATCACAGCAAAATCCTTCCTGCTCCTCAACATGAAGGGGCTGGGTGGGAAGTAACGGTGGGGACTTGTCTTTATGCCAATGCATGCATTTCTCCAAAGGGCACAGAGGGTAAGAGTGAACCAGCCACCACAGAAACACTGTCCTCTGGGATCCTATGGTCTCCATCAGCAAAAGCTGGAGGGGTTGGCCTGATTTTTTCTTTATTATGAGGATCTGAGAGATACAGCAGAGAGAAGAGTAAAGGCAAGAAGACAACATTCTTCAGGCCTTTCAACTGTTAGCTCCTGAATGAAGGAAAGCCTCAGCTCCGGATCCCAATCTCTGGCTGTCCTCACAGGGGCAGGCATGGGGCAGAGGCCAGGCTGCACCCCGGGCAGGGAGCACCTTCTGCCCTGCTCTTCTGAGATACTTCCTTGGCCAGCAGGTTACCTCTATGGAGGGGGGGAAAAAAAGGAGGTGGGGGGGCTATGCTTAAATATAACCCCTGATCAAGAGATCACTAGTTCGGACGATAGTTCTAACCGTTGGAAAGTTCTCCCCATGGCAAGCTGAAATTGGCCTCCATAGAGATTGACTCTACTTTCTCCTCAAATATGTAAAGACATTTCTCACCGCCCTGGCACCCTTGGGCCGTCTCTTCTGTACATTATAGCTCTTCTCATCCTCGGAGTTCACAGGACTTTACGGATAAGGTCTCACTATTCTCCATGAAAAGGTGTCCCAAGGGCTCCCAGCTCCACGGTGCTTTAGCGTGAGTGCCCTCTGGCAGGCTAACACCACAGAAGGGGACGGTTTGAAAGAGGACAGATTGAGGAGAAAGAAAGTAAATGAGCAGGGTAAGGAAGAGAGCAAGAGAGGGAAACTGAGGTGCCAGAGGGCACCTCCGAGCAGCTGCTGCCACCCTGATGCCCACCACACTGTGAGAACTTGGGTGTCCGAGTCAACCTGCTCTTGACGCAGCCCCTGGGCTGCACTGGTTTTCAGTTTGTTCATCACAGAGGTAATAGAAACCAATTCCTTACCCCCACCTCACACAAGAGTTGAGAAAAATAACAGTATCATGTACTCTACCTCTGAAAAGAGAAATGACACAGAGACAGACTGGTCATCAATAAGATCAGCAGAGCCAAAGTTTGTCTCTGGTGGCCTCCAGCCTCTCACTACGGGCCCCATTCCTCATCTTCCCAGGTGCCCAGTAGCCAACCCGCCTCCCAGCGGGCATTCCCTCCCTAGCCTCCCATTTCCCACTTCCCCATCCTATGTTCCAAGTCCTCAACCTCCTTCCATGCCACACACAGCTCCCTAATTGGACAAACGGATCCATATTAGGAAACATTGCCAGCAAATGGCCTAATTTACTAGCCCGGCCACATGACACACTCATCCCTTAACAGCATCTTATGGAAACCAAATATCTTCAGAGGCTATTCACTGGCCAGAGGTGCCAGCACTGAGTGTCAGATCACCAGAGAGGCTATTTGAGGACAGAAATGCCTTTAAACTATAGCTTTCAAATCACACCATGGAAGCTTCCATCTCTTCTGCCCAAGGGTAAGTGATGGCCCCACACACAAAACTTTGGAGGCTAAGATTAAAGA
The DNA here is from genome assembly GCF_040802235.1 of Manis javanica. NCBI lineage: Eukaryota > Metazoa > Chordata > Mammalia > Pholidota > Manidae > Manis > Manis javanica. The sequence goes on from NC_133169.1 coordinate 6,001,785, forward strand.
CTTTTCAGAGAAGTAGTGAGATACGGCAAAAAGAACCTGGACTTTAGAGTCGGATCCACACTGAAGTCTGAGCTCCAGGTTCTTCCATAAAATGGGAAGAAGATGACTGGCCTGTTACAGAGCCACTGTAAAGACTAAATGAGACAGTGTATCCACAGTGCTTGGCACTTACATCTGCCTCCAGCTCCCCACCTGGGTTAGCTCTCCCTGTTGCACTTGGCTTCAGTTAGAGTTGTGGGTTTATATCTATCCGCGCAATTCTTAGTTAACTGTGTCTCTCCTAATTAGACTGCCCTGATTAGGGGTCACTGCTGCCATCGCTGTACATCCTGAACACCTAGCATGAAGCCTGGCCCATCAAACAGATGAACACGTGGCAGCTTTTCCTGCTATTGAGAATCTTTTAGATGTGACCTAGTTCCTTTACCTCCAGGCAACTCCCAAACTGGTAAGCTCCACCTTGCTAGACAACTACCCAGGGTGATCACTCAACAGTCCTCATAGCAGAGTCATTAATCACTGCCACCATCACCACCACCAGAAAACAGTAAATACTTTCGCCATGATTTTTCTTTTTGTATGTGTAATATAGTTCATCTTTACTTTCTGACTTAAATGGTCCCTCTAGAAAACAGTATTTGGCCTCTTTTGCATTTTGAGAAACAAAGTAAGTTTTATCACCCCGAGACACTAAAGGATGTTTTGATTAGAAATTAAAAGTTAACATAAGGAGTAAACCCTTCAGCAGTGATTTTAAAATCTGTCTCCTTAACAAGTTTTCTTACCAATACCAATGTGTCCTTAATTACCAGTGACCCTGTTATCAGATGGTATCTTCCACATCAAAATATTCTAATAACATACCTTAGAATTAACATTTTCTACACATTGTCATAACACAAATAATCTGAATACAGAAATGTTTTTATTTAATGATGCAAAACACAAATGTTGACTTGACATACATGCACATGACTTTTTCTCTCGTTATAACTTGATTGGTGAATCCAAAGGGACTATATGGAAAATGCTGTATTAGTTAATTGAAAAGTTAATTCCAATCCATGTCATCTTTTATACTCGAACACAACTTCACTGTGTTGGTTGATGAGATGGGCCCACAAGACGACAGAGGTGTCCAAAGTCAGTCCGACTCTCAACCAGTCAGGTTTGTCATGTTGCAGCTCCTAAATGTAGAACTTTAACCACGTTAAAAAGCTGCTGGGGAGCCTGGAGAAGGGGCACAACAATGCGATGGTGTCATCTTGCTGGGCCAGTGCCATGATTTTTCAGATATGATAATCCAAAAAACGGAAGGAAGCATAAAGTCTGAGGAATCAAAAGGCACAGCACCAAGTCATCTTACGGAAGGGTGGAGAGAACAAGAGCGAGAAAGGCCACAAGAATCATCGAGGAGAAAAGTCCACAGGGGCAGCCACTGGGAGGAGGGAGAAACAAGCGGTCTGCGCAGGCTGTGATGACGGTGTCCCCGAGGGTGGAAATGATGCGAGAGGGGCACCAGCGCCAGAGGGACCCCTGCAGTCCCCCAGCGGCTCCTCTTGTTTACTACAACAAGGAAGGGCCCCGGGGTCCCATGATCAGGTGTTTTGCCCAACGTCACCAGTTATTTACAGAGTTGAGGAGAGACTATGGCCCTTCCAGACCAATTCTCTAAAAATAACAGTATGATGCTCCCTGGGCAAGGGAAACAAAATAAACAAATGAACAAGTGAGACTACATCAAACTAAAAAGCTTGTGTACAGCAAAGGACACCATCATCAAAACAAAAAGGCAACCTACAGTATGGGGGAATACGTTCATAGATGATTTGCCCAATAAGGGGCTAACATCCAAAATACATAAAGGACTCATATGCCACAACACCCAAAAAAATAAACAACCCAATTAAAAAAATTGGCAGAGAACCTGAACAGACTTTATTCCAAAGACATACAGACGGCCAACAGGTAAATGAAAAGATGCTCCACATCACTAATCATCAGGGAAATGCAAATCCAATCCACAATGAGGTATCACTTCATACCAGTCAGAATGGCCACCATCCAAGACAACAAATAAGTATTGGTGAGGATGTGGAGAAAAGGGAACCCTCCTACACTGTTGGTAGGAATGTAAATTGGTGCAGCCACTATGGAAAGCAGAATACAGCTCTCTCAAAAAACTAAAAATAGGAACACCTATAACCCAGTAATTCCACTTACAGGAATTTAACTGAAAACAAAATCCCTGATTGAAAAAGGCATATCTACCCCTATGTTTACTGCTACCCCATTTACAATAGCCAAGTTATGGAAGCAACCTCAGTGTCCATCAACAGATGAATGGATAAAGATGTGGTACATACACACAATGAATTATCATTCAGCCACAGAAAAGGAATCCTGCCATTTGTGACAACATGGATGCACCTGGGGGTATTATGCTAAGTGAAATAAGCCAGGTAGAGAAAGACAAATATAGAATTATTTCACTTACTTGTGGAATAGAAAAACAAAATAAAACAAAATGAACAGCAGGAGACAGACACTTAGAAGTGCCTGATGATTTCCGTGGGGGAGGGGGCGCAGAACAAAGGGGCACGAAATTTCGCAATCATACCATACGTCAGTCATGGGAACAGCGGTGCAGCATGGAGAACATGACCAATGATTCCGTAACATCCTCCATCCTCCTACGGTGACAGAGCAGCCACACTAGCTGGGGTGAGGATTTAATAATGTGGGTAAATGTTGAACCACTGTGTATACTGGAAACCAATAAAAGATGGTGTGTATCAACTATACTTCAATTAAAAAATAAAAATGAAAATAATAGTATGATAGAATCAAATGAAAAGGCTTGGCAGCCCCAATCTCAGCTCTGCCCCCTTTAAGGTCAGAGTTCAAGCTGGCCAGCCTCCTTGCGCCTCTTCTTCTGCATCTGTGAGATGGAACCTTGCAGGGCCATCAAGGGAATTACATGAGACCTAGAGGAAAAGCATGGAGTATCTCATCAGAGCACCAGTCCTTTATTTTAAAAAATTACAAAATAATTCCTATATGCCAAAGATCAGGGAGACAAGACAAGGAAACTGTTAAAGGGAAAAAGAAAGTGTAGCAAGAAATGACCAAGCTCTATCCTAATAACGAACTGGGTTTGGAAATGACTGTCTGGAGAATCTGGAATGAATACAAGAGGTGCTGGGCTGGGGAAAAGGAAATGGTCCAGGGCAGGGAGAGAAGGGGTCGCAGGCAAAGGTCTTCGCTGGGACAGGAGAACAAAGCTTTAGAAAACAAAGGCCTGCGGCAATCCTGCTCAAACACTGAGCCTCAAACCACACTGCTTGCCTCCCATTCTGAGAGGTGCCAGCGGGGCACAGCAAGGGTCCAGATTCGTCTGATGTAAGTTTTTATTCTTTAAGGAGAAATGGATATTTTAATAAAGACATTTGTGAAGAGGTGAAAAAAAAATCACATTACATACCACAGAGCTAAACAAATTCCTGGAGGTGTCCACCTCATCCTTGGAGACCTGGGAGGGTCAGAGAAAAGACCAACCAGGGAGGAGGTGAGGCCAGAGGCCAGGTGGGCTGAGGGGCAGCCACCGGGGCAGAGGGAAAAGGCACAATGTCCTGGGGCAGGGACCCCGTCCGCAGAGGAGCTTCCTGCCAATGCTCACTTATCATGAGCCATGAGGTTCCCTGTGTCCACCAAGCAGGGGCAAGGGTGGTAGGGACGAAGGCCAGCCAGGATGACCAGCCATCTGTTTGCCTGGCGCTATCCTGGTTTTAGCATGGCAAATTCCACACCCTGGGGAACTAATGCACAGAGTATATTTGTTACAACAGCTAGAGTTATTTACTCAATCAATGCATTATGTATCCAAAGAAAAGCCCAGAGGAGTTGTCGGAAGCATTCTGTTCCCTCAGGTTACACGAACCATTCAAGGTAAGGAACGGACAGTGGCTCCAGCACCTGCTCTTACACACTTACCTGCTTTCTCACAGATCTACGTTTGCTTACACACACCCTCCCTCCCGGCCAATCCACAGCAGTCACAACTTTCCCTCAGGTAAGAAGGGTGTTTGGTCTGTGGACCCAGGCAGGGAAGAACCTGAACAGCACTAAGAAACGCCTGGTCTGCATGTGTAAACCTGCGTATATAACATAGAACTGTGTGTGCCTATAAGAGGAAGAATGGGTTTAGACATCAAGCAGAAAGGGCAGGAAAAGGTCATCATACACATACTCTTGAGAAGGAAATAGAGCTCTCAGGTACACCTCTAGTGGTGCACAAAAATCAGTAACACACTGCGCTGCCCCGGACAGAACTCCCAGATACTGTGGTGATGGTACCATTAAATCAGATCAGTAGATAGAAATGCATCCAGAAGCTCATGCCAACCCAAATCCAGTTAAACTACATGAAATGGCAAATCAATAGCATTGCAGAAGAGCAAAGGGACAAATGGCCCTGGGGTAGCGGCCGTGGCCCAGAATTTGAATGTACTTATCCATGTGGCTAAGAGGCTGAAATTCACCAAGAGCAGATAGATGGATAGAAACGTCAGGAAGTGGCACACTGCAGGAGGCTGTGTACCAGCACCAATCATGCCATGCCTCCCAATCTGGGCAGGGAGAGAGGGGGCGTCTAACACTGACAAAGTAAAAGGAGCAGAGGAGGATGGACGCCATCTCTCAGCTCCCACCTCTATCACCAAAACCCAGGCCCTTGAGGACTGAAGGTAGGACAGAAATTCAGAGATCAACCTCCAGGTTCACCAGAATCTCAGGACCGCTGTGCACAAGTCCAAGGTGCTGACATGAGCCACCAATTCCTCTGCAACAGCTCAGAGCTGCTGCCCTGTGACCTGTACTCTGGTTGGCCCTGGCACAATCTGCCTCTTCCTGAAGTCCAGGGAATGCGGAGAAGGGGAGTGTGCACCCCAGGAAGGCCAAGAGGCACGACCATCTGCTCAAAGGCAGCTCCCTTCATGCTACAGCCAGCTGAGGAGCAATTAAAGAAAAAGAAACAAAACTAAACAATTCTCTCTCTATAATTCTTCCACCAGCTCGCCTCTTTGAACTTTGGCAAATCACCTGACATCAAATGTCCCATCTGTAAAAGGTGAGGAGTAGCCCATTCACCTACCCCAGCAGCACGAGAGAAAAGAAGAGGCGCATTTTGGAAAAGCGGCGGGAGAATCACAGGGCCAGCAAGCCCAGGGTGTCACGCCAGGAAGACAGAACATGAGGTTCTAACCTGACATTTCCATTTCAAAAACTGCTGCTGGCTCTTTTTCAGTAGGCTGCAGTCATTTATAAGACTGAAGCTCCAGAGGGAAAACGGAGCTTTTTGTTTTTTCTTTTGTGTCCAGCCCAGTGCTGGGGACACGGTAGGCATTTAAGAATTAGAAGATGTTACACAAAACTAAGAGTAAGAGGAGAGGACGGGGTCATGAGACCAGATTTCTATAATTAAATGCTTGGTCAAATCAACATCATAAATTTTTTCTATGTTGAAAATATTCCCCATCTGGCTAGCTTTGTGTGTGTGTTGCCCACCCAGGAATCCCCTCTTCACCGTTACACCCAACAAAGTCTACCCAGCTTCAAGATGCCACTCAAATCTCATTCCATCTGATACTCCCTGACCGCCCCAGCCCATAGCAGTATCTGCCTCCTCTGAGGATCTGTAGCATTTCTTGAAACCATCTTTATAGTACTGAGACTGTTTTAATGTTTACACGTGTCCATGTAACAGAGCTTTCACCAGACTCCCAGAATCTTAGGATCCTAGGCTGTATTATGTACATAAATCACTTCCCCTACAATACTTAACTACAGTCCGACATACACAGAGAGATAATTATACAACAGTCTTCAAATAAATAAAAAATGTTTAGAGTTCCCACTTCAAAAGAGTCCATTTATAACATTGTTTCCTAGACAAATTTAACCTGGAGAAATCAAATGACATGCAGTCCACTAAATGCACAAAGTTCATTTAGCATGAGGCCTCTGGTATTCCAGAAGGCAGGTAGGCTTTTTTGCCACTGCCAGTCTTGAACTCAGTTACCCTCCCTGAGTTTCCAGAAGTCAGAAGTGCCCCAGGGCTCCCTCATGCCTTAAGGCAGATCCCCAGATGGTGACAATAATTGCCAAGTTCCGAAGTAAACCTGGCTCTACCACCTCTCAGCCTGGCTCAGGCTGTCCCCTTGGGAGATGTACAAGGCTTCCGCTTCTCAGAAGTAAATGCCAGTTCTGGAGACAGAACGGGTGTCCCCCAGTCAAGATAATATCTGCAAATTCAGGACATTCGTACCAACTGTTCCTGTCCTCTAGTCCTGGAAATCTTCCAGAGTGAGAAAGAAATTCACCTTCCCACACATCCAAGAGCCTGTCTTTTCCCCTTGCTTCTAGGAAACTTAGAAGCCTTTGCAGGTACTCAGCGTGCACACTGTCCCTGAGGAGCCCGCAGCCTGACGTGACCCAGCCAGTCCACCACTTGCCAGCAGCCATTCCTGTTGAGGGTATGAAAACTAAGACTCCACTCTTGGCTTCTAAAAACAATACACATAAAAGATGACATGCACTTCAACAAGGCACTATGCTGAGGTCACTGCCGTGATAAAGTTACATCTACAGAACAACAGCAGCACAGAACAAACACCTAAGTTGATTGGATGCAGGTCAGAGGTTTGCAGAGAGGAGACAGAATTTGAAGGATGAATAGCTGCTGTCAGACGGAGACTGAGGAAGGGCTGGTCCCCAACAGGAGTACCAGCATGCACGGATGCAGAAGTCTGTGGGCCTCCTTCCTTCCCCAGCTCATTACACACCCTCTAACCCCAAGACCAGAGGACTTTGCACAGAAAACTTTGGTCAGATTTATATGGCCACTTCATGGATGATGGATTGGAGGGAGCAAGATGAGAGACCAGTGAGAGATAAGGAGAACCAGACCCCAAGCAATAGAGTAAGGGACAGGATGAGGGGCTGTCTGTGAGCTAGCAGGGTCTGGTCCTGGAAACTCATCAGATGTGGCCGTTATGGAGGGAGACGATTTTCAAGTTCCTGTCACTGTCCTTTAACCAACTGCACCCCCACTTTTACCCACTCTCCAAGTCTCCTCCCCCACTGATACTACTGGTTTTGTTTCGAGATATGTTATCCACTGTTTCTGCGCTATGACTCACACCTCAGATTTGTGTCATTTAGCATAAATGCTGTCTGGATGGCTGTCACCTGTGCTTTATCCCATTAATTGAATTCCTAAGGTACCCTTTTGAACTGACTTTTCTCTTCCTTTCAGAATAGACAGAATTTTGTGAAAACGTCTTCCCCTCCTCCTTCCTTCCCCAGCTCATTCCACCTCAAGTTCATGGGGCAGTAACCGGATCCAATTCTATGTTCTAATGCATGCCAAGCACATTTCTCGGCACTTGGTGAATACCCGTTACTTCTACCAACCGCAAAAATAACCACCACCGTCTATAAATAGCTTGGCTTCCTGCAGTTGAGAGGAATTACCCACACTGCAATTAAGGAAAAGCTGGAGAAAACAGTTAGTTAGCAACTTCTCACTTCAGACAAAAAGATTAAGGTAATAAACACCCGTTGCAACATATTTCTTTGGTGGTGTTTTTATAATAGTCCAATAAAATGCTACAAGACCACCCAATGTCACAGCAGGATGCTAACCACGTATGAGTCACCCAACAGCTAAAATTGAACAGATTAATCTGTCACATAGAAGAGAGTAATGAACATCAACAATTTATACTGCTGGATTATAAAAAGGAGGGATTGTTCTAAAACCTAGTTCATATAAAATATCACTGTCATGAGTCTCAGATGACCTTAATTGTTTAGAAATGGCTTATTCTGCCCTAACTGCAAACAATTCAATTATTGCTTTATGTCTCCCATGTGGGGACATTATCTGAACAATTACCCCCCATTCCCCAGAGAGGTGAGGGTTCTACTTCCTGGGAAGATCCAGACAATAAAGACCCTTTTCTCTTAAGTAATAACAATAAGAAGTAATTATTACTAACTTTCACTGTTACTTTTATTGCTTATAATAGTTAACGTTTACTGAACACGTAGTACATGGCACCTCCGTTTACAAATGCACCCACTGAGATGCTCAGATTTTTCCCTAAATCACACAGCTAGCAAAGGGCAAAGCCAGTGCCCTCCACAGCCCTCTGTAAAAGGAGGGGCCACGCCTGTCACTGCCAGCTGTGAGCTTTAGAGCAGGTCCCTTGGTCTCAGTTTCCCCAGTGCTAAACGAGGAGGTCAGACTACACCCTCAAACACCGATCAATCTATCCCTCTCCGATGCAGTTTCTCAAGTGAAAAAAATATTAATGTTTCAAGCTCTTCAGCAGAAAGGCATCTTAGACTGGCACGGCTCTGCAGAGATCACGTGGCTGAACGCCTCATGAGGAATTACGCTCTACAGAGACATGAATAAATAGGAAATTACAGTGCAGGAGGCCTTTTCAAAGCCAGCAGCCAAGAGAGATGAAGACCAGGAATGGAGAAGAGAGGCAGCACACACCTGCAGGTCTCTGAGGAGCGACAGACGGCGGAGGAAGGTGGCCGGGAGCAGGGAAGACGGCGGTGCACCTCTGGGGAGAATGGGGCATGGGCAATGTGGAGAAGTGCGCATAAGAGTGTGGGGGGAAATCTGAGCGGATCCTCTCCCCATCTCATGCCCCAGATTCCCAATTCTTTGTTTTTTTCATAAAGAAGCTTAATGATCCACAGATTTCCATCATTTGAATGAACTGTCACTTGCATAACAATTCCTCAGTGGTGAGCACTTTGGCTGTCTTTCCAACTATTCTCTTCACTATTCTAAGTAAACTGTGCTGAATATAAAGACATATTGCACAAAGTTTGATCTGAAGGCTATTTCTTTAGGATAGATCCCAGAGGTGGGAATTGAGGACTAAAGGGTATGAAATGTTGAACTGTCTTGATAAATACATATATACACAGGTATACATGTATATAAAATCAACCTGCTTTTCGTAAGAGGCTGAACCAGTGTGCACTTCCAGCAGCAGGACAGGAAACATCCCATTACTGTCACTCTGGCCATAATCAACTGCCACCATGGCTTCTGCCTCCCCTACGCCCTCTGTCGCCTTCCCAACAGGCCAGCAATCCCCAGTGTGTTTCTCTCTGCCAGCCTTGAGAAGGCAACTCCAGGCAGTTCCAAATGCGTCGGCAAATCGCCCGTCTGACAAGGCCTGCTAAGCCTCAACAGCTTACAAGACAAGACAGAGATTCCTCCGCCCTGGCTGCTAAGCGCTCCAGGATCCAAGGGACAGCTAGAGCTGCATTAAGGATTAGGGACACTCCGATAACTTTTCACAAAGGAAGAAAAAAACGTCACGCAAGGAGGTTCCTGCGGCTCTTACACTGAACCCTCCTCATGTTGGCAATTTTTTTTTATGTAAGAAATGAACAGCAGCAGTACAAGTCCTTTGCTTATTTTTTTGCCACTTGTTTGCTTTGTTTTATTGGCTTTTGTACAATGTGTATACATCCAACAGGGATTCCGGCAGGGACATACATCCCGTTACAGCTCTCAGGGACTCCCGGACTCACTGCCCACACAGCCATGGCGGCGCTGCCACTCCCGCCCGGCGTGTTGGATTCCACCCTGCCTGCGGTGGGCAGCGAGCCCCCAAGACCCCGTCTCTAAAGTGGAGGGAGGGCAAGGCCCCTCTGCAATGCCTGCAGACTTGCTCCAAACCTCTCGCTGTCTCCCTCATGAGCTATAAACAGTTCCCAAGCAGACTGGTTATGACAACAGTGAAACAGTCCAGTTCTAGATTTTTCTTTTAAAAGAATGCATGCGGTGAGGATCCAGAAATTAGTATCTCTACCTCCCAGAATGCAGGTAACAACAAATCACCAGCTGGCTCTTTATGACCGGGGGCTCTTGTTCTGGGGTCTGGGCCCTCAGACTCAAAGAATTCTCTCATGGGTTCATGGACCCCCTGAAGAGATGGGCAATCTTACCATGGAAAAGGCCAAGGTTTTCAGATTTTCATGAGCTCCATGACTCAAGAGAACCAAATGTCTGCCCAGAGCAGAGTCCTGACTCATCCCCACCCAACCCCAATCTCTGGCCGAGGCCTGGACACATCGTGGGGGCTCAGCATGCACAGAGCAAATTCAAAAATACCAATTGACTAATATTTATCCTAAAACCATATATATAAGGACTCTACAAATACTATTCATCATGAAGGGAAAATTGTGGAGGCCACGAGTGGTTTTACTTTTTTTTAAATGAAGCCTTGACTGTAATATCAGCAAGACAAGGCACCTGTTAAGCAACTGGTATTGCCAAAATATTTCACAATCTTTCTGTCTGTATTTCTAACAACATTGAGAAGAAGAACCGTAATATGCGCCCGGGGCTGAGAAGATACAATAATGTTCATGAATTCAGGTGTGGTATGAAAGTCCAGGCAAAAAAAAAGGCTTGTCCATCCTCAGATGGCAGGAAGCTGGGATGGGTCCCTAAGGTCCTAGGAGACAGTGGAAGCCCCCATGTTCCCATGCACACGTGCAAGCATGGACACATGTGCAGACCTCGCCAATCAGCTTTTCCTGCACAGAACCTTCCCATAAAGACAGGAAGGATACAGCCCCAAGAAGGGCCCGAGGGAGGCCCGTAGTGGAAAGGAGAACTAGCGGGCCTCCTAGCAGCAGCCTGGCAGGGAGCATTCAGGGCACCAGCCCCTTTTTATCCCAGGAGCATAACGGCACATTCGTTCACCAGGGGGCTCAAGTCCAGGAGAAGGGTGGTTAGCAGTCCTGGCTGAGCGGCAGAAGGGGCTCTGCAGAGTTCAGGGTTCTGAGCCACCAGGGCAGCTAATGAACCCCTGAGCTTCCCTACATCTCCCTCCCTTCCTCTCAAACAAAAGGACGAGCGCTGGGCTATATGACTTCATGCCTCCCTGTCCAGAGGGAGATAAATTCATGGTGAATTACCAGCGAGAATTCATCAGTTTAAAAACACAATTAGCTACCAAGAAGTCGGCACTCTAGTGTCAGCCACAGGCTGCGATCCATTAAGCACATCAGTGAATCCACACACACACACACACACACACCCCTGATCATTACTGCCCAACACTGATCTGATGAAAATGGACCAATGTACGGAAACCTGCAATATCTGGAGAGACAGCCGAGGCAAAGAGAGCAAAATGCATAAAATGAGCTGCTGTCCCCAGGAAACTGAGCCAGCATTTTCTGATTAGATCATGCCCCAGAAAATAGATTACCGCTGTCCACAGGGGCACATTTAACTCTGCTCTTTTATCTTGATCTCCACAGCCCGGGTGCTGCAGTATATGTATCTGCAAGAAGCTCCAGAGGGCTCTAGTAACTTCTAAAATGAAATGGGTTTAACTCTGATTCAGACACTGGAACAAAGGCTGCCCCTTGTTCCAAATGAAATATGAAATATGTGCTTACCCCCCCAAAAAAGACAACAAATCTATGTGAGAATATCAAAAAAAATGGAGGAAAGTCTGAGATCGTACTTGTTAAAGAGGATGCTGGGGGGGCGGGGGGCACAAGCAGAGCTGTGCTTACACAGAGCACAGCACGTAACTCCCATCCCAAATCGGCACCGAAATCAGGAGGTCAGAGGGCCAATGTGCCCCATGAGCTGGACCTGCCCTCTGCCTGGCCAGCTGTCTTTTCCCCAAGCATCATCTCTGGAACAAAAATATTTCTGAAAGGAAACCCACAGGGTCCAGTTGACCCTAACCAGGACAAATGCCAAGGTAACATATTACAAACCTATCACAGCAAGCTACCAGTCCCCCCAGTTCTCTCTGAGCTTTAGTTGGTGTAATTACAGGGCCTAAACAATGCCCAGCACAAACTAAGTGTTCAATGAAGTAAACACCCCCGATAGGACAGATTCCAAGAAAGAAAAAAGAAAACCAAGGTAGAAAGGGTCACCCTGTGGGACTAAAGCACATAAGAAGGGGCACCCTGGGGATGGGACTAGCTGTCCAGGGGAGCAGCAGCCGCCTATTCTGGACCCACAGGACACATGGGATCAAGGAGTCTTCCCCAGGACATCAAGCAGCAGCCTGCCTACAATGGGATCAGCACACAACAGTCCCAGGAGTCACGGTTACAAAGGGAGATGGCAACACAATGGCCTGTGCCCAAAGGAGAGGTGACACCCAGCTCCTGGAGAAGGTAATGGGCTGTGACAGCAGGCCACACCCTTCAGCCTCCAGAAAGCTGAGCCTCGGCCTTCAAGAGAAACACTCCTGAAGCGAGAAGGATACATCCAGCAACGGCACCTTGAATATTCTTTTGATATTGGCCAATTCCAATTTATCGATCCTCTGCTCTCTAACCAAGCTTCTGCCTTGTACATTTGACATTCTGAGGGGACAGAGGACCAGAGAGGGCTCAATGTTCAAAAACTGCATACCTCCCACTATAACCTAATGAATTGGCAATCTTGCTAGTAAGTTTCTTATGTCAGTTCTTCACAGACTGACCCCCCACCCAGGAGGAAAGCAGTAAAACTGACCTCTGAATTCTCCTCTTCTTGTTTCCCTTCCACACGCAATGCTTTCCAGCAAAGTTGTTCTACCCGCCTCCAAACTGCCTTCAGCCTCTCTCACTCCAGGATTTCTCAAACTTCAGTATATACAAATAAGTCACCTGGGGATCCTGGTGAAGTGCAGACTTCATTAGCTGGGTCTGGGACAGAGCCTGAGAGTCTGCATTTCTTACAAGATTTCCAATAACCCTGATGCTGCCCAGCTGCAAACCACACTGAGGAACAAAGCTGATTATCCCAAAAGACATTTCCAGACAATTCAGCTCCTAAAACCTCCTCCCAAAAGCCTACAATAGCTCTCACCATAAGTGGCCCAGCCTCCGAACATCTCAGATTCTTATCCTAGTTGGAATATGTGTCCAAACAACTAGGATGTCATTATTTGACTCACAAAGTGACCAAATTTAGAGGCACAGTGCCCTGCTTTAACATTTTCCTAACCCACCAGGCACTGTGTGAAATTAGCCTGTTCATTTCATTTGTAGAGTGGTTCACTGTTATTTTCCTTCCCCCTTCCCCCATCCCCAACACCCAGGCTAGTTTGTAAAGCACCAAAGCTGCATGGACTGTTCGTCTTATCCATGGCTGCACCTTCCGTACAGAGAAGTACCAGCTCATAATGGGCACTTGAAAATCCCCATTGCATGAGAAAAAGCAAACAAAGCAAATTGCTTTTCTTCTGTGAGACAGAAGAAGAATCTTGGCCATTCTGGGACCTGGAGATAAGCCACTGGCTGCAACCACTGTCCTCTGAGGGGCACTGACCCACTGCCGCACGGATTCAGAACAGAGACAGACACACGCGACGGAAGACACAACCCACCCCTGCAAGCCCTTCTAGCTGAGTCATGGGGAAGTCACAGATACACACATAAAAGCCAAGTATATTTAGAAAGCAGAAGTACAGATGATATAACAAAGTCCAGACAGAACACATCATTCTGAGTGGACGGACAGGTCTGGCTGACAGCAGTGGGGATTCCCAGAGACCTGGTAAGTGTCCCAGCAGGGAGGGCTTTGGGAGGGGCTGGCTTACCAAGGCAGACGATGCACCTCATTCTCCAGATTAATTATCAAAAGGGATAGTTTACCAAATGTGGTGGGGATTTATTATATGTCAGCATGGCTGAGCTTCAGTCCCCAGGTATTCGATCAAACACTAACCTAAGTGTTGCTGTGAAGGTGTTTTTCTAGGTCTAACTCATCAGTTGACTCTAAATAAAGGAGATTAACCTAGATAATCTGGGTGGGCCTGATTCAATCAGTTGAAAGGCCTGAAGAGCAGAGCTGTAAACTCCCTGAGTAGGAAATCCCGCCTCTGGAGGGTCAAGCCCAAGAGTTCCAGACTGCCAGCCTGCCCTGTGAACTTTGGACCTTCCTGCCAGCCCAACTATCACCAAGCCAGTTCCCTGCAACAGACGTCTTTACGGATCTCTTCCCTACTGGTCTGTTTCCCTGGCTGAACCCTGGCTGACATCCTAGCTAAGCAAGGGAGACGCCATTCTCCCGGAGAATACGGCTCTCCCACACCGCGGTTTACGGTGAAAGGCAGCCCTGTTCTTTCTATTCAAAGGAAGGACTTGTTTCTGTGCCGCTGTGCTACCTTTAAGACCACAGATGAATAAAGGAAACCATACTTACAACCACACCACCTGGAATATTCTCCCATTGACTGTTACGCTTTTCTGTAAAAGTTCAGTGTTTTCAGACTCTCTGTAGTGAATTGCCTTCAGAGTAATAAAAAAAATAGGTATTTTTTAATAGGTGGGAGCACCTTGGAAGGATGCTGCAGGGCAATGAGAGGCGCATGCTCTACTGTGGCTGCCCCACCTCCCGAAAGGTGAAGGATGGACGGGAGAGGGGAGGCGCCCTGCTTGGCAGCCTGAGCACCAGGCCACATTCCACATGGGCTGGCGGGACCCCACTGGGCCACCACAGACACTTCTGCTACCTTGGTGTGCAGATGCCCTGCCAGCTAAGTCATGCCTGGGCTGCCTCCGATCCTGCTGCAACAATGAGCTTCCCACAGGGGCCAAGATCACCCACTCCCTATTTGCTGCCAGCCTCAGGTCCACCTTTCCACGAGGCCTTGAGCCCCTCCCAGCCCCTCTCCAGGTGCCAGAAGCCCCCACCTCTGATCCCATGAACTGGCCTCCTACAGCAGCCCCTGTCCCACCACCCTCTACGCGGTACACACACCAATCTGACGGCCCTATTCTGAGATGCAGCCCTGACAGCAGAAAAGACAGACATGGTGAGGAGCCGCGTAACGTCTGGGAGGCACTTCATCTCTCCGAATATGCACACCTTTTCCTTGGAGATGATAGCAGCTAGCCCTGGAGAGTTGCTATGAAGAATACAATATACATTTAAAAGGTGTTATTACATCCTTGACATACTTATAATGCTAATATGCTCAGTGTATGGTATATGCATGCCTATACTTGAGAAAGTTCTTAGGGCAAGTGATTTAAACTAAGCAGGAAACGTGGGAGGAAAAACAGCCCTTTTTCAGAAGTGACACTGTCATCACACTACGGACAAACCTGTTCCATCATCTCTTAGGTGCCTGTCTTTAAATGTGCATCCACATCAGAACGTCTTAGATGGCAAGGTCTGAAAAGTCAGAGCCTGTCCAAGAGTTTAATTACATTCCCGATGATGGGGTGCACCAGAGCGCTGTTTGGGCCCTTCAGAGAGCCACTGGTCTGATCCTGTCAACTTGTTCAGAGATAAAAACTGGAGCCCAAAGATGTTCAAAGAGACGGCCAAGGCTACCCTAACAAGACCCAGCAACAAAGGGAACCAGCAGCTGGAGCAATGCTCGGCACCTTACCCCTGAGGCCAGGATGCACTGACTGCAAGACGGCGGCTCGAGCCTTCTGACGCGAGGCTTTTTGCTGCTGTCCACAGATGCTCTGCAGCACCTTCACTGACCATGCCAAGTAAAAAAAGTTGTCAGAGCGCAGCAAGCCTCCAGAGCACACACCTAGCTCCCGGCCCCTCGGAGAGGCAGGCAGGCCCACGACGAGGCGGCGGCTCAGGGAAGTGTGACTACAGACAGATGGTGCCGGTTAGCTGGGAAAATCTAGAAGTGCATGAAATGAGACACCACTAAAAATACTAGGGATCCCGGAGTAAAGCAGTGACTTTTTGCAGCAGAGCAATGAGAAGACTCAGGACATAAGGGAGCACCGGCCTCAAGTGTGAGGCAGATAGAAACAAAATTAGGGGTTGGGAGTCTCCATCTCCCAACAATTGCTACTTCCTGCAAGTACCATCGATGGCCACCCTGGCAAGGAGGCTGGCAGGACTGCAGGTCAGAAGGCCCACAGATCACCCAGGACAGCTCCTCCCCCAACTCCAGCCCAGGCTCGGATCACCCTGCAACTCTCCCAACATGGGGCAGAGCAGTTTGGCACCCACAGCATCCAAAGAGAAACCGCTTCCATTTTTGGCCAGGCACGTCTTCCCTGTGTCTGGCAGGCGTCTGCCTCCCCATACATCATCCGCTGGGAAAGCCTCAGACGCAGCAACTTTTCTGGCAGCCCAGTCACACTGCTGACATTGCTTCCGCGTCACGTCATTTAAGACCCTGTGATGGTTTCTGCACACGCCAACCAGCCGGGTCTCCCCTACTCACACCCATCCTACAGGCTTTGAAACTGCAGAGCCCAGTCCAAGGGGCTCAACCCCAGGGCCGCAGCAGTACACTCCCCACCCTGGCCCGGCCTGGGCCGCCAGGGCGCTGGCACAGGGAGCGCGCCACGTTCACTGCTGACCTAGACCCCTACTAAACAAGTGACCTCTCCTCTCCAATGGCTCCCATGTTCTCTCCCAGAGGCTCATCCTGTTTCTCAACCAAACCAAGCCGGCTCCTACTACCAGACTTTCAAGAGCACATGTTCCTTATAAAATCCTCAAGAAGCCCCAGAGAAGTCCCCTGGCCTGCCCAGAGCAGCAGCCCAGCCATCCCCTCAGACGTCCCATGTCCCATTACCCCGTTTTATTTTCTTCATAGTGTTCATCATTGCCTAAAAATACCTTACTGTCTCACCCCATCAGTTGTTTAAGGACAAGGGAGTGTGTCTGCCTCATTCACAACCGTATCCCCAGTGCCTGAAAAAGTACTTGGCGTGCAGGAGATGCTCAGTAAATATCTAGAAATGAAGAGAAGTAAATGATTCAGTGGCTGGAGCACAGGCCCTGGCACAAAGCACAGGAGCGCTGTGACCTCAGCAAAGTATTTCATCTTTTCCAAGATCACACTACTAAGACTTTAATATGTACGCCACAGGGCTCGTATGTGACTTAAATTTTATTATTTCTAAGTACCAGGTCTCCAATTTCCCACCATGCCCAACACACTGTATGTCCTACACTGACGGCAGCAGTAATCGGTATGTGATGGTGGTGACGGTGAGAGCACTAGCCTATGCCACGGTGACGACGTGCATTGGCATCATCTAAAGACGTCATGCGTTGCTATTTTCTACTTCTACTAAAAGAAGCGGTGTGACGCACCAGAGATTGCATGGAGTTTGGAGACGGAAGACCCCGGCTGGATCTCAGACCCACCAAGCCATTCATTCCCTCACTGGTAACAGCAGGGTGGTGAAGACCAGCAGTGAGATGGCATATTTATGTGAAACACTTTTCTAAACTCTAAAGCACTCTATTTATATGAGTATTATGAACATTTAGAATGCCCTTGTCCCAGTTTTATATTCCTCAGACCCTGGAGGCTGTGCTCATTGTGCTGGGCATGTTCAAAGTCATTTGGCTCGGGCACATGTACCCAGACAGGCACAGTGGGCTATTAATTATTCCAGGCAAAGATTCTCTCTAAACAGTACTTTTGTGGGAGGTTCAAGGAATACAGCATTCTTCACCATGCAGAGAAAAGAATTGAACTCATCAAGTAAGAGCAATGCACAGAAGGCAATGGAAGCCCAGAGATGCAGGTTTAAGTCCCAGCCATCCCACTAATTGGCCAAATGACACTGAGAGGTCATAGATGTTGCTGGCTTTTCAAAAGGCCCTAAGATGCTTGGGAATGAGGAAACACGCTTTTCCATCCAGAGACACTACAGTCTGCAGTTGGCTGGAGACGACAGCAGAAGACAGAGCCAGATTAGGAGGATCGTGATTCACACTACAGTCTTCTTAGGAACAGTTTCCAGGGGCACAAACTTGGGGGCCTTACTAGCAATCACGGGCTTAGGGGGACTTGGTGAGTGGCTGAATTCCAGACTTAAAACTGGAACTAATTCCAGATACTCAGTGTGTGTGTTATTTCCTTCTAGAAATTTATCTCTATTGTACAAACATAATATGAAAACAAGGTTTAATACAGAGTCCCATTTCTACATAGAACTTTCCAGAAATTCACCTCTAAGCCATATTTATGCAAAGAATTATATTTCCATTTAACGCTTTACCACTGAAAACCTTAAACATACAACAAAGCAGAGAAACCAGGATAATGAATGAACCCCAATAACTCATAGCCAGGTTTTAGCCACTACCAATTTAGGACCACTCTGGTTTCATCCAGACCCACCCACATCCTCAACAGCCCTTTATTTTAAAGCAAATCACAGCCATCCTATCATTTCAAAAGTAAATAACCCAGCATGCATTTTTAAAAGATAAAGATCTTTCTTTAAACATAACCACAACAACATTATCTTACCTGGAAAAAAAAACTTAATGACTTCCTTCAAATAGCCAGTGCTCAGATTTTCCTCGGTTATCTCAAAAAAATATTAAACACTTTGTTCTAATTAAGATACAAATAAGGTCCAAGCACCCCAAATGGTTGATATATGCCTATTCTAAGCTAGAAGTTTACCTGTTGTCTTTTTATTATAAACTGATAATTACTTAAAAACCCAGCTTATTTTCCTACAGTCTGGATTTTGCTAATCACATTCCCATGGTACTGTTTAATATATTCCTGTACCCTGTATACTGTTAAAAAAAAATTGTTAAATCTGAAGACCCGATCAAATTAGGGTTTGATTTTTCTTGGCCAAGCGCCGTCAGGAGGCACGTAATGTCCGGCTGTCTCCCCTCTCACACCGCCAGCAGTCCTTGTTGATGACTGCCCAGAACCCATGAGTTTACTGGGTATTACAAATGGTGATGATTTTATCATTCCCTCTTTCTTAGCTGTGCTTCTTACACAAAGAGAGGAACCCTCCCTTTTCCCTTCCTTAGCTCTTGCAGGCATCCCAAAGTAGTTTGTAAAACATTTCTCTTCTTTTTTTTCTTTTAATAAATTCAATTTGGGGTTTTTGCATGAAATTTGAAAAGGCAACACTAAGCCGTGTTGTTAAAAGACGCACAGACAGGCGATAGGGAGAAAAAGCAAGGCCATGAGGTTGTTTTTCAACCTTTTCTATGTTATTTTTAACAAGAAAAATGTCTAAAGCAAAGCAAAGAAATATGAAAGGTAAGGAACTTGTAATGTTTACTAAGAGACCTTCTGTGGTCTTACCTTGTTCTTTAATGTGGAACATATTCCTGTTTCCTTATTCTGACTGTTGGCTCTGAGGCGTCGGATGAGGGCACCATCCATCCCAGGCTTGCAGCAGTGGCCTCCCGCAGGAGGCCAGCCTCGGCGTTCCACCCACCCCCTCGCTCCGGGTTGTCCCAAACGCCTGGGATCCTGCACGCAGCCTCTTAGAGCTGTAAGAGCTACCAGGAGCTGAGGGTGGCCAAGACCTGTCCGTCTCCCAAAGGGGAGGACCTCGCTCAGCATCCAGACTTTCAATCAGGGTGACTGGCAGACGGATACTTGGGCATCAGCTTAAGCGAGGTGGCCACCAGAACCTGCTGATCTGGAGGTGTCCCCAGAGTGGCAATTGCAAAAACTGGGGCTCTAGATGAGTGTATAAGCCCTTTCTAGGGGATACCAGCAAGCTGCAGTGAGGCAGAGGGACAATGCAAAGATGGAGCCCACCGGCCGACATTCCCAGCACTGGGGGCCTTTTGGGGTGTCCCAGACCAGTCTGCCCCTCAGGCTGAAGCTCAGGCCAAGCAAACAGGCCTCCTTCACGGACAGAGTGGGGGTTCACCCACTGTCTGCAGTGCCCTGAGGTGGTCACCTGCCAAGAACCATCTCTCCCATTGGTTCAGAGACCGAGCACTACAAGCGCCCCTGCCCAGGAGGGTCCCCTGGGCAGCAGCCACCAAACATGCGTAAAACCTCCCTCTGGGAGATACTGGTGTCTGGGGTCCAGCAGAGGGTCAGTACAGAGGTGGCACCTGCTGGCAGCTGGGGGCACAAAGATGGCACCTGAGAGGCACCAGCTTAGAATTTTTAAATGGTGCTCATGGGCTAGAGCCAAGCAGACGGAAGGAGCTAAAAGGTGCCCGCTGGCCGGCACTCCCAGCTGCGTGTTAAATTGGATGCCTACCCACTTGCTGCACTGATGTACAGTGACTACATTGGGGTGTGGGTGGGGACTTGATAATGTGGGTAAATGTGGTAACCACATTGTTTTTCATGTGAAACCTTCATAGGAGTGTATATCAACAATACCTTAATAAATAATTTTTTTTAAAAAAACATCCAAAAAAAAATTAGATGCCTGCCCCTCGGGCCAGCACTGGATGTAAGGGAGCCGCCTTCACGTCAGTCCCGCCAGCGGCCACCCCAGGGCTGCACCCTGGGGCTTGTGGGCCGCGGGCCAGCCCGTCAAGGGTTGTTTCAGAGGACGCTCAGGTCTTGGGAGCCTCCCGCACAAGGGCCCCGCTGGTTTTCAAGGTTAGAAGTGTTCCCCATGGAAGGCGTTGTGTTTTCCCGATTCTTGTCTTCTCGAAGGAAAGAATTCAGTCAAGAGAACAGATAACAAGAAAAAGCAACGAGGTATTTAGTGGGTTACAGCGAAAAGCACACCACCCAGATGGCAGAACGGGCTGTCTGGGAACCAGGGGCGGCCTCTCTTCCTTTAGCAGTTTTCAAAAGAGTTAATTTCCTAGCATCGTACAAAAATGACTCGTTTTCTTTTCTTACCATTATAAACTCAGGTTATTCAAACCTATGTGAAGTATTTTGATCCACGGTAGTCTTACCCTTAATGATGCTCAAATCGTCCCCCTTTGGCCAGTAGAAGCCTCTTCAAGCTGGTTGGTGGGTCCTTTTGTGGCATGGCCCTGGCTGCCCCCCCCCCAACCTTGCAGCTTCCCTGGGGCCCGTGTGACAGGAGCTCCAGGCCCATCCTGTTTATCTCCTGTCCCAGATTTGAAAAGCAGCCATTTCTCCAAAGAGTCCTGGTCCCTTTTAGTGGGAAATGGTATTTGGCCATCGCAGTCTGGACCCCAGGAATGCCGACTGCCATGTTTTTGGACCTCGTCAGTGGGCAGAGCTAGGATATTTCAAATAAAGAAATGCTTCATGAGCTCATCCAGTTCAAGTTCAGGACTGTAGGGATTTCATTTAACCTCACTGTTCTTATGCCAGTGTTTCCTGCCCCCCACCAAAGAGTTGTTCATCCCTCCATATGCATATAAGGATCTCAGAGTAACGATACCAACACCAACAATGATACTAAGAAACAGCCTAGAGTGTTGCCTGCACTTGGGAATCTTTATAGTACATGCCACTAAGAACGTCCCATCAAGTCACTGTTTTAAAACCAATTGGCAGAGTCCCTCTCTGTGGGTTATGCCAAGCCAGCTCAGTAAATTTTTAAATTACATTAAAAATTTATGTTTTGAAGGTCAAACTACGAAACAACACGTCTTCAAGGAAGACAAAACTTAATTCCTTTTCCTTCCAGCCTCCTGCTTCTCTTCTCCTAAGGGTAACTGTTTTGTTTAAAAAAAAGGAAGAAATCATAAAATAATTTTTTAAATATAAGCAAATAATATTCTCTCCTTTCTAAGATAAATGGTATCTTGCCCTTTCACTTAGTGCATCCCAGAGACCACTCCCTTAGACATGTCCTCCATCCCTACTTCAGCCTCGCAGTTCTCCTCCATGTGGTGGCACATACTTTATTCAACCAGCGCTCCATGGGAGAACACCTGGGACATGTTCAGCCTTTTGTTACTGCAAACAGTGCCTCAATGATTTGCAAACTGCCTACGTTTTAAAAATATTTTTGCCAGTAAAATTTAGAATAGAATCCTAAAAGTGGAACTGCTAGATCAAAAAGTAAATGCATATATATATATATATATATATATATATATAAAACGGCATAAGGTATTGTCAGTTACCCTACAAAAATAATATACTATTTCACATTCCCACCAGCCAGCGAGAACGTATTTCCTCCACAGACTTGCCAACAGTGCATGTGGTCAAACTTTTGGAATTTTGCCCATCTTTTAAGTAAGAAATGCTACCTTAGTGTAATCTGCATTACTGCGATGAGGCAAGCTGAGCAACCTTTCATATGGTTATGAGCCATTTTTAGTAATGACTTTATTGCTGAACAACAGAAGCCAGAACAGAGACATCTGAAAGAGAGAAGATGAGAAACACTTAATGATGGGCTAGTGGCGAAAAGGCCATGAAGTTCAAGGGAAGAATGCCAGCCCCAACAGTTACAAAAATAAGTTAAAAAAAAAAAAAAAAGATACCATTATTGTAGCAGCCAAAACTAGAAGGCACCTATAAATCAACCTAACAAAAAGGCTGATACAAACCTAAGAAGTGATAGAATTTCATGAAAGACGTTAGTGAAGATCTACATTAATGAAGAGACAAGCCATATTCACAGATGGGAAAACTAAAGAATATAAAAGATGACAGTTATCTCCAAAATTATCCTATAAATTCAATGTAATCCTGTTTAAGTCTCAAACTAAAAAGTAAAATCAATAAAGGAAAAGGCTGTTATATAAAACTCCCTACTTTAAAGAACTTATTGAACTGATTCTAAACTTTTTATTAAGAGCAGAGGCCCAAGAATAATAATGAAGACTGTAAAGCAAGAAACTGTCCCCTAAATCACAAAGCTTATAATCAAACTATGATGGACACTTTGAAGGGATAAGAGAGAAATAGGCCTACAGAACAGAAACCCTTGAAATAAACCTCCACATATACAGACACCTGATATATGACAGCAGTGGCACGGCAAACGTAGGGAATGGACAGACTAAAATGGTACCAGAACAACTGGTTATCTACACAGAGGAAAAAATAAAATTAGACTCCTATTTCTAACCACACATAAAAATAAATTTCAGTGCTAAATGGGAAAGGCAAATCTTAAAAGCCTTTACAAGATAGAAAAGAGCATGAATCTCAGATTATACATAATTTTTAAAAGACAAAACAAAAACTGAAAGGAAGAAATTGATACATTTTATACTAATATCTAAAACTTTGATACATCGGAAGATATCTTCAAGATAGAGAAAAGGCAGCGGAAAAAAATACTTGTTATACTCAAAACCAAGCTGAGCACTCAGAAAAAACTCTACAAATCAACAAGACAAAAACCTCAACTAAAAAATGGACAAGAGACAGAAACAAACAATTCACATGAGAAAATAAAAACGAATGGCAAATAAACATAAGAACTGATGCTCTAACCCACTAGTGATGGGGGAAGTGCAAATTCTAAAGATATTTCACATTGAGCATATTTGACCAAAAAAAAAGTTAAAGCCAACAAAACCAAGTGTTGGCATGCATGTGGAGCAAAGCAACATGTATGCGCTACCTACCAATTTACATAACCTCCAGCAATCTTGCATATCTAACAAAATGGAGAATGTGCTCAGCCTATGGCTCTGCAAGCCTACTCATGGGTATATAACCTAACAAGCTCAGAACAGTGCTCAAGAATACCTGGAGATTGGTACAAGAATGTTCACTGAAATGTTTTCTGGAAGTCTGAAAAACTGGAAACAACCTAAATACTAAATCAACAGAAGAATGGATAAGTCATGCTAGATCCCTAAAAAGGAATTCTACTTAACAGTGAAAATTAATGAACTAAAGCTACATGATGAAATCTCAAAAACAATGTGAAGTGGAGAAAAAGCAGTGTAGAATAAGATACCATTAGTTTTAAAACATGACAATGCTATATAATCTTAATGAACACACGCATATGCTTAGTCAAAGTATAGACATGTGGGAAGAATAAAAAAAACAAATTCAGGAAGTGGTTCCCTCTAAGAAAAAAAAAATAGTTAAATGAGAACTGAGTATCAAATGGACTTCTACTTTAAAGTTTTGTGTGCGTGTGTGTGGTGGCACCTCAACATAATAAAGGCCATATATGACAAGCCCACAGCTAACCTAATACTCAACAGTGAAAAGCTGAAAGCTTTTCCTCCAAGATAAAAAACAAGACAAGGATTCCCACTCCTGCCACTTTTATTCAACATAACTTTCAAAGTTCTAGCAAGAGCAATTAGGTAAGAAAAAGAAATAAGGCATTCAAACTGGAAAGGAAGAAGTAAAACTATCACTATCTGCAGATGACATACTGTACACAGAAATCCTAAAAGCTCCACTGAAAAACTGGCAAACTAAACAAATCTAGTTGAGCTGCAGGACACAAAATCAACTCAAAAAAATCTGTGGCATTTCTGTATATTCATAGCCAATTATCAGAAAATTAGGAAAACAATCCCATATATAATTTTACCAAAAAGAATACCCAGGAATAAATTTAACCAAGGAGGTGAAAGACCTGTACACTGAAAACAGAAATTAAAGAAGGTACAAATAAATGGAAAAACAGTCCATGCTCATGGATTGGAAAAATAGTTGACATGTCTGTACTACCCAAAGCAATCTACAGATCCAAGGCAATCCCTATCAAAATTCTTCACAAAAATAGAACAATCCTAAAATTTGTAGGAACCACAAAAGTCCCTAAATAGCCTAGGCACACTCGTAAGAAAGAACAAAGCTGACGGCTCCCTGATTTCAAACAATATTACACGGCTCTAGTGATCAAAACAGTATGGTGCTGGCATAAAAACAGACACAGAGACCGATGGAACAGAACAGAGAACAAAGAAATAAACCCACACACCCATAAGGTCAATGACAAAGGAGCCAAGAATATACAATGGGGAAAGGACAGTCTCTTCAATGTATGGTGTTGGAAAACCTGGACAAGCACATGCAAAGATGTAGAGATCCTGTAAGACCTGAGACCATCAGACTCCTAAAATAAAACATAAGTGGTGAGCTCCTTGACACAGGCCTTGGCAGTGATTTTTTAATCTGACACAAAAAGCAATGGGAACAAATACAAAAACAAACAAGAGGGATGACATCAAACTAAAAGCTTCTGCATAGCAAAAGAAGCCATCAACAAATGAAAAGGCAACCTACTGAATGGGAGAAAATTTTTGCGAATCGTATGTATGATAAGGGGTTAATATCCAAAACATATAAAGAACCAGTACAACTCAATGGCAAATCAAAAAATCCAATTAAAAACTGAATGGAAAATCAGAATCAGTATTTTTCCACAGAAGACATACACATGGCAACATATGCATGAAAAGATGCTTAACATCACTAACCAGGGAAACACAAAAGCCACAGATTCTGCTTTCCTATATATACACTAACAATGAACTAGCAGAAAGAGAAATCAGGAAAACGATTCCATTCACAATTGCATCAGAAAGAATAAAATACCTAGGAATAAACCTAACCAAGGAAGTGAAAGACCTATACCCTGAAAACTACAAGACACTCTTAAGAGAAATTAAAGAGGACACTAACAAATGGACACTCATCCCATGCTCTTGGCTCGGAAGAATTTATATTGTCAAAATGGCCATCCTGCCCAAAGCAATATACAGATTCAATGCAATGCCTATCAAAATACCAACAGCATTCTTCAACAAACTGGAACAAATAGTTTTAAAATTCATATGGAACCACAAAAGACCCCGAATAGCCAAAGCAATCCTGAGAAGGAAGAACAAAGCAGGGGGCATCTCGCTTCCCAACTTCAAGCTCTACTACAAAGCCACAGTAATCAAAACAATTTGGTACTGGCACAAGAACAGAGCCACAGACCAATGGAACAGAACAGAGACTCCAGATATTAACCCAAACATATACAGTCAATTAATATATGATAAAGGAGCCATGGACATACAATGGGGAAATGACAGTATCTTCAACAGTTGGTGTTGGCAAAACTGGACAGCTACATGTAAGAGAATGAAACTGGATCATTGTCTAACCCCATACACAAAAGTAAACTGAAATCTATCAAAGACCTGAATGTAAGCCATGAAACCATAAAACTCTTAGAAAAAAAACATAGGCAAAAATCTCTTGGACATAAACATGAGCGACTTCTTCATGAACATATCTTCCTGGGCAAGGGGAACAAAAGTAAAAATGAACTGGGACTACATCAAACTGAAAAGCTTCTGTACAGCAAAGGACACCATCAATATAACAAAAAGGCATCCTACAGTATGGGAGAATATATTCATAAGTGATAGATCTGATAAAGGGTTGACATCCAAAATATATAAAGATCTCATGACCTCAACAAACAAAAAAGCAAATAATCCAATCAAAAAGTGGTCAGAGGAACTGAACAGACAGTTCTCCAAAGAAGAAACAGACACATGAAAAGATGCTCCACATCACTAGTCATCAGAGAAATGCAAATTAAAACCACAGTGAGATATCACCTCACACCAGTAAGGATGGCCACCATACAAAAGACAAACAACAACAAATGTTGGCAAGGCTGTGGAGAAAGGGGAACCCTCCTACACTGCTAGTGGGAATGTAAATTAGTTCAACCATTGTGAAAAGCAGTATGGAGATTCCTTAAAAAACTCAAAATAGAAATACCATTTGACCCAGGAGTTCCACTCCTAGGAATTTACGCTAAGAATGCAGCAGCCCAGTTTGAAAAAGACATATGCACCCCTATGTTTATCACAGCACTATTTACAATAGCCAAGAAATGGAAGCAACCTAAGTGTCCATCAGTAGATGAATGGGTAAAGAAGAGGTGGTACATATACACAATGGAATATTATTCAGCCATAAGAAGAAAACAAATCCTACCATTTGCAACAACATGGATGGAGCTAGAGGGTATTATGCTCAGTGAAATAAACCAGGTGGAGAAAGACAAGTATCAAATGATTTCACTCATATGTGGAGTGTAAGTACAAAGAAAAAACTGAAGGAGCAAAACAGTAGCAGACTCACAGAACCCAAAAATGGACTAATGTTACCAAAGGGAAAGGGACCAGGGAGGATGGGTGGGAAGGGAAGGATAAGCAGGGGGAGCGGGGGAAAGAGGGCATTACGATTACATGCAAAATGGGGCGGGGGGGGCGGCGCATGGAGAGGCTGTACAGTAGGGAGAGGACAGGTAGTGAGTCTACAGCATCTTACTATGCTGATGGACAGTGACTGCAATGGGGTGGCGGGGGGGGACTTGGTGATGGGGGGAGTCTAGTAAACAATGTTCCTCATGTAATTGTAGATTAATGATACCATATATATATATATATAATTTAAGTAAAAAAAAAAAAGCCACAGATTCACCTCACACACCCATTAGAATCATTATCAAAAAGACAGGAAATAAGAGCTAGTGAGGATATGGAGAAAGAGAACCCTTACGCACTACTGGTGGGAATGTATATAGGTGCAGCTGCTCTGGAAAACAGTATGGAGGTTTCCCAAAAACACTTTAAACAGAACTACCATGTGATCCAGCAATTGTGGATATATGAATAAAACACACACTAACTCAAAGACATATGTGCCCCCATGTTCACTGCAGCATTATTTACAACACACAAGACAGAAAAGCAGCCTAAGTGTCCATCAATGGGTGAAGGGAAAAGAAACTGTATGTATGTGTGCATGTATATATATGTATATATGTATATATATATACACACAAACACACACACAATGGAATATTATTCAGCCATAAAAAGATGAAATCTTGCCCTTTTCAACAACATGGACGGACCTTGAGGTCATGAAGTCAGAAAGACAAGTACTGTATGATCTCACTTGTATGTGGAATCTAAAACAACAAGCTTGCAGATACAGAGACGGACTGGTGGTTGCCAGGGAAGGGGGTTATGGAGGGAATGGACAAAAAATGGGTGAAGGTCAAAAGGTACAAACTACTTCCATAAGCCATGGGGATATAATGTACAGTGTGGTCACTATAGTTGATAAAATTATACTGTATATTTGAAAGTTGCTTAGAGAGTCTTAAAAGTTCTGAAAAAACTGGTAACGGACATTAACTAGACCTACTGTGGTGATCATTTTGCAACATACACAGTATCACTAGGTTGTACACCTGACACTGGAATGTTTTATGCCAGTTATACCTCAATTTTAAAAAAATAGAGAGGAAAAAAATCAGGGTGGAGAATACCTACATGATCTTTATACTATCTACATTTTTGTATGCCTAAAGTACTTCATAATTTTTTAAATATTAAATTCATGCTAAGAGCCCTGATTATGGTTCAGTTGATAAAGTTACACTGGAAGACACTGGTTCAGTATGAGGGGGTGCCCTAAAAATTAGAGCCTAAAATATGCTAACATACAAAGTGAAGAATTTCCACTCCTGGAGCTCTTTAAGCAGAAGCAGATGCCCTCCTGTGGAAGACAGGGTAGAGGAAGGCTACTAGGACCTGTTTACCAAACCTCCACCGCAGAGCTTATGCTTAGAAGGTGCTTGATTAATATTTGAATAAACTTTAAAAGCACGTGTTGAAAGTCTCCTTAAATGCTAGTGGTGAAAATGGAAAAGAACAAAAACTCTAACACTTAGTAACAATTAAGAATATTAGCTTACATTCCCTGAGGATTAAACAGGATGAGTAAAATACAAGACCAGAGAGGAGAAAAAGCCACATGAGCTACAGTGATTAGACAGACCTTCTGTAGTGAACTCAAACTATTCCAATGAACACCACATGATGATTAGCCTTTGAAGACTGTTTATACAGTTTCTGTGGGTTATTTAATCCTCACAGTAATCCTGAGACTAGTTCAACTCCATTCTATCTATCAATTAAGAAACTGAAGCTGAGAAAGCTTAAGTGACTCACCCAAAATCTTTTGACCAGTTAGTGTCAGGGCCAGTACTACACCAGAGGTCTGCAGACACCGAACTGCTCCATCTTTCTGTGGCACAAGTAGCCATATTCACAGGATAAAAGAACCCTATTTACAGGTGGAGTCATGGTCTGAAATGGTCCCTACAGCACTTGACATAAGAATAGAACACAAGTCGATGTAACAGTTTTATCATCTAACATCATATAGTCCTACCCTCCCACCATGTCTCTAAGCCATTAATCAATCGCCACTAAGAAACATGAATAAGTTCTGACGGCACAGCTCCTAGGATTGTTGCCAATTGCCCATACTGGGCTGTGGAAAAACAAAGTTAGGCCAGATTCACATTCATGACACAAAATCCCTGCAGATTCCCACAGAGGAGCCCCAAGTAGATTTAAAGGGGCTGCTTCACACACCGTCCACAGATCCCACTTCCCAGCAAGTAGACCACGTTCCTAGAAGCACTGTGAGGAATGGAACATGACAGGTGGCTGCCTAGGGCTGCATTTAAAGCTGGGATGGACAGCAACACGGAGCCCATCCCCATTCTCACTTTGACAGCTGGATCAGCTTGGCAGGGACCACGGCAGGACAGAAGTCAAGGCTCACAGTAATCCTGTGAGCGGTGCAACCTTAGATAAATCACCAAACTTAGTCTCAACTGTATAAAGTCAAAAGAAAGGAAGCAATGGCCCCAAAATATCCCAGAATCAGCCATGTGTCCACTTGGCAGCCAGGTTCAGGACAGGCCTGCAGACGCAGCTCAGATGCTCAGCAGATGTTTATTAAACCATCCATCCGTCAACAAGGCTGTGTTTATGGTTAGCCCTAACAAGCATGACTAGGACCTGGTTCTCTAACTCTGTTTTATGGGTTTCTTGGGTTCCAGGGGAAGAATAAATCAAGCAAGAGTCTGACCAAGTCAGAGTCGGCACATACCTGCTAACATTTAAGTAAGACCAGAGTCTGCAAGCTAAGATCACCCTCCTCACCAGCCCAGCTACTGTCACAGCGGGAGATTCGAGTCAATGGGATTATGAGCAGAGAAGGGGGATTAGGGAGCCAACCCATGTTCATGATGCCATCAGGGCCACTCCATCAGACAGCCAGACCCACTTTCAGGGCGAGACAAGAATGTGCCAAGGCCTTCCTCCCCTCCCAGGGGGGTAACAACTCCGATCCACTACCAGCTGAAGGCTGAGCTACAGACTCCACATAAGTCTCTCCCATAACACACAGAGACGTAAACCGGCTTTGAGGATGTCTAGGAAGATGACAGACAAGTGCTTTACACCCACTGAGTTCTTAGTCACAGGATAACTGGGCTGTCAGAGGAACCTTTGAGTCCATCTTCCGGGTCACACATCAGCACAGACACAGCCCTAGAGGACAAAAAATGATGCTATGGCCCTGTTCACACTGCCTAACTGCTTCGAAAAACCAAAGGATTGCCTCCACGCATCTGGCTGCAGCCTCAGGCAAAGACAAAATGCCTCACATACACCTAACGCACCCACCTCCCACTCCACCACGCGGCCCTCGCAGCCAACACCGTCTTGCCCAAGTGCCAGCCCTGAAAGCCAGCACAGTGCCCAGCCTGCCACAGTACTCAGGAGGCACATATCAATGCTCATAATGAAATGTCTTCCATGATCCTGTCTTAGCAGGTTCCCACTTACCCTCTGCTCAGAGGGGGCCGTGGTTTTCTTTTTCAATCGAAACCCGCTCTGAGAGGTGGCACGCAAAACAGCAGGGGCTCTGGGCTTCCAGTGCCGCCACCAACTGCCTTCCACCAGCCCGGGGATGTCACGGCGCTTGGGGGCTGGGACCTCATCTCCCTACCTGTAAGTGGGAATAAAGTATCTCAAAGGATTTGAAGATCAGGCTGGGCAGGGCTGAGGGAAACAGATGAGGAAGCAGCAGCCAAAACACTGGCCTCTCCCTTCAAGGAGCCATTTCTTTCTGAAGGTAAAACCCAGTTTTCCTAGGGTCCCCTCTCCTTTAATGTCACAACCACAGGCCTCCAGCCGTAAGGGTTTGTGCCACGGAGCAGAAGAGAGAGATCGGCACTCAGATCTTCTTTACCATTTCATCTGGGAGGCTTCCCACACTGCACCTTCTCAGGATTTGTGGGTTTAGTACTCAACAGTACATGGGATTTAAGACTGGAGAAATGAAACCAGTACATGAAAAAGTGAACAAATTCATTCAATGCACGATATACATGGGACACAAATCATGTACCAGGCACCGGGTACACACATATGAATTACTATCTCCTTGGTCAAAGGCACAAGACAACCATTAAGAGAAAATGTATATTAAGATGAATAAATGTCAATTTATTGAGTCATCAGCTGTAAACTATTAGAGCTTCCAGAAAAGCCCTTCCTTATCTTGGACACGTCCACACCCACCAGATTTATCCCCTGATGGAGGGGCAAGTTCAGTGGCACCGAGGCAGTCAGGCCTCGGGTCACGCTCTGGATTCTGCCCTGGAGAGCTGTTACACTGCTGATGAAATCCTGCGCTCCGCCCCTCAATTATTCCACACAAACACCCAATTATGTGTGATTCTATTTTAAGAAAACCCACTAACTGAAACACTAAACTTCTTAAAACAAGAGAGTGAACAGCCTTGAATTTACTCTGCAAGAGGCCCCCTCACTTTATAATAGTCTGTTTACTCATTGCTCAACAGGCAGGCCAGGGTCTGAGAACTAGAACCTGGCATGGAAGGGTTTTGGACTGGTTGCAATGCCAACCCTGCCCTTCTTTGGACCAGCAGCCTTGAACAAGTCACTTTCTTCTGTTTGTACTCCAGCCCCCTCATCTGGGAAATAACAGAGGTGACTCTGAACCTAAATCTCAGATGACCTCTGAGGTCCCTTCCAACTGGAGCACCCCTCCTCTGACCTCCTGCAGACCATCTGTCTTTCCCCAGGGAAGTCCCATCCCCGTTGCTTAATGCCCACAGACTGGCTGACAGATCAGAGCAAATGGCCAGGACACAGCAGGTCTGCACGTGAGGCTTGTGGGTGCCCTCTCGCCCTGAGCTGTGGGAGGAGGAAATTTGTGCTCTTTCTTCCCTTAGCTGTTCGTCAATATGTCGCTCAAGTGTAACCACGCATAAGCAGAATTTATTCATTACTTATGTTCTCAAATATTTGCACTTTTTTCCTGCTCCATAAAAAAAAAAAAAAAAACTTAGAATCTCAGAAATTTGCCCTATTTGTAGTAAAAATTAGATACCACCCCAATTTCCTGATTCTGGGAAAATGGCAGCAATAGTGGCACTGTAACAATTGGATCTTCCTTATGAAAACAGGTCAACTAATAGCAACACTAAAAACTCAGACAGCAGCCAACAAAAGTCAATGACAAGGTGTCACCACAAGCCACAAAATACATACAGGTGGGGACAAATCGCCAGCCAGCATGCTGGTGCCCATGTGAGCGAAACAGAAGGACTCAACAGGGCGCATGGTGAACGTGAAAGGGAAGAACCCCAAAAGGGCCCAGGGGTGCACACTGATGAGCACAGGGGGAAGGGGGACCGTTGCGGAAGCTAGGCGGGCCGGGGCCCCAAGGGAGGTCCACAGGGCAGGCACCCCCACACCTGGGAATCGCAGAACAGACTCTCCAGGACATGATCCCACATTGACTTCACTGGAAGGAGAATCCGAACTGAGCAAGACAGGCAACTGGGACCAAAGAAACGAGAAGTTCTGATTGAAGTGGGAGAGGGAAACACAGCCACCGGTTCTCTGATCTACATGAAAACAAGAGAAGAGAATCGTGAGGTTATAAATGCTACTAAGCATCTCATCCTTCTAAAAATTCAGGGCAAGTTCACATGAGAACCAACCAAAAATTACCAAGGCCAACTCCATAGGCATTTCTGTAAGAATAAAGGAACAAAATGTCATTTCTGGAGATGTGTGACAAAGCAGTGCCAAAAAGATAAAAAGGCAGATTAAAAATATAACTATTTCAAAATGTGCTAAAAATACTTTAAATTATGCAAACCATGAAGGAACATAAATTAGAATTATGAAAATTCAGAAATGAAGTGACTGAATTCAAGAGTCAGAAATTTTTTTTAAATCATTATAGAAATGAAAACTAAACTAGAAGGAATACAGGAAAAAAATAAACCTAACAAATGCCTAAAAAGTAAGGAAAGTTTTAAAATGAAAAAATTGAGAAAGAGATCAAAGGGATTTGAAGGGCCAACATACGGTTAAGGGTTCTTGCAAAATGAAAGGAAACAGAATTCTAAAAAGATCATTCATGAAAACTTCCCCAAAAAAGAAAAATATCTGAAACCTCACACTTACAGAGCATACTATGAACCTGAGACTACTGACTCAGGATAACCAATATCAAGATATACTCTAGTAAAATTATTGGACTTTAAAGAAAAAGACAATTTGGGCATCTCGGGGGTAAAAAAGCACATGAATTCTAAAGGAAAGAAAAGTTAGATTATCAGACTTAAATAACAACCTTTATGCCAGAAGAAAATAGAGTAATATTTAAAGAAAATGACCCAAGGATTTGTAACTAGCAATTTTGACAAAAGGTTACCAACATGAAAAAAACAAAACAAAACCCAGGGAATACTGTTCCCATGGGCCCTTCATAAGGGTACCAGGGAATGAACTTCAGGTGACTGACATGACGAGGCATGGATATAAGTATTGCATATAAGTAAATAATATTAATATAGTATTAAATACATATTCAGAATAAGAGTTAAAAGAATATTACAAAGCATAATTTTTTTTTGTATTAGGATTGTACTTGTTCCCTTATGGCTGCTATAACAAATTACCACAAATTTGATGGTTTAAAGTAACATTACTTTACAGTCCTGGAAGCGCAAACTCAATTTCACTTGACAGAAGCAAGGGGCTGGCAGGCTGCCCTCCCTCTGGGGAGAATCTGGCCCTCACTTTTCCAGCGTCTGGGGGCCGCCCGCCTTCCTTGGCCGGAGGGCTGCATCACCCCAATCTGCCTCCAGGATCTCTTCTGTGTGGTGCCTCCTTTTTATAAGGACACTTGCGATGGCCTTTAGGGACTCCCCAGATAATCCAGGATAATCTCCCCATCTCAAAATCCTTAATCATATACACAATGCCTTTGCCATATCAAGTAACATCCACAGGTTCTAGAGATTAGGACCTGGACACACCTACTGAAGACCATTTTTCCACCTACCACACAATTTGATACAAGCTTTTTGTTTGTTTAAATGATGAAGCGTAGGGATGGCACAGGCAAAACATGTTTTGGGGTGTTTTCAGTATTATAACTGACGCTGGCATTAGTATTGTTGTTCTGGGACTGTGATATAGGATAAAGCAAATGAGTAATCATAAGATATTCAATTCTGTCATTCCCTATGTACTTGAAAAGCAGAATTCACAATGCAGAAGACCAGACGAAATATAGGAAAGGTTAAGTAAAAACCTGTGATCTTGAATTCTAATTGGAAACATCAGAATGAACTCACAAGTGTGTTTCTATCACATTTATTCTCGTCCTCTTTGTAGGTACTTTCCCATCTCTGTGTTCACTGAAAAAGATTAGAAATAATGGTCAACCCAATAAAAATCAGCATCCCAGGTGGCTATGTAGTGGTCTTGAGAAACTGTTTGCATCAGAAAATACTAGGTCTTCCTGGAGAAATAGCTGACTCAAGTCAGGGACAGAAAATAGGTGTGACAGAGAGAAGGGGAAAGAGCAGAGAGAGTGAAGGACCAGAAAAAGGAAGAAAGAAAATCTCTCAGGCCCAAAAGTGGCATCAGTTACCAGACTTACATATTTATGAAGGTAAAGACAATGGCTCACAGGAGGGGAAGGAGGTGTGGACCAGCCCTAGCCAGCCACGCACAGGCAACTGGTGGCATGTCCAGCCAAATACTCTGACCTACAGACTTAATATTGTGGCTTCACTGGGGAAACGGTCACCCTTATGTGAGCGGACAACTCGAACCCTCTTGCCAGTAAACATATCCAACCAATCTTGAGAGCTGTACTCCCCCCACCCCGAGCCCTCCTACCCGCAGGGAGGCTGCGTGCCAGTTTTGCATCCACATGTCTATCTAGTCATTCCTTCAATTACCTATCTTGTTGTAAATCCATAAAAAGGCATTCTGGTCTGACAAACCAGTCATGTCATCTGAATAACCCAGGTCCGCTTTCGCTCAGGAATGTCCCTATTCTGGGTATATGTCAGCAGTTCGCCTGGCTGCACACTGTACGCGCTTGGGGGCTTCTGACATTACAGTGATGGTCAGCCCCCAGCCCGGATGGGCGAAATAAGAATCCCTAAGGGGAGCGGGTGTCTTTGTTTTGTAAGTCCTCCAGCTGGGTTACGAAGCACTGTTGTAATATGAAGTTAGGTCTCTAAAGCAGCACAGCTGAGGGTTAACCCTTCAGTATTGAGCAACTAAGCTGCCTCTTAAGGCTAAGACCTTGGTCCCCGGGGCTGTCAGGCACACAGAGGCCTCTTCCTGCTTGAACAAAATCCAAGACCACAGCTCAGTCTTTTTTCTCATTTGACTTTCTGGGGGGCTCTACTGCTTTTCAAAAGTCCTCTCTTTGGGCTGCAAAAGGGAAAAATTGAAGACTAGAATCTAAAATATTTTTCCAGAGAGCAGTAAAGGCTACAAATATCTGAGAACACAACAAATAAATTCTGCTTATGGTCGTTACACTTGAGCAACATACTGATGAACGGCTAAGGGAAGAAAGCACAAGTTCCCTCCCCCCAGGGCTCAGAGCGAGAGGGCGCCCACAGCCCCCCACGCAGACCTGCTGTGTCCTGGCCGTTTGCTCCGACTGATCTGTCAGCCAGTCTGTGGGCATTAGGCAACGGGGTTGGGACTTCCCTGGGGAAAGGCAGATGGTCTGCAGGTCAGAGGTGGAGTGTTCTCCAGTTTGGAAGGGACCTCAGGGGTCATCTGAGATTTAGGTTCAAAGTCAACTCTGTTATTTACCAGATGAGGGGGCTGGAGTACAAAGAGAAGAAAGTGACTTGTTCAAGGCTGCTGGTCCAACAAAGGGCAGGGTCGGCACTACAACCAGTCCAGGACCCTTCCATGCCAGGTTCTAGTTCTCAGACCCCGACCTCCCTGAACAAAAAGTAAACAGAGTCTTATGAAGACAAGAGTCCACGGGAATGGGAGGTGAGAGGAGAGGTGGCGCTGCTCCCACAGGACACCTGGTGCACCAACGTTTCCCCTTAGAAGAGGTGAGTCAGCAGCCTCACGTGTGTGCATGAGACATTTTAAATGAAAAACAACTAGAAGCTGCTGGAAATAGGAACCGAAGGATCATCAAAGGCATCACTGTCGTGAGGCGCATGACACACACAAGACCCTAAGGATGGCAGCCTCACTCAACAAAGCCCTTGCTGAACTCCATGCACCTCTACACGTGTTGCCTGAGCAGCTACTCCATGCCAGGCCATCTGCCAGTTCTGCAGAAAATGTAAAAGTTCGGCTACCTCTCACGGGACCTATCAAAACAAGTACACAACAGATCATAAACCAAATGGTGCTCTAGCAATTCAAGGAGGAAGAATGCAGAGAGTTGGGAGATGGAGGGGGGACCAGTATGTGATGGGCTAAGCCTCCTGAGCTGAGCATGAGGCTGACATGCATCCTGGGTCTATGGCAGCAAAGCCAGTGTCCAACCTCCAGCTAGAACTCCTTCAGGAGAAGAAAACCGAGACCCACGCCATAAAAATCTTCACTGTCTTGACAAAGGAACAGATGGGAGGGCAAAGTCATCAGCCACCACCCTCTCACCACAAAGACCACTTTGAGAATTATGACCAACAAGACTCGGATGACAACTGGGCTGGGCAGGAGAATTACTACATGGGTAAGAGCCATGCTAGGAATCCCCCTGCCAGCAAACATGCCAGGGAAATGGATGTACTCAATGGCATCAACTTCATTCACCTGTTCATTCGAGACCAATGGTGCCCCTAGAAGGGGTCAGGCACTGTGCCATGTCCTGGAAATTCCAGAGTGAATCAGTGTGGTGCCTGTTTTCAGACTCTCACAGGCTAGGGTACCACCTGGGGCGCATGGAGATTGTGGAGGCAATAAAGGCAGTGAATACTGACAGAAATCCTGGGGACACAAAGGAAGGTGCTGTCTGACGCCCCAAACAATCTAATGAGCCTCAGAAACCCATGATGGATTTGTCACCAGTGATTTAGAGAATCCCTGCCTGCAATGTTCATATTTCAGCAACTTCCACTCCCGAGAACAGGTGGGGAGGGAGAAGGGGACTTCCCATTCCTAGGTCACTGTCAACTCAACTGGGGTCTATGTTTTTACAGCCTTTACTAGCATCCCACACAGCCCTTTTCTCATTTCATAGGGTCACAGTCTCATTCTCATCATTTTGGCTAAAATGGCCTTAAGCTGCGAAAGCTCAACTGCCTGCTAATACACTTCCTAAATTCTGGGATCGTGTAAGGTATCAGCACGGCTCTACAAAGATAGAGAATTTCATACAGGACGCTGGGGCACTGTGCAGCTAAGGGCCCGACCCACGACGAACAGCTTAGAGCCAGACGGAGATGAAGCGAGTTTCTAACTCAGGCAGTTCAGACACCAGCGTGTCCTCCAAAAGGGTGGAGTTTAGCGCCAGGTCCTGGAAGCTGTAACGGCCCAGATGTTCATCAAGTTCCTTGGAAGTCAAGACTATTTAATTCTGTATCTTTTTTCTTCTGATTCTCCTTCCCAAATATAGGCTGGCTCTAAGAACACAATATATGTTGCTGTACCAAACCTTCCTTTGAAATCTTCTACCTGCCTGCATTTCCACGCCCACCACGATCAGCCCGGGTCAGGTTCTCACCTGGGGATGTCAGCACTAATCCTCAGCACTATTTTCTTTTTCTGATTTTTATTAAAGTATCATTGACATACAATCTTATGTTGGCTTCAAATACACAACACAGTGGTTCAACAGTTACCCATAGTATTAAGTCCTCAGCCCTTCTAGCAGTCACTATACCAGCATAGGATGTTACAGAACCATTAGCCGTGTTCTCCATAATGTACTACACATGCTGTACTACTGTCCCTGTGACCAACCTATATTGTGATGGCAAATTATTGCTCAGCACAATTTTAACAGCACTTCTCCATTCCCTTTTCCTAATACACGATGCTGTGTGTACACACATTTGCATATCATCCCCTAGAAACACACATTTTTGTTCCCCTATTTACATCTCTCTCTGGCCTGGTATTTAAGCCTCCTAGGGTGTAGGTCTCCCTACCTCTGTCATTTCTTCACTTTTTTCTTAACTCCTTCCCCCTCAAAAAGAAAAGTACTAGAACCCTACGTATAAAGCCTCCTCCCCCAACTCATCCCACAGGCGCCCCCTTCCCTCTTTTCCACTTACCTACGTGACCCCCCCAAGGTGCACGTGCCATCATCCCAAAGCGAAAGATGCCTGCTCTTCTCGGCAACTTCCAGAGTAGGACCCGGAACACGGGCCTAGTACGACCCTCCCTCCCCTCGAGTGTACAAGGAGCTTCCTCATCAGTCTCTCCAGGTCTACTACTGCTGCCGTCCCCACCCCCGCCCCCAATTCACTCTCCACCCACTGCTACCATGACATTTCTAAGCATTATTTCATGCCCCTGCGGGACACCTTCCAAAGTCACAGACTAAGCCACCAACAGTGGCGGCCTCTAAAAACCATCCCAGGCCCTGGAAGACGCTAAGCGGACGAGACCTCCCCACCCCAGCGGAGCCCCCACGTGCGCCCCCCATGAAGACAAACATAGTGGTCTTCATGTAATTGTAGATTAATGATAGCAAAAAAAAAAAAAAAGGGCTGTCGGGACAAAAAATCTAAACCTATGGAAGGAAAGTGAACATAAATGATAGAGTTTACAAGGGAGTACACAATGATTCGGGAAGACACCCCCACTTGGGAGAGACCCCGGGCACTTTCGGTCTTCCCACCAAAACTCCCTCGGCCTGCTCCAGCGCTCCGACCCTGAGATTCCCAAACTGTGTGCCTCACAGCCCCGATCGCAGCCTCAAAGCCTGGGTCCTGTTTTGGCAGAGAACTGGATACAGAATGACCGTGGACAAGCCACTTAATCCTGGGCCTTTGAAAACTCAGTGATAAAAGGACCATCAATCACGCATCCGGGTTGGAAGGCTAAGACGAGGTTTACACAGTGCATAGCGGAAGGCCCCGCACAGAGTGACGCTTGGGCCCCCGACGCCGTGGCTGCGCCCGTGGGGCCGCCCATGGACCCGCAGCTCCCGGGGGGCACAGCTCCTGCAGGTCCCCGTCTCGTCTCTCTCACCCGCATACCAAGTGATGTGCCCTTAAACACAGGAACGCCATAAACACTTCCTAAATGATTGGACTTAACTTCTATACCTACATTTAGGAACATATGTTCAGGGACTAGAAGTCAGACTCAAAAAGGGCTGTCAGGATGGACAGTGACTGTAGTGGGGTGTGTGCGGGGCACTTGGTGAAGGGGGGAGCCTGGTGAACATAGTGGTCTTCATGTAATTGTAGATTAATGATAGCAAAAAAAGAAAAAGGGGCTGTCGGGACAAAAAATCTAAACCTATGGAAGGAAAGTGAACATAAATGATAGAGTTTACGAGGGAGTACACAATGATTCAGAAAGACACCCCCACTTGGGAGAGACCCCAGGCACTTTCGGTCTTCCCACCAAAACTCCCTCGGCCTGCTCCAGCGCTCCGACCCTGCGATTCCCAAACTGTGTGCCTTGGCTGGACTAGAATCAGTCGGGGAGCTTTTAAAACTCCCAGTGTGCAGACCTTCCGTATCCAGAAAGATGGAGTAGACGTACTTTTCCAGGTTCCCCCTGCTAACCACCACCAAAAGCTCCAGTCATTGCATAAAAAACACGCATAGGAAGGAAGACCCCGAAAGGTGGACAGGAGCAGGCAGACCAGCTCAGGGACCTCAGCACCCAAGGAAGGACACGGCACTGGAGTTTCCTGGTTTGTTTGCCTCACGTATCCCGGACTGGTTGTTGGAGAAGCCAGAGACTCAGAATCACCAACAGACAGCAGGAAAACATTCCAAGAAAAGCCTGGTTTCTCTCGCCAAAGGACTGGGAAAGGGCGACCTCACATGACAGAAAACTTTTAGACAAAACACCTCAAATCCAGTCAAACACCACAGGTGGAACTGCTGGATTTCTGCCCTCACCACACTGTAAGGAGACACCCCAACCTTACCTTCTTCCTGGGGACATCACAGAAGGCTGAACGGGGACGCGGGACAAGGCCTACCCCCTTCCTTGCTGGGTGTCAGGGGAGGCCTGGAGGAGAGGCGGAAGGTTCACCGCCACCCGAGGTAATAAGGCAGAGCCAGTGGCACCGACGAGAGCAGCAGTAATGAGGCACTCCTGCCTCCTCCCACGTGGCCACCCAGCTGAGGCCAGAAAGAATAAAGACTTCTACCCCCTCCCAACAGTAAGGAGGCACTGTCCCCTGCCCCCATCAGCACATTGGCAGAGGAGTTCCTGATAAAATAGTTCACTGAAATCTAAAATCTCCATAGTACCCAAAACACCCAAGTTTCAATCAAAACTCATTCACCATTCCAGGATCCAGGAAAACCTCAACATGAAGCAGAAAAGATAACAGACGCCAACACCAAGGTGGCAGATACAGTAGAATTATCTGACAGGGATTTTAAAGTAGATGTCATCAAAATTCTCCAACAAGCAATTATAAATATGCTTGAAACAAAGGAAAGAAACAAGTTATAAAAACTGCAACACCAGGCTACACCCCGCACTAACTGAATTAAAACCACTGAGCCACCAATTTTTTTATTTTGATGCCCCAACAATTCCAGTAGGCAGGCAGGTTTGAGAACCAGTGCTCCAACTACATGTTGTTCAAACTAAGGCGTCTATCAGACTCAACCTGGAAAACATATTAAGACACGGATCCGGGCTCCAAGCTACTTCAACAGCCTGGGCATATTAGTTTCCAAGTGGTTCTGATAAAAACCAAAGTTTGAGAACAGCTGCTTCAGCTAATCAAAGGAATCTGCAGGTGATTCTCACTTGAGGATATTGCAAAATTATTGATCTACAGGAGGAAACAGCTGCATGTAAGTGACCTTGAGGCAAGAGGTAAAGTTTCCATCATACTTAGGATATAGGTGCCCAGGATATAACATGTTTAACCTGAGCTGCCAAACTTAAAAAAGGAAAATCCACACACTTTGAGGGCCGATTTGAAAATGGAGGTACAGTGTAGGTACAAGTTATGTATGTTTATGGGAAATAGCATGGGACGGAGATAATATGTTACCTGTCACTTGGCCCATGAGAGACATTAATCTTCCTCTTGGCAGAAAAAGAAAAGGCTTCCACATGAGCACCTCTTTCCACCCGAAGAGACCAAAACAAAAAGGGAAGCATTTATAGAACAGATAAATGGACACTTTTATTTAAAAGCAAGGAGCTTTTCCATTGTGCAATCCGGACTGGATTTCCAATCAAAATGCAACATCACCTCACAGGAGGGCAGTCTGTCAGCAATTATACGTCCCCAGGGACCACAGGGACTTTGAGCAGAGAGGACTGGTCCCTAGCAACGGGGCTGGGAAAGGCGAGGAAGAGGGCGTGCGCGCTGACAGGAGGAAGCAGTGTGGCGACAGGAGTGGAAGGCCACCGTTCCACAGGAAGTGCTCGGGCAAGGGCCCAGCAAAGAACACCACTGTTCGGGAAGCAAGAGCCTCCAGAGCTGCCCTCCTGCCCGGCCTCCTGCTCCCCCACTTCCTCACAAGGGCCTCATTTCCACATCTAGAGATCAACGCACAGCCCACCAGAGGGGTCTTTTCAGGAGGCCCGTTGCCCACTGGCACCCAGCAGCAGGCCGGTCTCTGGTCACAGACATAATCTTGCTGGAAGATGCCAAGACCACCACCTTTAATAGACCATGTGCCCATTCAATTAACCCACAAAGATGTGCCTCAGTTTCTTCATCTGCAAAATGGAAACAGTAACGCCTACCCTCATGGGGCCACTGAACTAGTTAACTAGTTAACATATGTAAAATGCTGAGAATGATGCCTAGAACATGGTGACTATTTTATGTACATCAACTCTTGGAATTTTGAAGAATAGACAGCACAGCTGTGAATGGGACACCCCAAGCCGGACTGCTGGGGTTTGACTCGGGGATCTTTCCATTACTAAATGTGGACTACGAGAGGCCAGTTACTCTGCCTCTCTCTGCCTCGGCTTCCCCAGCTGTGAAACTCGGATAGTAAGAGTACATTAACTCAACGGGCTGTTGGGATTAATCATTTCATAGAAGAAGCTTGGCACACTGCCTGGAACATAGTAAGTGCTTTTTAAATAATAGTGATTATGACGTTAGCTTTCTATGTTGTGGGCAGCTCAAGGCAAGCACGTGGGGAATTCCCTCGGCCCTCAAGGAGGCTCTGGCCCAGACCAGGCGACAAGAGACGCACACATCGGGCCACCAGGGCTGAGCAGGCAGCAGGCACGCACGTGGCATTTCTCTCCAATGGACTCACACACTCCAGCGGGCGGATGGGGTGCGCATGCTGAGTACAGGTACACCAGTGCCTGCTTCCTGGCCACTCCTTGGCAGGGAGTCCCAGGCCTCACCCAATCCTCAAGGCTGATCACTTCAACAGCTCCCCTGGTAAAACACTGTTAGCTTCAAGAAAAAAGTAGGGAAGAAACTGCTGTTCCCCGTTCTCACGGATGCTCCGTAAGTCTCACTGAAGTGCCACAGAAAAGCAACCAGGTTACACACGGCGGCGGGTACAGGAGCAGGGGTTCTAAAGTGTCCCAACACTTTGGGCACAGAACTTGCTGGAAGCGTCATTTTTAATAAGTTTTAAAGCCAGCTGCTCTGATGCTTAGAAGGAAGCATGATGCTGAGTATAAAAAATTGAAAAGGGAAATATAAGCATCACAAGATATTAATTAAAGCCCATGATGCAGGATTCCTTCGAGTAGATTTACCTCTGCTTAAAGAAATACTCATCCAAGAAATTCAGTGAAGGACAGTGAAGACAGACAACATACCATACTTAACAAGATTCTGTGATTTTTAATCCTAACCAGGATTAAACGGCTGGAACAAATGTGATGGGGGCGTGAACCAGAAGCTAGTTAACCCGTTTTTATCCCTTCCCAAGGCGGCTGACAGCTTTTTTAAGCCCACAAAGCAGTCTTGCTGTCTGATTCGCAATTTCAGGAACCACAGCAATACCACAGATAATTTTAAAGCAGGCATGTGAAAGGAAGACAATGCCCTACTAAGCCTCTGCATTACAAAAGAATGGAGTGTAGGACAATTCCATAGATTGAAACCATGCACAGCTGAAACTTAACTTGCAATTTGTAGGGCTACACGATGACGATAGGAATAGAATGACTGTGCCGAGCACTGTGCTGGGCATTGACATGGAACCCATTTGCTCCTCTCATTAATCCCCTGACGTGTGTGACATTTGTATTCTCTTTTTACAGATGAGGATACCAAAGGAGAGAGGTTAAGCAACTCAGACAAGGTCACACAGCCAGGGAGGGACGGAGCCAGGATTTGAACCCAAACACAGTTTGGCCCCTGAGTCTACGCTACGCATGCTACACTGTCAACCAAATTCATGTCATGAACAGTATAAAACAGCAACTTAAAGGAAGCAAAACAATGAATCAGGGGGAAAGTATATTAATTGATTAAAAAAAACACAACAGATGTGTTTTTGACTCATGAATGACAATTATCTACTCCTGGAATTGGCCATGTGTTCTATAATCAAAGACTCTAATTCCATTGCATGTCCATCACTGGAATTCCATTCAGTTCAGGAAAGAATGCTCATTCATCACTTCCTTGGGAAGTGGCACTCTGTGAGGTGGCAGACGCGGAGTGCTCCTGGGTCCCTCAGGTCACTGGGGTCTAAGTAAGAGAAATGGTCAGGTGGGGACTGGAGCCAGCTGAAGCATCTCGCATCTCCCACTCTTGGGTGACAGGAGAAGGCCCTGGCAGTCCTCGTAGACAGCAGCTCCGAAATTACATGCATTCATTGAAAATACATTTTCTGTATGTAAGGCAGCTGCAGGAGACACCGGGGGCTTGAGGATCAGACGGGCAGGCAGCTCTAACGTGTAGCAGGGTCTGGTCGGTTGTTCAGCGGAGAAGAGGGACCAGTAACACCCACTCCACCGAGAGGCATGTGGACTGGGCCTGAGACGTGGGCGGGAAACTGCACAGAGGGTTTGGGGAACCATGAGTGCTGTGGCTGGGGGGAAGCACAGGGTGAACAAAGGAAATTGTTCGAAAACAGACAACCCTGAATGCCAGGCTAGGAATTTTGGGTGAGTAAAGGAAATTGTTCAAAGACAGAGAACCCTGAATGCCAGGCTAAGAATTTTGGATCTACTATAGGAGGCTTAGAAACTTTTAGTGTTTTGGAATAGAAGGACAACATAATTATATTTCGGGAAAATTAACAGAGCCAAAAGTTTATAGGAAAAGTGGAGGCCTTCCGAAGGTTACTGAAACAGTGTGGTGAGAAGTGGTGAGCATGTGAACCAGCCGGAGGGTGGGAACGCACAGAAGAGCCAGGTGTAGGGATGGACGGCACCGAGAGAATTCAAGGATGCAGCCACTGACTGGATGTGAGGGCACAGCAGAGAAGGGCCTGGCCACAGCAGGCATTCAGTTACCAGCCAGTGAGTCGGCCGCTGTGTGACAGGATTCACACAGAGCTCCAAACTGGCAGGGCTGGGTGCCCGAGAGGCTGGTTGGGCTGTTAAGAGAAGTCTGAAGTCAGCAGAGAGATTTGATTTGCAGCCTGTTGAGGGATGGGGTCAGCAATGTACTCACTGGAGAAGAGATGGCCAGCAGGAAGCCGGAAATAAAGATCTGGAGTCTGAACTGAAGTAAGGGACCCAGGAGCCAACCTGCGCTAACAGAAGAGGCCAGAGAGGATGGAATCAAGCACTCCAGGGGAAAGAGCGGCCAGCAAGGAAAACGTAAGGTCGCAGAGGTGGGCGGGCCTGGCCATCCGAAGGCCTGCCCCAGGGCTGAAGCAGGCGTATCAAGGACAAGGGCGGGATGCTCCGGAAGAAAAATCAGAATGCATGGGGACAGAGAAGGGTGACAGCAGGACAATTTCTATAGAGTAGCCAGGACCGAAGGCAGAAGGACACAGCCAGGGACTGAAAGGG
Source organism: Manis javanica (assembly GCF_040802235.1). NCBI lineage: Eukaryota > Metazoa > Chordata > Mammalia > Pholidota > Manidae > Manis > Manis javanica. The sequence goes on from NC_133169.1 coordinate 6,046,771, forward strand.
CACCGAGAAACTTCAGGAAGCCGACCACTCTCACAGGCGCAAGGAACTGAAGGGCGTGTGTTCATTAAAGACAGAGGGAGAGAAGACTTTTCACACGGGGGGAGGCCATGGCATAGTCTAGGGCACAGGGGAGCGACCCAGGAGGGGGGAAGCCAGAGGATGCAGAGCCAGGGGGAGGGGGGAGTGAAGGAGACGGTGAGCAAAGGAGAGGAGGCTAGCAGGGGCTGGAGGGCAGGCAGGTTTCAGAAAGAAGGAAGATGGAAAAAGTTTACTGGACTCCATCATAATCAAAAGTGTTTGTGTTTCAAAGGACAATCGCTATCAAGAAGGGCAGAGTACCCACAGAAGAGGTGGACATATCTGCAAATCTAAGGGACCAGAGTACAGAACATGCAAAAAATTCTTGCAACTCAATTAATAAAGAAATGCAATACAAAAAATGGGCAAATGATCTGAGTAGACATTTCTTCAAAGAAAACAGACAAAATGGCCAATGAACACATAAAAAGATGTTCTACGTCATTATTCATCAGGAAATGCAAATCAAAACCCCAATGAGATCCCACTTCACACCCACCAGGCTGGCTAGAGTCAAAAAGCTAGATAATAACAAGGGTTGGTCAGGACTAGAGAAGTCAGAATCCTGGTTCACTGCCCGTGGGAAGTAAAATGGTACAGCCACACGGGGAACTAACCCAGCAGTCTCACAGTGCCTTGATATGGTCACCGGAGGGTGTGGCAATTTCACTCCTACTTATCCACCCAAGAGAAATGAAAATTTCTGCATGAATATTTGGCACACAAATGTTTACAGAAGCATGATTCATAACAGCTCTTTTTAAAAAGCCTTTATATCCATCATTTAACAAACGGATGAACGAAATCTTGTACGTCACTGCAATGGAATATTACTTGGCCATCCAAAGGAATGAGGCACTGACACAGGCTACAACTTGAATGAACCCTGAAAACATGATGCTAAGTGAAAAAAGCCAATCACAGAAAGAAAAAAAAAACATGTATTATATGATTCCGTTTATGTGAACTGTCCAGAATAAGCAAATCTAGAGACAGAAAGTAGATCAATGGTTGCTAAGGGTTGGGATGGATAGGAGATGATAGCTAGATGTGATATATGGATTTTTTTTGCAAGGGGATGAAAATATTTTAAAATTGGCCATGGTGACAGATGCACATATCTGTGAAATATACTAAAAACCACTTAATTGTATATTTTAAATTAGTGAATTGTATGGGATATAAATCATATCTCAATTAAGCTATTAGAAGCGGGAGGAAAAAGGAAGGAGGAAGGAAGTTTTCTCCCCAGAACAGGAAGGAAGAAGGAAAGCTGAGATCAAGTTTGCAGCACAGGACAAGGCAGTGCAAGGGACAGAAAGGATCACGGCATGGCCACAAGGTGCTGAGAGGGGCCAGAGGCGGGCAGGATAAGTACAGCAGGGAGGTCACTGGGGAGCAAGGGGCACCTCAAGGCAACCAAGGTGTGAGAAGGGACGTAGTGAGAGTCAAGGCACTCGGAAAGTGCGGGTCCCTGGAAGCCACAGCATTATGAGTAAGCAAAAATCAACAGTGAGTCTGATTAGGGCCTTGAATATAGATGAATGGCAAAGGTCAGCCGTACATGGAGCTGCATGATTTTGACCATTAAAAGGCCTGGGCCTTCTTGGGCCAAGGAGACATGACTGAAAGCCATAACGTCATGAAATGTACGGCGAAGGTAGAAACAGACTTGCCCATCATCAGCAAAGCACCAGCTGGGAGGAACACCCAGGCCACCTGTGAGCCATGTCAGGGCCAACAGAACAGGCATCATTCCTGAGCGGGGCCATATGTTTGAGACTCGTCATCTCCCAACAGTGGCCTGGGCAGAAGCTAACAATGGGTTTAAAAGTAAATGCACAAATACCTAAGAAGGTGGAACAAACTCTGACTGCAGTGATGACATCAGAGAGGCCGTCCACCTGAATCCCTCCTGGCCTAGGTCCTGAAGACAGGACCCTGCTGGTGGGAGTTCACATGCCCAGGATGGAGCGGCGTCAGTTCTGAGAGCTCTCTACCACACACCGCAAGCTCAGGCTTGAGTCAGAGCACCCCATTTCTGGTGAGCCAAAGGGTGTGATGTCCTCATCTGGAAGCCCTCGACAATGTCTTCAAGAGGCATCCATAGGCAGCCTGCTGTGTGGTGTGGACTGCTGGAATCTTTAAAATGCACACCATGGAAATTATCAACCAGTGAAGCCATTTAGCAATGAGTCAAATATGGCCAGAGAATTTAATTCAGATCTGACCAAGAGCCAACCCAAACTGTACAATCACAATATACGACAGATCTATTTACTGCTCTCAGACTTTCTATAACTGGTCATTTCTTTCTCTGAACAATTTGGTATTGCCAGCTATGACTATATCTGAGGTTGGGGGAGTGGGTCATACACAGAAGCATGATATAAGGTCCTCAGTGAACACTTGATATTGTTGGTGAAGGTATATACAGAGAGGAAAGAACACAAAACTTGTGGTAGACTGTGATCCCAAGATGGCTTCAGCATCTTTCTCATCCCCCTGCACTCTTGCAATGTGACCTTGACATTCCCCATCAAGAAGTGAACTCTACGTCTCCTCCCCTTAATTCAGAGCCAGCCTGTGGCCTGATGTGACCAACAGAACGAAGCAGAAGTGACCCTGTGTCACTTTTGCAGGCCAGGCCTTAAAAGCTTGTCTTCAATGCTTAGAACACTCCCTCCGGAAAGCCAGCTGCCGAATCAAGGGCCACCTTGTGATGAAGAAATCCATCCAAAGTCCCCAGCAGAGCCCACCACCGCGTGGGGGACCACCCAGGCACCAGCCACACGAGCGAAGCCTTCCAGGACCTGCAGCCCCAGCTAACTGAAGCCAAGTGAGTGAGCCAGTCAACACCACCGACAGAAGAACAGCCCCACCAAGCCCTGCCTGAATTCCTGACCCATGAATCATGAGCAAATTAAACAGATGCTGTACAAAACCACTGAATTTTGAGGTAGTTCGCTCAGATCAATAGAGAAGTAAAACCAAGTTAAAGCCTGGAAACTCGGGATAAATCCGGTTCTGTTCTTATCCAGCTATGTGACCTTGGGTCAAAGACTTCCCCTCTAGACCTCAGTTTCCTCATCTCTAAACTGAGGAGGTTATAGGAGGCGAGTTAAGGTGCTTTCCAGTTCTAATGGGCTGCACCATAGTGCAGGCCAGGCAAAGAGTGCTATGAGTAGTGGGGAGCCACCTTCCCAGGGCCAGGGCACAGGGCCAGGGGACAGAGCCGGGGACCAGGAGTCAGAAGCGCCGAAGGCGGAGTATTAAACAAGCCAGGCCCCAGAACACAACATGGCTCACAGTAAGTGCTCACGAAAGATCACTCTCGTCATTTTCTCATCCTCTCAGCTCTGTGACTCTAGGCAAGTTAATCTCTCTAATCCCCAAATTTTTCCATCTGAAAAATGGGGATAAACACTAATGTTCCTGTTTCGACACAAGGCAAAATCACCTACAAGTGTAACACAGAACTACATTACTAATACTCTTATTACCCTTCACACCACTGTCATTAAAAGTCTCCTCCTCACCCAGCAAATAGAGACGGTCAGCTGATGGCCCTGGCCACCAGGAGGGCACACTGGGAGAGGCAGGTATGGAAGGGCCACACTGCAAAGCCAAGTGAAATTTTACCACCCACCCACCAGCAAAAGTCAGCCAGCCAGCGCCTGTGCTCAACACAGAAAGTGGGTATCCCTTAGGGCCAGCTCTCAGCCCAAGGGGGTATCTGCAAACAGCCCAACATTTAAAGTCTGAACAATTTCCCAAGGAATCCAAGAGGTGCCCCCGGAGGATGCCCCACCGGCGAGCTGGGATTCAGACCACAGCCCAGCACAGAGTGAATGAACAGTCCATAAAAACATGAAATGAATAAGCACTGGATTTGGGAATCCAAAGGCAAAGCTCCCAGGTTTAAATCCTGCCTTTGCCACACACAGCTGTGTGCACCAAAGCAGGCCACAGTCTCCTGGAGCCTCCACTTTGTGTCTAAGACAGAAGGAGACCCGCCTCTAGGGAAGCGGTTAGGATCACATGAAGTACTGCAGGTGAAAAACGTCCAGAATTCTGCTCGATAATTAAAGTATGGCGTTGGTTTTGTTTAAGTGCACAGAGCCTCAGACACCCAGATGCCCTTCAGCCTTAACCATGACTTTTCACTCTCTGCAGAACCCTGAAAATGAGTGGCTTCCACCCAGAGAGTCCCTCCATCCAGTGCTGATTCTGAAAGACTGCCAGCCTTTGGGAGAGACAGACATGGGCTCATTTTCCAAGGGTACCTGACAAGGCAGCAATAATACATTTTACCGCCTGTGCTTTTCCAAAACAAGGGACGAGAGTGGTGTGGACTGAACCCGGAAATCCCAGTGACTGTGCAAGTTCACAGACACTTCTCTGGAGAGCTGTGGAAACCAGCTGGAGGAGGTGCTTGCTGGGCGCACATGGGACAGAAAAGCTCCTGCTTCCCCCTGTAATCAGGTCTTGGCTGAAACGGTTGAATGTGCTGGTGTCCAGCCTCCATTACAAAGAGCTGGGAGTTAAGACCCAGTCCTTAAAGTCAGCCCTGTCCTTTCTTCTCTCTACCTTGCCATTCTCAAAGCCAAACCCTGCCCTGGGAACACACCCCGAACTAACTGTGGCTTCCCCTCCTTATCCAGCGCCACTGTGTCTGAATCCAGGGAAGTTACTATAGGAACTACATCACACAGCCCCCAGACATTTGCTTAGAAAAGACACTGCATGTTCGGAAAGGGAGGGTAAGCTCCGGCAAATTGAAGGGGAGCCTCAAGCCGAGTGTTTCTCCAAGTCTGGTCCCCATCACCTGCATTAAATCACATGAAATACCCATAAAAGTACACAGTCCCAGGCTCCCCCCAGATGAATCAGACTGGAATTGAACGTGGCAAGAATCAGACTTTTTAATCCCCTCACCTGGTGACTCATGCATGCTAGGTTTTGAGACCAAATGCAAAGACTGTAAGAATAAAAAGGCTTGGAATCACTTCTCATCTCTCTTCTTACCTTCTTCATTCTTGCAAAACAGAGCACCAGTGAACCAAACACGACAAAAGCCAATTTCCCAATTTGTTATGTCCATGAAAGTTAAATCGTGACTGTGATGAAAACATACTTTAATAAACCTGCTCACCAAAGCAACAGGCCCAGACACAAATTAACTCAAACATCTGATCTGAGCCAACCAGATCTAGTCTGAGAGAAGCAAGGTAAGATCTTGGCTACAGCCGCACTCGGGTCTCTCGGCCACGCCACTCCGCATTCAGTAGGGCTGCATGGGAGGGGGGCTCCTCGCTCTAGCAAATACAGTCGGGGGAAGGTTTTTCAGGAAAAAGGACAAGAAAAGGTAAGATTCACCAACTCGCACATCTCCACGAGAGGGGGAAAAAATCTGAAGATAACCGACATTAGGCACACGTCAGACACTCAAAGATGTTTCGCGAATTGAAGGAAATGGCCACCTGATGGACTCATCCCAGCCTGAGATGTGAAAACCCTGCCTCTACAAAGGCATGAAGGAGAAAAGGGAACAAAAAAGGGATGGAGACGAGGCTATTTCCACATTGGAAGTACTACCCCTTTCAAAAGGAGCAAGACCCAACCGACATTGTCACTTACCAGTGACAGGCGCACAGTAGGCGCTGAGCGTCCCTGGGTCTTTAAGTCACAGGGGAGTCAGACAGCATGAAGCAAGAGCAGCGGCACTTTCCGTGGGCAGCGGGGACCCCAGCTGTGATTTCAGAAACCAGACCTCCTCACCCTGGGGAGAGCATCACGGGGAACCAGCCCCATTCACACCTGACGGTCCAGTACAGAGGCTGCGCCCACCTCCTCCCTCCCCCAGGGACCTGGGGCTCCGGCCTCAGCGCTGGAAATTCCAGGCATCCCCACTAAATCCTTCAGCGGCGGCTCCCTTCTTAGCTGCTGAAACTTAACCTTCCGCCACTAAACTAGCAAATGGGCAGCTTTCACCCCTCCCCCGCCTTCAATGACTGGCACTTGCAAAGGAGTCGTGGCAGATCAGGCATTTAGGAAGTGACTCTGACACCTGGCACCTAAAAGCGACACCCCTGTATTATTTTCCTCACTTAGGGAGCAGGCATCCCCCTCTTTAAAAGACCTTCCTGAACGCACTTCTCCCACGGGATCCCAGCAGGTAAATAGCGCCAGCGCTTCCCGGACCCGAGTCCAAAGAACCAGGTGTCCGGGCTGCGCTCACCCACCGGCGCGGCCGCCGCGGAAGGAGGGGATCCGGCGAGTAACTCCGTCAGCCCCGGGCGGGGGAGGACGGAGGTGTCCGCAGGTGGGCGGGGGCAGCCGCAGCGCGCAAACTTTGCAGTTGCTCCTTAGCAGTTCTGGGCAGGAGCCGGCGCATTACGGACGGAGAAGGGGAGTCGCCGCCTAACAGAAGGGCCCCCCGACCAGCCCACCCTCCCGCGCTGCGGCCGGGATGGCTGCGCTGCCAGCCGCCGGGACGCGGTGCCCGCGGGCCCCCCACCTTGGCCTCGAAGCAGATGCCGTGCTGGAAGGCGTCCTCGTTGTGCAAGGGGATCCGCAGGTCGTGCCCGTCGTCCACGAGGTTGTACTTGGTCTTGCTGGGCATGGTGACCGCGGCGGACCGGCTGCTGCAGGGGCGGCGGCGGCGGCCGGAAGGACTGGCGAGGGCCGGGAACGGGCGCCCAGGGCCGGCGGCGGGGCGCGGAGGCGGCCGCGCGGAGCGTGCGCGAGGCGGCGGCGGCGGCGGCGCGGGGCCGGCTCGGGAGGGGGCGGCGGGCGAGGCGGCCGGGAGCCGAGGCGCGAGCGCCGGGACGAGGGAGAGGAGGCGGCGGCGGCGGCGCGGGGGCCTGTCACGGAGACGCCGGCGCGGGGCCGGCCCCGAGGCTCCTCCCGCGGGCGCGCAGGCCCCGCCCACCGCCGCCGAGCAGGTGAAGGTCCCGCCGCCCGGGAGCCTCGCCGCGGCCGGGGGTCTGCAGCCGGACCCCGCGCGCTGGCGGCGGCGGCGGCGCCCGGGACTGTTTGGTTTGTTTGGGGAGGGGGAGGGGCCGTGTGTACTGTTTTGTGTTTAGGTTTTTCCAGGAAGGCCCCCGTCCTGGCCGAAGAGAAACACGTTGTTAATGCCCGGAGGCCGCTCCCTGTCGGGAGCCGAGACTGTGCCCCCGGGGGACCGTCGCAGGCGCTTTTTGTTCCTTTGTGCGGCGATTGGTGACTTCGTAATGGGGGTGGGGGCCGCGCTTTGGGGTTAGTTTTCATCTTTAAGAGCCATCAGCCTGTGGAAATGGGGTAGGCAAAAAAAAGTACTACGGACAAGAGAATCCACAGCCTTTTTATTTTTCTTAAACAACCTTTATAATTAGGTATGAAGAAAATGAACTTACAAGTTATTGGTGTATTAGAATAATATATTAATCACATTAATATTCCTATCTCAGTAAACGCTTGAGTTCACCTGGCCTGTTGCTAAGAGGCCCGTTCACTCTTCTTCACATCAAGAGGTTTTGCCTTCAAAACAGGCAAATGAAGGGATCATAGGAGGAGTGAGGGACCAAACGTTCAGTGTCCGTCAAACCCCTATAGGTACAGGTACATGACAGCTATGATCGACATAGCTAAATAGTACCCCAAAGTCATCCAAACATGCGTGCGCCCGAGCCAGTCAACCCTGAAATCACTGAGACCGAACGGCCAGCCCTTCTGCTGAATCCATCACCTTAAACCTGCTTTTGGTACCGGGGGAACATCCTTGCAAGCCAGCTCCCAAACCGAACATCATTGACCGCAGGGCTTGGAATCCTTATGAAGCATCATAATGCTGCTCGCAAAAGGCGTGTCTTCCTACACCATGTCCATGATACATTTACACAAGAGAATGCATGATTGCCATAATCACATTTCCCATTGTGTCACAACCTGCTAAAGAACAACTGCCCTTTCCTATATATTGCCTTCTTCCTATCTACTGAAATGACTGGTCAAGATGAAGCATCTTCTGAGATATCCCCTTCAATAAAAACAAGCTGATCACTAGAACAAATTAATCACATGTATTATGCTGCATAGACTCTATTGTATTCATAAATATTAGTAAGAGCCAAAAATAATTTGCACCGAGGAAATGCACGACTTAACCATTTGCATAAATATAGAACATGAAAGTCTAATGCATGTCTGACTCTCTGAATGTCACAGTGGTTTTAATATGCGTCATAATGCACTCTAAAACCTGGCACAGGAACTCGGCATTTTAAAGACAAGACCTTAAGTAACTGCTTCATTTACATCTCATATTCCCTCCTTAATTTAAAAAGTCTGACTCCAGGCAGCCTTTTTTTCTAGATTAACTTGGGTCCCACTGGACTGCAGAATTTGCCGGAATTTCATATCTAACTGTAACGCATTGTAGATCACACACAAAAAACTGAAGCCCCAAAGGTATTTCAGGTTCTAGTACAGAGACTACTACCTAGTAGACATCCAATAACTCTTCATTGAATTGAATAATAATAATAGCTAATACTCACTGAGCTGCTTCTGTGTGCCAGGCATTGTTCTTAGAGCCTTACATGTATAATCTCATTTAATATTCACAACCCTAAGGCTAGCCCCATTTTATGAAGAAACTGCAGCACAGAGGGTTATATAACTGGCCCATGGACACACACTTAAAAAAGGAAAGGAGTTAGAATTTGAATCCAATTCTGTGTCAAGAGGTATTTCCATCACCGCCTGCCTGGATTACCATGAAAGTTTTCTTACTGCAAATGAGATGCATATCAAATTCAGGGTCCATGTTTTATTTAGGGATGTATTGTTGCTAAGCTATACACATTCCATTTCGGTTAGATGAAATGTTCCAAAAAGGAGAGGCCTCTTCCCTGCTTTGGCCTCTACCTAACGCAATGTCACAGCCACAAAGGCATAAAAACACCCTTCTTGCAGAAACAATGAACATCCAGAGTAATTTCCTTATTTTTTAGCAGTGATTTCAATCTTGTTTTTGCACCTTTAAATATGATTGAATTTCACCCACAGCACTTCCAAATCTATAAAAAAAAAAGTCAAGTTTTATTTCTTAAAGTAAATGATGGGGTACATGTATCCCTTTCCATATCCTGTATTTTAAACAGTGCATAATGCAATTTTAACTTAAAGTGCGTTTAACTGAAGTCTAAATTGCCAAAGCATACAATATTCCCTATGTTAAATTTCATTAAAACTTTGTTTCAAAACGAATTGGAAAAAAAATTCCTCAACCACAAAACTTTAGAACTGGAAGTTCCTGGGAGATCCTCGAATCCGCTCCTTCAATTAATTATAAAAACAAAGAGAGAGAAACCCAGGGAGATTATGTAATTTGCCTAGTTATCATTATAGACTAGCACTCCTAAACCAGTAATATTTTCCTTACCTAATGATTGGTTATAATAAATTCACAGCAACTTTATTTTTAGCACATATTTGGGACAGAGAAAATTAATCTGTTCTCGATCATAAAATACCGGCTTTGCTGTGTTAAACACTTCCTGTGCATTGTCTCACTTGACTATATAACTCATTTTACAGATGAGGAAACTGAGACTGAGAGAGGCGATCAACTTGTGTACGTCAGAGAGCAATAGATGCTAGGAATCCTTCCTTGAGTATAACCAAGAAAGAATGAAGAGTAACAGCTTGCTCAATGCTGCAATACATGTAGAGCTAGAACTCACAAAAGCTTTGTATAAATAATGATATTAAACATTAATAACAGGTAATGATTTCTTTTCATTAAATAATACTTAGCTCCAAAAAGTTCAAATTATTTTTTTATGGCACCATTTTTACCTAACACTGTCTCCCCAGGTCATGCAGAGTTGGCAATCATTAGCCCATTTTAAAAGGCGGCAAAAAGGTATTAAGTGATTTCTCCGCACACACACCCCCCAAAAAAGTATCCTTTTATCACTAAAGGTATCTGATCCAAGTTTGGTTTATTATGCTTTTTTATTCTAAAAGCATTAAGTTGGGACATTTGCAACATAAGAAAGATGATTCTAAGAAGTCTCACATGTTCTGATCCTGGCCTACATATTTTTTCCCCTTAATTGAACCTGAATCCACCACCTACACCCCTGTACCAAGGGCAGGCCACATTTCCTATTGCATCATTTATTTCTGCTTTAAAGGTAAGGCTCTCTTTTCTACAAAATTATGCACATTATGTTTTATAAATTGAATACTCTTTCAAATCGACTTCCAAGACAGTAAGACCTTTCGAGTTCCAAGCTTTCAGACACCAGGAGAGGAGGGAAGGCAAGGTGAGTGGGAAGCGGTGGTACGAGCTCCTTCCTCTGTAGCCCTTTCCCAGCCATCCCTGGACCAGAAAAGTCACAAACAAATAGTATCCAAGGTTTTGGCCATGTCTCCTGGGTCTGCAGGCTGCCTAACAGCCTTCTTTCTCCTGGGACATGTGTAGGGAACTAGGAGACCTAGAGAAAGAAGCAGGGTCTGGAGAATTTTCAAGTTGGAGGAAGTTGGAGGATGGCTTGGTTTCCCACAGAGTTTGAGTCCCCTTTCTGATGTAGATTCCTCTAATCGCTCCTGGAAGATGTAACCATTCCCTGCTTTTCTAATTCAGATTATTTTTCAAAGTTAAAGTTGATAGCGATGTTCCCTGACCCTGGTTGATATTGCAGGTGAGATATATTTATTGAGTCAACAGCTTTTGATCCAAAAGCCTTTTGGTCCAAGGCAATGAGATCATATTTAACAGATATCACTGCTGTATTAGTTTTGCAGGGATAACAGTGCAATGAGAGGTATATATCCTTACTGAGACAGGCACTCCTAAGTGTGGAACAAATGTGTGATTTAAGTATAAAAAGGAGAGGCACCATTTCTCAGTGTCACAGGAGGAAAGGAGAAGCATCAGTGGACTGGCATGGTCAGGAGAAGCTTCCAGAAGGAATTCCAAAGAAAGGATTTGAATAGAACACAGCAGGAGGAGAGGAGAAGACAGAGTCAGGGTCTGTAGAGACATGAGCCTGCACGTGTCTTCAGGGGACAGAGAAGAGACAAGCTCCCTGGACAGAGTTCCTGCAGAGCCCACTCTGTGATCAGCCCAAGCAGCAGAGTGGAGAGAGCCAGGGGACCCCTCCAACAGGAGGTGACCCAGGGTGCTAATGCAGAAAGATCATCCCCTCATCAAAAAAAGAGAAAAAAAAACAACACGTTACTTGACCCTTTCATTAAGCCAACGTTGAAAAATGGTGCTAAAGCAGATGGTTGGATTTCCCATATTGTAAGATGTATAGATGGTTGACTGGATCGTCATCGTGCTGTTTTCCTGTCCCCACAAATTAAGGATGGTGAAAGCAGATCAACCTGCAGCCAGGTACGGCTCAGCGTCACAGATTCCAAAGTACCCCCACATCGCTCGCTGCCACGGCTTCTATGTTTTGCTTCTGTGCCCCTTGAGCCTCGGGCCTTCTCACTGACAAAGGGAGGATTATTGGTTCTCTGGTTCTGTTTGACTTATTGGTTGGTTTGTGCATTTGTTTGTTTTAGTTCCATAACGGCGAGGAGAATTTTCTGTGGTTTAGCAGCTCAGCTGAAAATGGATTTTAGGACCTTCACTTTTACTCCCCCCAACTTAAGTCTGGGACTGTGGTCATCACTTATCTATTTAAAACACAATGTAAGCCCAGCTGCTGAAGTCGGGGCTCGTCTGCTCCACTAAATCTGTCCTGTCATTGTAACCGATATTGGTTCCTCCTTATAAAACCCACATTCTTCAGATGAGGCAGGCCTCCTGAAAAGACTGGAAGCACTTGAAGCACAATATAAGTAAATATTTTATTTTCAGATCTCTCCTTGGAGGTGCAAAGCTTTTAAAGCTTCCTCCAGACTCCCCACTAGAGTGCTTTAAAAAAAAAATTTTTTTTAGAAGGAAAACTATGGCTGTGCGATGCACACAGGTGCGTTTGGGCATTTAATCTTCCCTCCCAGGACCTGGATTGCCCATTTCGGGCTTTCTCTGTTTTGAGAGCTCAGTTTCAGCTGCCCCAGACTTTGATTAGCATAACAGGTTCTGCTCACCTTACACTAATGTCTTTTCAAGTACACACAAACCGAGTGGCACAATGTTTTTTTAAAAATCACAAGCATTTCAGGAAAGCTACCAAATGAAGTGTTGAGATCTTATCCTCATCCAGCTTTAACAAGTTTCCATCACGGCCAACTGCCTCATTCCCTTACAAGGTCTCGAAATCTCTTTCATAAAGCCCTTGACATCACTAACTGGCCTCTCTCCACACGGCTCAGAGCATTTTTCCTGAAACAGTGCTGGAGGGGCCTCAAAATTTTCCACCTCTCCGAGCAGCCATGCTGTGCCATTCACTGGCCAAAGGCAGCCTCTGTAATCCGAGCTCCGTGTACATGATAATAATAACACTTTAACTGCAGCCAAGTTTAATTCAGAACAAATGTTCCTTGAGTTTGTACCTTTTTGGAAAAGCAGCCCCGCCTAACAGCTAAGACAGAGAGGGGTCGGGGTAAGGATAGAAGTGGAGTGGAATTTCTTAATGCAAATCTGATCGACCATACTAATATATGCTGAGCACATTCCTAACGTACTAGTGCGGTCCAGTCACCTGCCTCCTTGTGGCCCATGTCCATCTGGGAGACAGAGATCATCTCCATCACCGCCTGGTGGACTTCTGACACATACTCCAAGAAAAGTCCTTACCAAGCCTAGTGGTGGAATGGGTAAACTAGTCAAATTTTCTGCTTAGTGGAAGTTACCGTGGATATAGGATTTACCTATGAGAATAAGATTAAGACTATGACACAAAGCCCGCTCAGCTATTGTACACCTATGTTCATAGCACTATTCACAATAGCCAGAAGGTGAAAATGACCCAGATGTTCACTGACCAATGAATGGGTAAACAAAAGGTGGTATAGACATACAATGGAATATTACTCAGCCTGAAAAGGGATGCAATTCCAACACATGCTATGACATGGATGAGCCTTGAGGACAATAAGCTAAGTCATTAAGCCAGACAGGAAAGGACAAGCAGTGTATGACTCTGTTTATATAGGGTACCTAGAAGAGGTGAATGCAGAGAGGCAGAAAGTAGATTAGAGGATAAGAGGGGCTGAGGGGAGTGGGCAATGGGAAGTTGCAGTCTAATGGGTATAGTATGTCTGGGATGATGAGAAAGTTCAGGAGATGGATGGTGGTGGCTGCACGACGTTGTGAATGTGCTGACTGCCACTGAATCCAACATTTTAAAGAAAAAAAGCATGTTTCTGAAGATAATGTAATGGTTTCTTAATAAGGGACTGGGGTTTCTTGTAGACCTGCAAGGTCACTGCTACAAATATCAGAATCATTCTGCTGATGAGCAGAAAAGTTCTGTTAATCAGAGTTTCTTCTGAGAGGGTCTTAAATCATGAGGAATGTACTCTCTGAGACTGAGTTCTTCTGGAGACCAGCTGGCATATTAAACAGACAGAGAAGGGGGACACACTTTGGGATGTTAAGTTACCTGAAACCCCATTTGAGACCATCTCAGGTGCTACTTTAAAGTGTTTTTTACAGTTATTTCCATGAAAGTTTAACAGATTTTAGAGCCTGAACGGTTTTATGAAACTGGTTACCATCTGAACATCAAGGGTAGGGTAAAAAGTCTCTTAATTTCCCAGCTGTTGGAGATGGACATCATTTCATTTCAGTATGTCTTTACTCAGTACCTACTGTATGTCATTGTTATGAGATACATCAGCTGTTCACCAGATATTTACTAGTTGCTGACCGTGTGCCCCATAGACTGCTTTGAACAGAGAAAGAGATAGATGTGATGATTCTGTTCTGCAGGAATTCACTTTGGTCTGTCAAGGAAGGAAGACTGGTATTCCAGTAGTACAAGAACAAAGCAGTAGAGTGCCTCAAAGGGAACAATACTGATGCTATAAGGGCTCAGAGGGAGGGAAATCACTTTGTATGGCAGCCAGGGACGGGAGGCCTTGGGAGGTGACATAGGAAAAGCTTCGTGGAGGAGGAAGTATTTCAGCTTGGCATTAAAGGATTATGTTACGTCCTTGAGCAAGATCAGAAAAGGGAGTTCCAGGCAGAGGAAAGAGCCAATTGGAGCCGTGCTGTAACTCAATGTACTTAAGGCAGTAGTGCCCCACCTCCTCTGCAGATGCATTCTGAGGTTCACCTGAGGCTTCTCTGGGGTCAGCCAATGAGTCCTACTCAAATGTCTGCTGAGCGCTGCAGGCCCTTCCCAGCTTAGCTCAAGGGGCACGGCCATCACGAGGAAATAAGTCAGGCTTGCGAAGGCCTGTCTGAACTCAGACCTCTTCCTGCGACTTTGTGTCCTTGGGCCAGAAAATGACTGGCGTCCCAACAACACACTTTTTCTCTTGTTTTAGCCAACGACAGGAAAAGGAGCTAAAAAAAAGTGGACGCTCACAGCCTCTTCAGATCTTACCCTGGGTAAGCGCTGTGTGATTCCTCTGAACATGTCCATTGTTACACCTCTCGGAAACCTACTGCAGTTACTTATTAACATAAAGGCCGGAACCTGTTTGCCTCAGTCATGTCTGATTCATGAACACGTGGTTATCAGCAATCGCGATGAGAGCATTGATCACCTGGGCTTCTTTCTTTATCGGCTGTGCCATGACAAGGAAACCACGAAAGGTGTTCAGAAACGTGAAGCCAGCAGTTGTGTTACAGTTTGACATTTTGAAAACAAATAAATTTGCTGTTTTAACTTTAATTTGTTCTTGACCACTCAGGAAAAATATTATGGAGAAAAAATTTAATACCATGCATAACCCCACCCTCTGTATGTTGTGCAGTGAATATTGTTTTTAAACCTTCAAATCTTTATTTTCACTGACCTCTATTTGAAATGTTGCATTTCCTTTCATTATTTATATATATTTTTTTATTAAGGTATCATTGAGATACACTCTTATGAAGGTTTCACAAGAAAAACAATGTGGTTACTACATTCACCCTTATTATCGAGTCCCCTCCCATACCCATTGCAGTCACTGTCCATCAGTGTAGTAAGAATGCAGTGAATATTTCTTAAAATCTTTCACATAGGTAGCAAACAGGGCTTCACTATCTTTTCATCTCATGAGTTCAATTAAAACCATTGTCTTAAAAAAAAAATGTTTGCTTGTTTTGGGGTCACAGGTCCTTACAGAAAAAGAAAGGCCAGGTAATGCTCTGGGCAGAGAAGGAAGCCATAGGCCTGTCTTACACTTTTGTGCACGCACGTGTACATGCATACACTCACACGCATGATCTCAGGGCAAGAAGGAATTGTGCCACCTCCGTTCTGTACTCACCTGTACCCCTCCCCCACAAGGCAGAAGGATAAAACCCTGTATGTCACAGCACAAGTGATTACACGGTGTCCCCTGAGAGTCACACCCTGCTGGTGGCATGTTTTCTTGAAGTAGCTACTGTGCAGGGAAGGTGGGCCTGGCCCCCCAGGAGGGGAGGGGAAAGTACACAGATGCCTCCTGGGATGTGCCGGAAGTCTGATCTTGTCTCATTTAAATGTAACAACTGTAACAACAACTGCGGAGGCCGCAGATCACTGACTCTACTTGTAACTAAGGACTAAGATTTCAAAGTCACGCCAAATCCCACACAGCATCTACGTGTGGGAAAAGATACAGGAAGAGGCACCAGGGCAAACTTTTCCAAATGCCCAAAGTTGACCTGATGCGTGCACGCGCGCACATGCACACACGCACACACACACACACACACACACAGAGCTGTAGCAAAGGTTTGTGGGTAAGGGCCTGGCTGTCATACTGCCTGAGTTTAAATCCTGGCCCCATTACTTATTAAGGTAATTAGCCTCTCTGTGCCTTATTTCCCTATCTGTAAAATGAAAACAATAGTGGTATCTATGATGTTGGAGATATGCCTCAAAATAGCATGGGGTGGGAGAATTAGGTGAATGAAACAAGATTAGCCATGCATTGATACCTGTTGTACATAGGGATTCATTATATTGTTTGTCTATTTGTGTATGTTTGGAATTTTCCATTAAAAAAAAGTTTGAAGCAGAATTATTCACAAAAGTGAAAAGGTGGAAACTACCCAGATGTGCTTCAACAGATAAATGGATAAATAAGATGTTGTGTGTACATACAATGGGATATTGCTCAGCCTTTTATATAAAGGGATGAAATTCTGTTCGTCATGCTACACCATGGACGAACACTGAGGAATTTGCTGCAGGAAATGAGCCAGTCACAAAAGGACAAACAGCATATGATTCCACTTATAAAAGATACCGAGAAGAGGCAGATGTATAGACAGAAAGTAGAACAGAGATTGTCACAGACTGGGAGGACAGCAACGGGGATGTGCAGTCTACCAGTTACAGCATTTCTGTTGCAGATGACCAAAAGCCTGGAGCTGGGTAGTGGTAACGGCTGGACAACAATGTGAACATACTTATGCCAGGAAACTGTACACTTAGAAACGGTTTAGAGAAATTTTATGTTCTGTATATTTTACCATGATTTTCTTAACAAATCTTGGAACAGCGAGATCATGCATGTCACTTACAGGCCCAGGCACCTTGTAAATTCTCCATATTCGTTGCTATCAACCGAGGCACAGCCCAGTGGCATTACTGGTGCTTTCTGACAAGAGGGGCCATCCAGCCTTCTAGAGGAATAGGTTACATCATTTGGTGCCCAGGACTTCTCGGAGGCCCTGTGTCCAGTCCTGGGCTGCAGCCCTGGCATGAGGGCTCCTTGGCATGGCAGGGAGGCATTCACAGCCTACGGACTACGAAGCATTTAATGTTTTCTAGTCACCACTGCTGGTTGTCAAATGAGCTGGGGTTACCTCGGCAGAATAGAAGCAGGCCTCCTGTGTCCAGCAGAGACGTAACAGAAAATTTGCAGGTTCCCCCAAGACCCCTCTCAGCCTACTACAAAAGGGGATTTCTGCAGACTGTACCAGGCTGCGGGGCAGCAGTGCAGGGGTTCAGTCCACACAGAGTGCCCTTGAGCCCACTGCAAAACTTCCCCAGCTACTCTCCACAGCCACCCTCAGAAGGGGGCTCCCAACACCCACCGAGCAAGAATCATAATAATCCTGGCACTTTGGACACACACACACCACCTCTCCCTTTCATGATAAAAGTAGGATATTTTCTTACCGTGCCTTATAGTTGGCAAAGCCCTTTTGTTTATATTATCTCCCTCAAATCCTCACAAGAACCTTCTGAGGTTCCCGTCGTGCAGGTAAGGAAACAAAGGCTCAGGGAGGTCGTGGGGTGTTCCCCAAATCTCAGAGGCCCAAGCAGAGGAACTAGGTCTGCAAGGCAAGCCCCCCCGTGCCTACCCGACACTTCTGTGCTTTCCTCCTATTTACTTCTGACTCGCGCACCCCACTCTGGGTGCCTACAGCTCCCTTGATGGGAGGGGCTTTCTGGAAAGAGGCACATCTGCAAGGCAAAGACCAAAGATGGGGTACCTCGCCCCTTACGGATCCTCAGGGAGAGGGACAAACTGTGTGCCTCGGGGGGCTGTGCCCTCTCAGGGCGCCTACCAGGGATCCCATCGCCTCGATGCTCCTCAAGCGGACTTCTACCTTGCTCTGCTGCCTAGGTCCCACATGGCGTCCCGTCAGAACAAGAGGGACAAGGGGGGAAGGTATGATATTGTCCCCAGGAGATGGATAACATGGCTTTCTCAGCATTCAGAACATCTCACGCGGCCTCTGCCTCTGGCGCTTGAAACATCTAAGACCACCCTTCCCCATTTCCCACATCATCTCTTTAGTGTCTTTTCGCAACACCAGAGTTTAATCTACATACAAGCACCACCTGGGACCGTGAACTGGACCCCACTGCCTGGCCACTAGGTTCTCTCCACTCAGGGGCTAGAGGCTGACACTCCAGAGAGCTGTGCCTGAACCAGAGGCGCACAGCTGCTCCCCCACTCAGGGCTCACCTGCCGTTCACTGACTCCTTTATTCAGGAACAATGCTACCTACGCGCATTTCATGTGCCTCCCCCTGAGATACCATGCACAACTTGGGGGTGGAAGCGAATTGTCGAGGAAAACTCATCTGTGCCTCAAAATAATATTGAGACAACTGCCCACACTCTCCTGGGGCTGGTGAGTGTCACTGACCATCCCTGAGCAGGTCTGGATCATAGTGTGCATCGTGGCTATTGTCTCACACACAGCTAGGCAGCTTGGGATGGTTACAAGAAGGTCATAGTCTCCTTCCTCCAGATGCTCCCGCCAGCCCTGGCCAGGATCCTGCATTAGGGACACTTGTGAGATTTCCACCCCAGTTCATCTCCTGAGCCTCCCTTCCCTCCGTTGTCATTCACAGCTGTGACGTCACCCCATCCCAACGGTCTTGCCATACTCACTCCTGGTCACCCTGGGACCTGTGTCCAGGACAGGGACACTTTCAAAGGCTCCAGGAAACAAGAATCGATACTGTGCTATCATTTCCTATTTTTCCTTATTACTTAGGGCAATTTAAAGCACCAAAGGGAAGTGGCTTTTCGGTCAGCTCCTTCCACCCCATCCTTTCACAGAGGAGGCCACTAAAAGCCCAGAGAAGTTAAGTGACTTTTGAAAGTCCACACAGCTGGCTGAGAGCAGAGCTGGAGCTAGAACCCAGGCTCTGGGGCCTGTCCTGGTCCCAGTTCTGGATGTTACCCACCTGCCATGCAGAACTCGGCAGGGCTGTGCCCATGGCGGGGCTTCCCTGGCGGGCCAAACCTGACTGTCATCAGTCTCAGAGTCGATGGCTCTGCTTCCCTGTCCGGTTTCCCTTCTAGGCACATTCTCTGTCCAGCAAGGCAGTCTCTGGTGCCCTCAAGGGGCAGAACTGAATAGTAGAGAATTGCTCAAACAGGATGCGATCTGGAAGCCGTCTGAGAAATTAACCTTCTGATCCTCCTCCACCCGGATTGTACAGAATACTTTGGAGTCACCGTTTTATTTTAAAGATCATGAAGCATGTTGAAGCATATTAAAATATGTCTGAAACACAAACTGCCTCGAATGTTCTCAAGAGCATAGACCAGACCCAGGCCTGAACCCCTGTGAGAACTGGTGACCCCCAGGGCATGCCAAATGCCTGCTCCCCGAACCCGAACTTGAAACGAGTGAGCAGGAGGGGCTAGTGGTGAGGTGACTCTTGGAGAAGAGGGTGCTGGTGTCGTCCCTCTCGGTCCTGGGAGCCACAGCGCTGCCTTCTCATCAGGACTGGAGATGAGCGTCCTGGGAACGAGCTCTCGGTGAGAGGTAGGGGCTGACAACCAAGCAGGGCCATAGGCAAGAACACCTCCCAGGCAGGGCTGGAGGCCCTGGGCCCCTTAGAGCAGAAGCCCTGGGAGTGAATTTGAGGCTGCCCCAGGGCTGAGGGTGGGGAGGCAGAAGGAGGAAGGGGCCAGTAGAAGGTGACTTGGATGGGAATAACCACTAAAGGAAGAGAGAGTTAGGGTGAGACAGGACCTGTGCACCCACCTGAGAGCCTAAGGAACCGGGTGCTGTCTGTGTCTGTGTGTCTGTGCCTGTGCCTGTGCCTGTGCCTGTGCCTGTGTCTGTGCCTGTGTCTGTGCCTGTGCCTGTGTCTGTGTCTGTGTCTGTGTGCCTGTGCCTGTGTCTGTGTGTGTCTGTGCCTGTGCCTGTGCCTGTGCCTGTGCCTGTGTCTGTGTCTGTGTCTGTGCCTGTGCCTGTGCCTGTGCCTGTGCCTGTGTCTGTGTGTGTCTGTGCCTGTGCCTGTGCCTGTGCCTGTGCCTGTGTCTGTGTCTGTGTCTGTGCCTGTGCCTGTGTCTGTGCCTGTGCCTGTGCCTGTGCCTGTGTCTATGTGTGTCTGTGCCTGTGCCTGTGCCTGTGCCTGTGTCTGTGTCTGTGTCTGTGCCTGTGCCTGTGCCTGTGTCTGTGTGTGTCTGTGCCTGTGCCTGTGTCTGTGCCTGTGCCTGTGCCTGTGCCTGTGTCTGTGCCTGTGCCTGTGCCTGTGCCTGTGTCTGTGTCTGTGTCTGTGTGCCTGTGCCTGTGTCTGTGTGTGTCTGTGCCTGTGCCTGTGCCTGTGCCTGTGCCTGTGTCTGTGTCTGTGTCTGTGCCTGTGCCTGTGCCTGTGCCTGTGCCTGTGTCTGTGTGTGTCTGTGCCTGTGCCTGTGCCTGTGCCTGTGCCTGTGTCTGTGTCTGTGTCTGTGCCTGTGTCTGTGCCTGTGCCTGTGCCTGTGCCTGTGTCTATGTGTGTCTGTGCCTGTGCCTGTGCCTGTGCCTGTGTCTGTGTCTGTGTCTGTGCCTGTGCCTGTGCCTGTGTCTGTGTGTGTCTGTGCCTGTGCCTGTGCCTGTGCCTGTGCCTGTGCCTGTGTCTGTGTCTGTGCCTGTGCCTGTGTCTGTGCCTGTGCCTGTGCCTGTGCCTGTGTCTATGTGTGTCTGTGCCTGTGCCTGTGCCTGTGCCTGTGTCTGTGTCTGTGTCTGTGCCTGTGCCTGTGCCTGTGTCTGTGTGTGTCTGTGCCTGTGCCTGTGTCTGTGCCTGTGCCTGTGCCTGTGCCTGTGTCTGTGCCTGTGTCTGTGCCTGTGCCTGTGTCTGTGTCTGTGTCTGTGTGCCTGTGCCTGTGTCTGTGTGTGTCTGTGCCTGTGCCTGTGCCTGTGCCTGTGCCTGTGTCTGTGTCTGTGTCTGTGCCTGTGCCTGTGCCTGTGCCTGTGTCTGTGTGTGTCTGTGCCTGTGCCTGTGCCTGTGCCTGTGCCTGTGTCTGTGTCTGTGTCTGTGCCTGTGCCTGTGTCTGTGCCTGTGCCTGTGCCTGTGCCTGTGTCTATGTGTGTCTGTGCCTGTGCCTGTGCCTGTGCCTGTGTCTGTGTCTGTGTCTGTGCCTGTGCCTGTGCCTGTGTCTGTGTGTGTCTGTGCCTGTGCCTGTGTCTGTGCCTGTGCCTGTGCCTGTGCCTGTGTCTGTGCCTGTGCCTGTGCCTGTGCCTGTGCCTGTGTCTGTGTGTGTCTGTGCCTGTGCCTGTGCCTGTGCCTGTGTCTGTGTCTGTGTCTGTGCCTGTGCCTGTGTCTGTGCCTGTGCCTGTGCCTGTGCCTGTGTCTATGTGTGTCTGTGCCTGTGCCTGTGCCTGTGCCTGTGCCTGTGTCTGTGTCTGTGTCTGTGCCTGTGCCTGTGCCTGTGTCTGTGCCTGTGCCTGTGCCTGTGTCTGTGTCTGTGCCTGTGCCTGTGCCTGTGTCTATGTGTGTCTGTGCCTGTGCCTGTGCCTGTGCCTGTGTGTGTCTGTGCCTGTGCCTGTGCCTGTGCCTGTGCCTGTGCCTGTGCCTGTGTCTGTGCCTGTGCCTGTGTCTGTGTCTGTGCCTGTGTCTGTGCCTGTGCCTGTGTCTGTGTCTGTGCCTGTGCCTGTGCCTGTGCCTGTGTCTGTGTGTGTCTGTGCCTGTGCCTGTGTCTGTGCCTGTGCCTGTGCCTGTGCCTGTGTCTGTGCCTGTGCCTGTGTCTGTGTCTGTGCCTGTGCCTGTGCCTGTGCCTGTGCCTGTGTCTGTGCCTGTGTCTGTGCCTGTGCCTGTGTCTGTGTCTGTGCCTGTGTCTGTGTGTGCCTGTGTCTGTGCCTGTGCCTGTGCCTGTGCCTGTGCCTGTGTCTGTGTCTGTGCCTGTGCCTGTGCCTGTGCCTGTGTCTGTGTGTGTCTGTGCCTGTGCCTGTGTCTGTGTGTGTCTGTGCCTGTGCCTGTGCCTGTGCCTGTGCCTGTGTCTGTGTCTGTGTCTGTGCCTGTGCCTGTGTCTGTGCCTGTGCCTGTGCCTGTGCCTGTGTCTATGTGTGTCTGTGCCTGTGCCTGTGCCTGTGCCTGTGCCTGTGTCTGTGTCTGTGTCTGTGCCTGTGCCTGTGCCTGTGTCTGTGCCTGTGCCTGTGCCTGTGTCTGTGTCTGTGCCTGTGCCTGTGCCTGTGTCTATGTGTGTCTGTGCCTGTGCCTGTGCCTGTGTCTGTGTGTGTCTGTGCCTGTGCCTGTGTCTGTGCCTGTGCCTGTGCCTCTGCCTGTGTCTGTGCCTGTGCCTGTGTCTGTGTCTGTGCCTGTGTCTGTGCCTGTGCCTGTGTCTGTGTCTGTGCCTGTGCCTGTGCCTGTGCCTGTGTCTGTGTGTGCCTGTGCCTGTGCCTGTGTCTGTGCCTGTGCCTGTGCCTGTGCCTGTGTCTGTGCCTGTGCCTGTGCCTGTGCCTGTGCCTGTGTCTGTGCCTGTGTCTGTGCCTGTGCCTGTGTCTGTGTCTGTGCCTGTGTCTGTGTGTGTCTGTGCCTGTGTCTGTGCCTGTGCCTGTGCCTGTGTCTGTGTCTGTGTCTGTGCCTGTGCCTGTGCCTGTGCCTGTGTCTGTGTGTGTCTGTGCCTGTGCCTGTGTCTGTGCCTGTGCCTGTGCCTGTGCCTGTGTCTGTGCCTGTGCCTGTGCCTGTGTCTGTGTCTGTGTCTATCTCTGTGCCTGTGTCTGTGCCTGTGCCTGTGCCTGTGCCTGTGCCTGTGTCTGTGCCTGTGCCTGTGCCTGTGCCTGTGCCTGTGTCTGTGCCTGTGCCTGTGCCTGTGTCTGTGCCTGTGCCTGTGTCTGTGTCTGTGCCTGTGTCTGTGCCTGTGCCTGTACCTGTGCCTGTGCCTGTGTCTGTGTCTGTGTCTGTGAAGACTCCAGAAACCGTGGCCTTTTCTCTACCAACCACTGACACAGACTTTATGTAAGCAGAATTCATTGCTCTTTCATTTGTTCCCATAGCCCTGTTTGGACACTTAACCTGTGTTGTGTCTTGTTTCATACCTAACCCTCAAACTATCCAGTTCAACAAACATTCATCAAGTGCCTCTATGGGGCAGGATCCAGGTCTTGAGGCACCTCCACCGGATCCTGTGCTTGCACCCGATGCCCGTCAGAGAGAGATGTGGAAGGCCAAGCACCCAGAATTTAACCAGCTCAGCCAGAGGTGACACCCATCACTTTCTCAAGCTCTTTTGGTGAGGCGTGCTCACATGGTTCCCTTCCCTGTGCCCCAGAAGCCAGGACCTGGGATCTCTGGCTGGACGACCGCTTGCCAGCAGTGATTCTGCATCTTGCAAGGGAGCACAACGTTCTGGGTTAGTCAGCCCTGCCACAAGAGCCCTTCAGAATAACTAAGCATTAAAGTTCTGCTACGAGAGACAGAGAAACAAAAGAATGACTGACTTACACCTTTTTCTGCAAGATCTAGAAAACAATGTGTTCCTTGGGAGGTTTGTAAAGAATTAACAATCGGAACCTCAGGGGTCCTCTGTAGCCCTCCACGATCTCAGTGGTTGTTCCTCAGGGTCACCACCACAGGGGAGCTGGAACAGGGGTACAAATAGAAAGGAGGTGAAAAGACCCAGGGGCCCTTCAAGGCTGACTCTTTGTAGACGGAGAGGGAGCTTGAAGGAAAGAAAAAAAACCTTCGTGTCATCTTCTGTAAGGATGACCTTTCCAGTAAAGGTTCTGTTCCTTCAAACACTTCCAGACACGACAGGGTATCAAGACAGGACACAGATAAATGTGTGCTCCCTGTGCCAGGAATTCTGAGCTGACAAAGACAGAGGGCTGCGTGAGGACTTTGGCACTAAGACAGGGAGTGGTTAATCAATCAGCTGGAGACGTGCTCTGGGTACCTTACTGGCCCAGAGGGAACTGGATTGGAGGCCTCTGGCGTCCACATCTCTTTCTTTAAAATATAGACCCCCACAGCAAAGGGGTTCTGGTCTGAGATGTGGGTTTGCCGTTACCTAGAGGTGATGACTTGTTACTAATATGTATTAAATTGAGCGGCAATTGGGCTATAAATAATGTGATTAAAACTGGGCAGTTCTAAGACCTGTTTGAAGACCTGAAACAGTCCGTTTTAGAGAAAATGAATCATGCTTCACTCTCCCATCAAAACAAAGATAACAAAACATAACTGTAAATACTGCCAAGCCTAAAACCCAGCCAGCCTCCCTCTACATGGACCCAGGGGGGGAGGGAGTGGGGAGGACCAGTTTGAAGGCTGTATGGTGAAATGAACCAACTAACTAGGGCGAAGTGGGCCCCCTAGCGGTGCAGGGGATCCCGCACGATGCACCCCCTCCTATCCCTGGAGCTGCCAAAAACGGAAAAAGAGGGAGGGGCCGGAAGAGATACTGAAGACACAGAATCATCATTCTTAATGCTGATCCCTAGACCACTGACCTGTGGGTCCTAAACTTCTCCCCGAACAAGGACAAGACTGATCAGAGGAGCTGGGTGGGCGTTGGCCTGTGAGTCGGAGCTGAGAAGCACGGGCTTGGTAGACATTACCTGATCATCAGAGAATTCAGTATGGAGCACCCCGGATGCTTAGTGGTGTTTAAACTTTCTCTAGGGCAATGCTGCAAACTTAGTGCATGTAAGAATCATGCTGGGCATGGGAGGAGGTGTGTCAAGACGCAAAGTCCCAGGGCCTCAGCTAGAAAAGGCCTCAGGACCAGAAATCTGCACTTTTAGTCAGCATGACCAGGAAATTCTCATATAGGTGCTGGGGACATAGCTGAAAACAGCTGTGGGCTAAGAGGTTACAGTCTGGTGGAATTGGCAGAAATAGTGATTTATATCACCACCCAGGAAAAATTAAAATCTTTTTTCTAAAAGGAAAACATTCTTGTTACTCGATATAATCTTATCGTATAGCTTTCAAACATTGAATATGTATATTTCCTAACTTGGCAGTGCATACTTTACATTTTAAAGCAATGATCTATTTTTTATATTTTTCAGGCTGACTTTGTGTCCTGAGAAGGCATGTTGAATTGCTCCTCTGGGTGCAGATGTCTGGAGTCACTGATGGTGTCTCCAGCGTGACAGGGAAATCACAGGTCCTTTAGAAACAGGTGGTAGAAGGACAACCACCGATCCCATAAAACACAGTTTCACAAAATTGTTCTGTTCAATGAAAACGTGTTTACAAATTGAGTGTTTTTCTTAAAAGGCGGTTTTAATTCCAATTAAGCTGGCCTATAATTGATTTTTTTTAACTATTGCTTTTAACTTGAAATGTTTATTTAGCATGAAATACTTCAAATATTTTTTTTGTAGGAATGATAAAGTTCTACGTATAACAGGAAAAATAATAAATGGCTCTCTGAGTTAAAAGAGACCTTAAAAATAAAATATTCCAGGCACTTATCTGATGTCAGCCTGTAGAAGAAGACAGGCCTTTGAGACCTGAGATGTGCGTTGAGACACAGCTTTGCCGTTCGATGATACATCGCTGTATAATCTTAGACACGCGGCTTACGTTTTCTAGGCTTCAATTTCTCCATCTGTGATCACAGAGTGACCACCAGTCTCTTTCAGTCCTAACAGCCTCTGATTCTCTTCTCCACTCTTCACTGCCCTCTTCGTATTTATTCATAACCTGAAGAAGAAAGAGGAGCTGATATTTCAGTTTGCAAATTATCCTCCAATATGGAATGAATGCATGAGCACATACATATGTACAAAAATTTTGGAAAAACTAGACCTAAAATTTCTGCATTCTAAAAATGCTTAAAATATGAGTAAATTGACTCTCAATAAATCAGAAAGAAAGGACATTCTCTGATATAAATGCTTAAAGAAGACAATGGCTTTTACCAGCCCTAGAATACTCTTCTGTAAGTACAACCTCTGTTTGAAGGGTTCTTCATTAGAGATGAACAGAGCCATCAAACACATAGTTATAATCACAAATTATCTCAAGAGACATAAGCTCATGCTTTAGGAACTAAAATTTATCATCTCTTTGATGCTTAATAGGCAGTGCCTTCCTGGCTGAACATGAGTTTCCACTGGTGAAGTGGCTTCCTCTTATCTTTCTAAATAATCTACACAAGAACCTCTTGCCAACCTTTCTTGAAATATCACATGGGTCTTGTGTTAATTTTAAAACTATTATTAATACAAATAAATAACTGTTGTTCACTGCTTTGCACTTTGCACACAGTGTGAACTCAACAGTTGTTTACTAAATGAATAATTTAAATTGAGTAAAGCACCAGACACCTGACAAACTGGATCCCTGGTGCAGTTGAAGCAACATTCGCTTTGGGGTCCCGACTGCCTCCCGCTTAGCCGCATACTCCCGCTTAGCCGCATACTCCCGCTTAGCCGCATACTCCCGCTTAGCCGCATACTCCCGCTTAGCCGCATACTCCCGCTTAGCCGCATACTCGCAGGCAATTTACATAACTTCCTTGAACCTCAGTGTTCTTCTCTGCAATGGGATAGTTCTACCCAAACATTAAGCTTAATGGGAGGATTAAAACAGATAATAGGAAAAATGAAATCAGTGAAAGACTTCAGCTCCCATTTTTCTTATGGGGAAAATCTGAATACTTTCTCCCCTAAAAGGTTCTCATACCAATGCCAATGTGTGTGGCTTTTTTCCCCCACAGCAAGCAATTCGAGCAATTCATGGACACCAGCTGAGTGTTTTACAATTCAATTCAATTCTGACATTATCTACGTAGAGATAGCATCAGATTCCACAGGTTAAGGGGTCAGTCCTAAAAAGCTAAAAGGTCCCCCCAGACACACGTTTCAGATGTCAACCGCAAACCCAGCTTCTCACCTGTGTTTCTGACCAAATGGCTATAAATCAGAAATTCCCACAACCCCCTCCTTGGTTTTGATTAATTTGCTAGAGTGGCTCACAGAACTTGGTGAAACAATCTGTTTACCTAGATTACTGGCTTATTGTAAAAGGATATAGCTCAGGAACAACCTGATGGAAAAGATACACAGGGACAGGTGTGAGGAAAAAAGCCCAGATCTTTCAAGCCCTCTGTGAGCTGCTCTCCTCAAATCTCCATGTGTTCACCAACCCAGAAGCTCTCCCAACCCAGATCTTCGAGTTTGGCTTCATTACATAGATACTGTTGATTAAATCATTGACATTGGCAATTGATTCAATCTCCAGCTACTCTCAAAAGTCAAAGGTGTGGGATTCAAAGTTCCAACCCTCTAACCAGATGAGTGGTCCTCCTGGCAACCACCCTCCATCCTTGGATGGGGTCCAAAAGTCACGTCATCCACATAACAAGTCACCTTTATTGCTCTCATCACTTGGGAAATTATAAGAGTTTTAGGAGCTCTGTGCCAGAAACGAGACAAAGACAAAACATAGATTTCTTATTATTAACCACAATATCACACCCTCTAAGTCTGGGAACAAGTCTGCTCTCGTGTCTGTTCAATACCATATTGGAGGCCCTAGCAATAGGGCAAGAAAAAGAAATAAGAGGTATGCAGAATGGAAGGAAGAAATAAAACTGTCTCATTTCTCAGGCAATGTGATCATTTATGTAGAAAGTCCTGAAGAATCTATGAAAAACAGATTAAAACTAGTAAGGGGTTGTAGCAAATCACAGGACGCAAAGTGAAGATACAGGAGGACATGATGATGTTACTGAGAACCTCAGAAACCCAGATGATAGCCGGGTAATTTAGATACAAGGACCTGAGACCACACAGTCCTGGCATGTGTCCCACACCCCAGTTTCATGAGCATTGTGTGCACTTAGTTTTACACACGACATATTTTCATAAGCTTGCCTTACAAGGGAATGAGCAAATAGAACTGTAAGATTAGCCAATTTGCAAAGTCAGCCCCAATCCTGCTCCCAGTCTCACAGAGAGATGGGCTCCTTCTGGAGGTCCTGAAGTTGTTTTTGCGACTTCAATGGACAAAAGAGAGCTTTTTCTTGTGAGAGTCACTGAACTTCAGTATGAGACAAATATTGCCAGTAGTCACCACCTGTCTGAGTAAAAAGTCAAGAATTTATTGGCCTGCTCTTAATGGGTTTGACAATTTTTACAGATTTGTCAAATCTTCATGCAGTTCTCCATTGGGAAAGGCATCTCTATGTTTATATCAATAAGTAAAATTTTCCTATTGCTGCAACAGATTACATATGAGAAAAAGGTCCTCTTTTACTCATTTTGCAAATAACAGTATTTGTGGAAGAAAGACTTCAATATTTTGCTGAAAAGAATTCAAGAACTCATATGTGAGAAGTCATATAAGTGATCTAAATTATCTCTAACATCAGTGATTTTATATAATAGAAGATTTAATTACTGGAACTTGGAAACATCCATATACTTGTCTGAGCATATCCTGTGTTTTATGAATTCTGACTAAGATTTTCATGGCACTAATTACTTTAACCCTGTCCTATGCAAAAACCTGAGAAATCAAGAGTTTTTATGTTTAGTTAACTACATGTTCAAATAACATTTAACTAAGACAACTGTTAAAATAAAAATGTTTTCCCACTTATCACCTAAGACTATCAGCCATGTCATTAGTGGTATGCATACTGGAAAACACTGGTTTGGTGGGAAAAACACTGTAATTGGAGCCAAAATACCTCAACTCAAATTAATGGTTCTGTTACTTAGTAATTATGCAAACTTGAAAAGTTACATTTCTGAGCTTCAGTTTCATTTTTAAAGGGAAGATATGCGGTAAAAAGCATATTTGGATGTCATTTGGGGATCATACAACCAAATACTGCCACATATTTATTTCAAGGACTGTGTTTGCATTTGCATTTGTGCCGAGGGGAGTCAAGACCAGTCACAGTGAATAAAACCTCTCTAGTGGTTCAAATAGAGAAAAGTAGAGCATGTGAAAAACAATCAGAGAGCACAGGCATGCTGAACTCAGAAAAACCTGCCCTTCAGGCATCAATACGGTATTCAGGAATCCTACTTCTTTAAAAATAGGAATAATGTGTTCATGCCAAGGGAAGACCAAGGTGATGCTGTAGCATCAATTACCATTAAAGAAGAACATTTTGTCCTTAAACTATGAAAAGAGTTCAACGTGGCAACCAGAATGGCCATGGGTCAATTATTTTGACATTAGAACAAATCAGACTGTATTGCAAAACATTAAAAATCAAGCACTGTCTCTTAGGGGATCAATGGCTAACAGCACATTCAGAAACACCAAGATAAATGTCAGACCTTTCTTGAATATCCTTATAGCTGACTTCTTAAATATTTTCAAAATGAAAATGTAAGATTAAAAAATTTGGATGGAAAGATTTAAATATCATCAGATTTTCCCTTATCATGACAGCAGACCACAGTAATGTCAGATTTACCCTCATTTCACTCTTACATTTATACCATCACCTATATGTAGGGTATTTTGATAGGACATTTGCATGAGTATATGTGATTGATATATCACCTATAAGGAGTGGGCTAATTATGTGACCAAGAAAAAGAAAATTAATATAGAAAATAACGATTACATATCAGATCTTTAAGACAATGTCAGTTAAAAATAGACACACTTCATTCTTATTTTGGTAAGAGTTTTCGGATTCATTCTTGACTCTCAGAAGATACACGATGATAGCCCAAGAATGAGAAGCATGTCTCATTCATACAGCTGTGACTAAAGAAAATCTGATCATATTCACCTAAGCCTGCAGACCCATTGGGTTAGAATGCTTTTAGCAGCAGGAAAAGAAAATCCTCAATTATTTTGGCTTTAATACAACTTGTATTTTTCCGTATATAAGGTGATGGGGAAGTTCCACATATGATTCACTGGGCTCCAAATCCTCTTCGCTGTAATTTTGCTGGTAGCAAGATGGCTGCAACAGTTCTACATGGGATACTCAAACAGAACATTCAGACATAGAAAAGGGGTCGTCTCAACTAGTGTGTCTTCCTCTGGAATGAGAATTATCTTTTCCCAGGAAAATCTTAGAATGCCCACCACATTTCACTGGCCAGAACTGTGTCACATGCTCAGGTCCTAAATAAATGACTGGCAAGGGAAATGGACTAACATGAGTGGCTTAAAACAATCAGGACTTAACCTTAAGAAGGGGTTGGGGATTCCCTTCTGATGAGTTTCTTGGGTAAGAAATGGACCCCAGGAAGCAAGCAAAAAGAAGGAAATGGGTGCCAGGTAGGCATGATTATATACATGAGCCACCACATCTTCCATCCATCAAAATGCATGAACTGGACATGAGAAGAGTAGTTGGGTAGCTTAGTTCTATACAGGTTTAACTATTGTTTTTTACACCTGGGGAGGATGTCTACTTTCTAATTATCAAGTATCATTGAATATTTTCATAATTCCATTTAATCTCCACTTTTGGTTTATGAGCTATACAAGGTTGAATAGTGTACCTCAGAATTCATGTTCACTAGAATGTCAGTGTGTGACCTTATTTGGAAATAGGGTTTTTGTAGATAAAATTAGCTAGAATGAGGTCATGAACTAGATTAGGATGGACCTTCATCCACTGACTGGTGTCCTTATGAGAAGAGAAAACAGAGACACCCAGACATATAGGAGAAGGCCAAATGATGGAAGCAGAGACTGGGTAATGTATCTCCAAACCACAGAATGCCGAAGATTGTCAGCAACCACCAGAAGCTAGAAATAGGCAAAAAAAAAAAAGATTTTTCCTAAAACTTCAGTCACCTTGACCCTGCTGACACTTCAATTTCGGACGTCTAGTCTTTAAAACCATGAAAGAATAAATTTCAGCTCCTTCAAGCCACTCAACTTTGTAACAGATTGTTACGGTAGCCCTAAGAAATTAAGACATTAGCTATACACCTCTTAATCTTATTTTTTAGGGGCTTGCGGTAGAGTTTACAATGTTTTTAATCCATCACAGTCTACTTTCAAAATATGGTCAAATCTCAGGTATAATTTAAGAAACAGCAGTATACTTAAAATTTCCTGCTCCCATCCTTCATGTTAGTCTAGTATTTTATTTCTACTTATGTTATAAACCTCAGAATACATTGTGTTTTCTAAAGTGTTTGCTCTAAACAATGACATTTAGAGATATTTTTTAATTAGAAGAAGTATCTTTGATATACCACATATTTATCATTTCTTGATCTCTTAATCCCTTTTTGTATATCTGACTTTCCATCTGGTACTATTTTTCTTCAGTCTGAAGATCCTCCTTGAGCATTTATTTTAAGGCAGTTCTCGTGATGACACATTTTCTCAGTTCCTGCTTCTCTAAAGATGCTTTGATTCTGTCTTCATCTTTGAAGAGTATTTTTGTCAGATACCAATTTCTAGGTTGATAGGCTCTTTTTAAAAATGTCAGCACTTGAAATAGGTCATTCCACTGTCTCCTGGCTTGAAATGTTTCTGTTAAGAAGGAAAAAAAATTCTTATGTTTGCACTGCTGTATGTATACAGGGTGTCCTTTTTTTTCCTGGTTGTTTCAAGGATTTTCTCTCTATTACTCGTTTCTAGCCAGTTATTATGTTCCTTTGTGTGGTTTCTGTGTGGGGGTCTGTGTGTTTACTTGGGGTTCATTTTAGCTCCTTAGAAAATTCAGCTTATAGTTTTTCATCAAAATGGAAGGTTTCAGTCATTGCACTTTGAAATATTTTTCTTCCCTACCCTATGACTCCAATTACACATATATTAGGCCTCTTGATATTATCCCACAGGTCACAGTGGCTGCTGTGGGATTTTTCCTAGCTTTTTCCCCACTCTGTGGTTCAATTTAGTTTCTATTTCTGTCTTCAAGTTTACTGATCTTTTCTTCTATAGTTTCTAAAATGCTGTTGAGTCCATCCAGTGAATTTTTCACTTCAGATATTGTATTTTTTAGCTCCAGAGGGTCCATTTGATTCTTTTTTCATGTCATTCATTTCTCATATTCACATTTTACATCAAGTCTTTTTAAGACTTGCTTTATTTATTTGTTTGTTGTATGGGACAATCTGTGTATTTTACCCAATAGATCTTGAACATATTTATAATATTTGTTTTAAAATTTTGACTACTAATTCCATCTGGGTCTGTTTCTATTGACTGATTTTTCTCTCGGTAATGGATCATATTTTTGTGCTTCAATATATATTCAGTAATTTTGTATTACATCATAGACATTTTGAATATTACATTGTTGATTGTATTTTGATGCCTTCCTTTAAAGAAGGTTTAATTTTGTTTTGAGAGGCAGTTAAGTTACTTAAAAACCACCTTGAATCTTTGGAGACTTGGTTTTAAGCTTTTTTAGAGTAGACTTTGAATGGGCTTCATTTGGTGGCATTGAGAGGGTTTTTTTCCTCCTGACACCAGCCAATTTTGACATCAACTAGGCGTTCTACGATTAATTCAATTCTCACATAAACTACCTGAAATTAGTGTCAGACTCCACATGTTTCAGGGCTCAGTCCCATAAGACTGTCCTCACTTCAGACACCAGTTACACGTGTAGGATTTTCAGGTTACCCCACTTTTCTTCAACTTGGCAAAAAAGTTGAGAGTTCCCACAACCCCTCTGCTTTCAGGTCCAAGAATTTGCCACAAGACACAAAACTCATGAAAGTACTTTACTTACTACACTGGTTTCGTATAAATGGGTCAGAAAAAAAACAAATGGAAGAGACATATAGGAAAAGGTAATGGGGCCTAGGGTATGTGGGGGGGGAGGGATGTTCACACCCCTATGTTCACCAACACAGAAGCTCCCCAAACCCCACTGTTCAAGCGTTTTTAGGGAATGAAACATAGGTATGACTCACCCAGTCAGTGTTCAGCCAAGGATTCAAGAGAAGCCTTGTGCAGATTTCTGAATCTTTCCCTAAAGAGCGTCCTTCTTTCTGGCACTCTGCTTTGCATGTTCCAGCTGCCTTAGCCTCCCCGAACCCTGTCTTAACCTCAGTGAGACTGCTAAGATCTTGGGCTCCCACCTCTGCAGCATATTCCAAAAGGTGCCGCCAGGCAGAAAACTGTGTTAATCGTAGGTCTCACCTTGTTGGCACCCTTCCTCTCGGGGATCACAGTTCTGCACTGCCTGCTGTGTGACGTCTGGACGAGGTGCTTCAGACATTTATCCAGTTCTCTAGTTTGCAGTGGGAGCGCAGGTCTGCTATCAGTTACTCCGTTGCAGCCAGAAGAGGGAGTCAAGCTGTTTCCATTTAAGTGAAGCAGATTCCTCCAGAAAAGGGAGACACCACATTTCTGATTTCCTATTTTCCCTTTACCAAAAAGGAGCTTATCTTTTTTTGTATTCACAGAAACCATCACCTT
This sequence comes from Manis javanica, assembly GCF_040802235.1. Lineage (NCBI taxonomy): Eukaryota > Metazoa > Chordata > Mammalia > Pholidota > Manidae > Manis > Manis javanica. Next base: position 6,079,946 of record NC_133169.1, read on the forward strand.
GCCACTCTTTTACCCTAGCTTGCTTTAGTGAATGAGTTGCCCACACACCCTGGAATCAGCCTCCTGAAGGCAGCATTCTGAAAGAGACTTGCACCTCTGCTCTCCGAGGGACTGGGGAAGGTTTCACGGTGCAGACAGGTGGTGACACCTAGACTTAGTACATCCCCCGCAGCAGCTACTTTAGACCCTCCCTACTGTCCTCCACCCCCTCAACCCACCACCTCCCCGTAATTCTCAACAGAGAACCATCAGCAATGTTCTCGCACCGTGAAACCTTCCCGGACCCCTCGGAGGGCACATGTGGCCTTCCCTTTAAGTTCCCGCATCATTCTGACCCTCTCATAGGGCCCGTATTAGTAAGCCTTGTACCATAGCTCTCTGCACATTTCTGTGCTCCCGGATGGGAGGCTCTCTGATGACAACGTAGATTCCTCCTTGTTTTCTTCCCCTCCCCGGGGCCTGGCGCGTTCTCCTGCTCCGGCTGCTCATTAAATGCCGCTTCACTTACTGATTGGGTTGACTGTTCCCCTCTGATGGGGCTATTCCTTTCCTTTATTTTTCCTCCTTTATTCTTTCATCTCTTTCAGTCTGTCTGTGACCCAGAATCTTTCTATTTTTAGTTTTTTGAGGAACCTCCACATTGCTTTCCAGAATGGTTGATCTAATTTACAATCCCACCAGCAGTGCAGGAGGGCCCCCCTTTCCCCGCATCCTCGCCAGCTTGTGTTGTTCCTTGTCTGTTGGATGTTGGCCACCGATGCCCCTTTAGCTTTCTCTTCAGTGGGACCTTTAATCTCTGCCTGAGCTTCAAGTGACTTACGTTCAAGTCACTTCTGTCCATTGAATGCAACTACCTGTCTGATCACCTCCTTTACCATTTGCTCTCTACTCTTCATAACCAGCCCCCTTGGAAGAGTGGTCCACGCAGGTGGAAGCAGCAGGTGAGCTGCCGAAAGCCTAGAGCATGGCTGGGGGATGCAGCAATAAGGGGACCCAGAGAAGGCCAGGGCGTAGCCTGCAGCCGAGTCATAGGCCAGGACCCACTCTACCCAGTGGGTCGTGGAGAGTGTTGGCTTCTGGCAGAGGGTGGGACTGTACTTTAAGAATGTTAGTCAGGCAGCGATGTGCACGTGAGAACTCCACGACAGCTGTGCTGGGCGAGAGGAACTCATGAGCCAGAAGAAGGAAGTGACAAGAAGGGGCAAGAGCCAGACATCCAGCCCAAGTCCTGCTCACAGGCCTTGGCAATGGGGGGGCTGTGGGAGGAGACAGAGAAGAGCTTGCTGGTGGTGACGGTGACGTTTCCAGCCTGCACCGGCCTGCCTGCACCCGAACAGGGGAGGGAAGAAGAGGAGGAAGAGAGGATGGTTTGGGAATGGAGGGGAAGAGCTCAGGGGATGGAACTGCAGGGTTTGCAGAACGCACCAGACACCAGGTGTCACTCTATTCCCACTCTGAAAATCGCAAAGCAGGCCCTGGGCCACCAAAGGACGGTAGAAAGCTGGGAGCACTGTCACCTCCTGGCTCGGCCCGTGTGCTGACCTCCTGCTGCAGGGCCGGCACAGGAAGTCCACACGCTTCAGACTCCCCAGATGTGACAGGCGTCCGCACTGCTGGCGGCTCCTTGTTGCCCCTCGCTCTGAATCCCACCATTGGAGGACCAGGTCTTTGGGCCTCTAACGACTTTGATTTGGGGGACATAAGAATTCAAACCAGGGATCCCAGACTCATAAGCCCTCAGGGCCCTGGAGTTACCACGGGTGGAATCATGTGCAAACCAGAATGTGTGCCCTCCCTAAAGACATTCCAATTTGGAGATTAAAACGATCCCCCTGCTGGCAGATACACCTGCAGCCGGCTGCTTGATGACCTGTACCTTAGGCGTTTCGGTCCAGGGATGTGGTGACAGACACCGGACAGAAAGCCTGGACAGGAGACCCCGGGGGGCGGTGGAGTAGATATTAGAAGTGGGACAAATCGAGCCTTAGCCTGGAGTCTTCTGTGTACACATTTCTGTCCCTGACTCAGATGGCTGGAAATGCCCAGGAGTTGAAGACACGGTGCCAGAGGCTCAGGCAGGCCACGGTCCTGCTCTGTCCTGATGGAACCGGTGAATACTGAAGAATGTCATCTGATTCAGTGGTCCCCAAACCGCAGGCGATGGCAAAGTCCCCACCTTCACAATTGTTGCCATGTCATTTGGACGGACAACGCTTTTCTTTAAATAAACCTTAACAATTCGCTTTTTCATTTAAGCTCTTCCTAAGCAGTATCTCTGATATAGCAAGTTTTATGTCTGTAATGCTTTTTTTCCCTAACACATTTTAAAATAAAAAACATAACCATTACAATTAGTGAATATCTATCTGGGCACCACCTAAAATACTGTCAAGTCCTCCTGGCAGTGTGCAAGCCACAGTCTGGGACAGGCTGGCTCACACCCTTCTTTCCACAGATGAAGAAGCTAAGGGAGGCTGAGTGTAGTTCGGTATTTCAGAGCATGGGCTCTGAAAAAATAAGCCCTGGCTTCCAGTCCAGACTGTGTGACGCTGGTCTAACTATTTACACTTTCTGAGCCACCACTTCAGAAGCGACTGGCCAGCTTCTCCTGGTGGCAGGCCCAGGGACAGTCCTGCTGCTCGTCTCTCCTCTCCGACGTGCCTGCAAGACATGGACCGCCCCCATGGCTGTGCAGCTGCCGTGTGATAATCTGAGGAAGCCCAGGATGCACAGGTGTTGAGGAGCACGTCATGAAAAGCACAGAATGTCTGCGCTTCTCACATCACAAATATCCACCACTTTCTAGAGTGACTGATGGCTAACTCACAAAGCAACTATTTTTATGTGGGTAGCTACATGCAAGTCAGCTGTGTTCCAGAACACTACAGAAGGATCAGTAAATCAAGCTGCTTAGACTGAAGAATTCAGAGCATTAGGGCTGAGAGAGGCCACCCTGGAAATCACTCAGTCCAACCAATTCTCTGGGTAAATACAAAACTGAGGCTCATGACTTCCCAAATTCACAGGATGGCTGGAAAGGCAGTGCGGGGCTGAGGTGCCAGGTGTCCCTGGTGGGACATCTCACTGCCCACGTTTCTGCAGGAAGTTATTTTTCCATCAGAGTGCTGTTTTGCATGGAAGTGTTTGGAGAACTGTGAGTATGGAATTTCAGGAGGAGAGATGGCATGTGGGCGACGGGCTGGATGTGGATTTTAGAAGCTAAATGTTGGAGGAGGGGGTGTGATTGACAGCCCAAGCTTGGGCCACAGCCGTGAGATCAAAGCTAGCTTGCCACCGACTAGTTGTATTTTTTGTCTTTAGGCAGGTCAGTCAATCTCTGCTTCAATGTCCTGTGGCCTGGGGTTAACGATAGCTACACTGCAGGATGTCCTGAGGATGAAATGAGATTTTTGCACCTGGCCATAACAGGTGGTCAAACCGTCCTGAACCCCAGGAAACGCCATTTACATTGTAGGGTCCCCAGACACAGTCCCCAGAGTTATGCAAAGACAGTGTCTTCCTGCACAAGCATTCTAGATCAAGAAGAAGTGAAGCCCAGTCACTCTGAAAATCTGTGAAGGAAAGTAAAACTCGAACAGCGCAAGGTTCTTCAGGAGCGACACCTTCCCCGTTCAGATAACAGAGCTCTGAATGGTTAATTCCTCGCAGAAAGGAAGGGGGAACATAAACTTAAGAGGAAATGAGGGCAGTATCAGTGGGATGAAGAAAGGTTAGGAATGATGTTAATTGGAACAGGATGACACGCTTCAAGGTTAATTGGAACAAGCTTGAGTTGGGCTCGCAGAAGGAGGATGGTAAGTTCTCAGAGGAAGGGGGAGAATGTCGGCAGGAGCAGGCACTCAGGGTGGCCACCCCGTCTCAGTCGTGCTGCTGCTGTTTCAGGAACACTGGCCCTCAGAGCACATGGCCGGGTCTCCTCCTGCCTGCAGTGAGGTGGCCCTTGAACCAGGAATGCCTAAGGCAGCCTCACTCTGCTCGCTGCTTGGCCAGGGCTATGCAGTTTGTCCCCCCCCAGAAGTCCCCTCCATGACCTGCCATCCCAACCCCCACCCCTAGTCAGGGCAACGTCCGCCCTCGCCTGCAGCCCCCTGGTTTTCCTGGGCTGCTCTGCCAACAGGCTGTGAAGCCCAGTTTTGGAGCTCAGGAATTCCACCTCGGGAAATGCTTGGCTTTAGAAAGTTATCTTGTCAACACTTAGTCCCTGGAACAGAGCAAACCCGAAAAAGCAAAAATCTTGTTTACCTTAGTCACAATCACTGGATGGAAGGAACACAGTCAAATATGATAGTTGCCTTTTTTTGCATAAGGAAATTGAGGTACAGAGTTCCTACTAAGTTCATATAGTGAGTCAGAAACAGGAAAGCCCATTGAAAATGATGACATTTTATCATTCATTCAACAGTCAACAAATAACGTGTGATGTGGCAAGCTGCGTCAGACATTTTTATACATCTCTAATCTCCACAACAACCTAGCAGTGTTAGGAAACTAAGGCTCACAAGAGAAAAACTTGCCCAAGACCACCCACCAGATTTTTGAGAATTCATCAGAATTAATATTTGAGCCCAGGTCTGTAGCTCTGAAGCTCTCACAAAGTTCCGACTAGAATCATCTTTCTGGCTTGCATGCAAACCTTCACCTTTACAGCAGTATCCGGGTTTCCTCTCAGTGCTAAATCTGAGGCTCACCCTTTATTAAGCTTCCTGTAGTCTTTGTATTCCGTATTATTTTTAGCCTTGGATTGGGGATTGGGGTTCATTCCTTACATGTGGTGGACACACAGTAAGCAGAGAATATTTGTATGACCCGCGTGTTAGAAGGAAGAGACCAAGGCTATCAGAGGTGAAGTGACTCACCCTAGGTCAAGAGCAAGTATAGTAAAGCCAGGTTCCATAGCCCATTCATCTGGCCCCAAAGCCCAGGAGCCCACATGACCCAGGCTGCCGGACAAGGCTGGAATCTAATGACATTCATGCACCCCAGTGAATGGCAGTACTCTGAAGAGGAAATGTATGGATCAGGCATTTTCAGTGGTAGATCTACCAAGGGAAATATCTACAATGAGCTGAGCTACTTGTATATCCCCCAGTCAGATTCAGCCTCTAATCTGTGGGCGGGTGAGAACTCACATCTGAATCAGATTCAAGTCAAGCTGGAAAAGATACCACCTGGCAATGTAGATACACAGAAGGGTTGCCTCTGACATTCCTAGATACTAATTTGCTTTATCTCTTAAGGGGAGATATTTTTGCTTTTCGATAGGATAATTAATTTATGTTAAGTAAGTATATCTTTGGAAATAGAGGGGAGACAGAGAGAGAGCCGACCAGCCACGGGCAAGGGTGGAGTGGGTACATGTTGACGTGACTGGTCCAGAGGGGCCTGCCTGGGATCTTACCATCTTCCCACTTTGTTCCCACAGAGTCACCTGCCCCCCTTCCACACATACCTTAGGCGATCAGTTCAGAACTGGGTACGTGACCCACTTTGGACGAGAGTCCTTTCCTAGGCATTTGGAACTGGGCCTGAGAAGGAGAAAGCCTCCCACTCACTTAAGGTAACTGTGGAGCAGACATCTGTCACTGTGTGGACCAGAGAAGTCCCTGTTCAAGCCAGACCCCGGAGACATTAGGGCCCTTGGTTCTTATAATAAAGTCTCCTTCCCCACCCCACACTTTGATTAATCTGGATAAAGTTGCTTTGTTACTTGCAAGTGAGAATTTTTAACTAAAGACCTCCCCCTTTTCTCACCCCCATGTCCAGAGAGTCACCAAGCCCTGCGAGTTCTCCCTCTTTGATGCCCACCCCTTTCTTTCTGTGCCTCTGCTTTGATCACAGCCTTCTGAGCTCATGCCTGGGCTTCTACAGCAGCCTCCAAGCAGGCCTCCCTACTTCAGTCTGACCCATCAGTCCGTTCTCTAGACTGTGGCCAGGACCGTCTGCTGGAACGCGGGTTTAATTACTTCGCTCCCTCGCTTACCACACTACAGGTGCCTCCCTCCTCGCCGGCTCAGCTTGAAATCCAAGCTCCCACGGAGCACCAGGCCTCCTGTGATCTGGCCTCCATTCTCACCTCTTGTTCCTCTCCCCTCCCTCCCTTCCCTCCCTTCCCCTCCCCTCCCCTCCCCTCCCCTCCATGCAACCCCAGTGACCCAGTTTTGCTTGCATTTCCCAATTCACTCGCCAAGATTTTAGAGCCTCCAGGCTTCTACCTGGCAGAATTCATGATTTCTGAAAGGCCTCTCAAGAAATGCTCACAGGCATGATGGGGCTCAGTACCAACACCTGTGGCTGCCTCAACAACCACACACCAAAAAGGTTAATATCGCCAAGGGAAGACTTTTCCTATTATTGGTACAAGGCTCTAGAATCTGGCCCTGTCCAAATAAATATGACATTTTAAAATGAATCATTTGAATTAAGACAGAAACAATGCTTACTGGATTTGGAAAACTGGGACAAGACCAAAAGGAGCAAGATTTCAACAGGATGGAAAAATGGGCCCAAACCATCATAATATTCAGTGGGAATAAAATATAAAGGCCTGGACTTGGATTAAAAAAAAAAAGGAAAATAGCTGGAAAGCATGGGATGGAGGAAATTAGCATAAGATTCATGTTAGGGGGAAAAAAAAAGAAAGGAAAAAAACTACATAAAAAAATAAATCAGTGTGAATCATTGGTGCAATGTAACTGCCAAAAAAGTTAAGGCAATCTTGGGCTACATTAATAAAATAAGAGTACTCAGAAAAAGAGGAGAAATGGTTTCAATATGGTCTGACATCTACTCAAACTGGGGCCTTTTTAGAGAAAAAATAACCAGAGTAATGGAAGGTCTGGAAGAAAACAGGTGAATAAAATGGTAAAGATAGAAACTGAGGAAAGTAGGTGTAGTTAGCTTTAGGAAGAAGAGGCTTAAAAGGTGTTTACTTTCTATCTTTAAGTGAAAGAAAAGCTCTTTTGTGGGAAGATAATATTAAACATATTCTGTGTAGGACTACATGACTGAAGTTTCAAAGTGGACTTTAAAAGGAGATGTATTTCAGTTCAATAGGAGAAAGAACTCATGGTGATGAGATGGCTGCCACAGCTCCAGGCACCATGACCACAATCAAAGGTAGGAAGTGGGGGCAAGAGGGCACCAGAAAGTTCCTCTCACTTATTTATTTCTTTTACCAGGAAGCAAAATACCTTTTCCAGACCCGGCAGATTTGTTTTATTCTTTTAGCCAGAACTGAATCATATAGCTGCCCCAGCTGCTGGAGAGATTGGGAAACTGAATGTCTGGCAAAAGGACTGGCCCAAACCAGTTATGATCAGGTCAGAAAGACAATAAATACCCTAAAAACAATAGGTTGGAAAATATAAAGAGCTTGAGTCCTTGATGACATCTCTGAGCTGCTGAACCAAATTTCACAGCCAACTTCCACTCTTTTTAGAGTGGGAGAAAAGGAAACACATACTTGATTAAGTCATTGTTGATATTCTGTTACTTGAGTCAAATGCACCCTAATGGATACAAAGATTGTATTTATGAAAGTAATTGGGAGTACATCCAACTGGACTATTTGTAGTTCCCATTCTTTCAGCTGATTTTATCAAATGTCTGTTTTGTTCTAGGCACTGGCTAAGCTCTGGGGACGTAATGATGAATGAAACCAGAATAAAGCTCTGCCCTCGTGGAGGGTACAGTCTGAGGGAGACGACTGGAGCTACTAAAGCCACCATGACAGAGGAAAAATTTTACTCTCATGATTCTGGCAAGGAGAGGGACATGGTAGTCTTAGTCCATAGTATGGGAGTGAAAAGGCAAAAATCCTGGTATGTCTAAAGTATGTGACATGAGGTCCAGAGAATGAGGGAGGGAGACAAGCAAAGATCATCACTCAGTAGCTTCAGGCCACAGCTCACCAGAATCTCCACGTTCCTGGGTGAACTCATTCCAACAGGCATCGAGAAGGTCCCTTGGACCACAGCATCCCCCAGGTGGGTGACCACTATCTGACCATCACCAGCAACCCATCCATGAGCCTTCTCTGCGGACTCACCACCTATCCCAGGACTCTCCCCAATCCATGTTGCCTCGACTCCCTGACCTGTAGCCCATGTGAATTCAACAAAATTTCTTTCCTTGAGATCCCTCATAAATGTGCCCAGTTTCTTGAGTCTGGTGGACAAGTTGCTTCTGTTCACTGGCCTTTCTGCTGGTAAAGCAGAAACTTCTTGTCCCAGGACTCAGTCCTTACCTGGGTGAATCTGTAAAGGCTCAACAAACCCTCTTTTATAGCAGAGATCTCTCAGCCTCTAGAGTTTCTGATCTGTCAGGAGCCATAATACAGGACTGGCCCTAGCAGTGGGGTCAGCAGTTTTCCCTGAGAAGGGAGCACCAGTTCTGACCCAAATATGCGCACACAGGCTGGCGTCTCTGCCTGAATGGCTTCTCCCTCTCCTCGTCACCTCCCATGAAACCCTGGAAGTGATCTATTTCTCCTTTAAGCTCCTGGGGAAAATGTTCTTACCTGCCTTACTGGTTGACTACTTGGTCTGCTCACCCCTACTCCTTCCAGAAAACATGGAATGTCTCATCTTTCCTTTAAATATGTAGCATCCTAATGGTTCTCTTGCACCTAGCAAACATTCAACACTTTAAACTATATTTTATAGATGTTTACTGTCATATAGTTTCAAAAAAGATGTGAGAGCTTACATAGTTGTGTGTGTGTGTGTGTGTGTGTGTGGTGTGCATGTACCTGTGTGACATTTCCACAAGTCCAGACACCCAGAACCTTGGATTTCTGTCCATAAGCTGGCGTTTTAAAAAATCTATTAAAATATATTAATAAGGGTTATTATTATACTGGTCAACTATCATGATTTATATGAGCTGAGCTCTCCCTAGTTTATTACTGAGATTATTACAGCCCTTATTCCTTAACATAAGAGACAAAGTGTTTGAATTTCCCAGGACGCATAGTAACAGCGTTCACATCTTTGAAGGGGTCTGGCTCTGCTCAATATTTCCAGGGTGACCGTTGTCCCGGAAGACACAGTGCCTTTCCTTGAATTCACACAGTGTGGATCTCCGTCAAAGGGGCACTAACTGAGGGACACTAGCATAATCGCGCACTGTTGAAAGCGGACTCCCTCTTAGAGGTCGTCCAGTGCACGAGACTCTGAGCTTGTCCCAAACCACGAACACAGTACGAGGTGCCCCCTTTGACCATCATTTGATTCTCGGGCATTAGCCAGCCCCCTCCCACTGGGATACACAGAGTGCCGGAGATTCACAGCCTTTTTCTTTGTATTTAATATTTAAGCAACTGAGGACCCGCTCCAGCAACTTCCAAAATTGTCCTCTGGGTGGAGGTATTGCCAGGTTCTAAGGCCGCGGCAGGCAAGCCAAGTACCGACGGCGCCAAGTTCAAAGCTGCCAGAGATCAGGCCCAGAGTCCAGTCAGGGAAGAGAAACACCTCCGAGCAAATGCTCTTGTACCCCTAGTGCAATAAAGGGGGCACGCGGGGTGCAGATCGGCTCGGCCTTGGGGTGCGCGCTCGGTGCCGGCCTCCCGGGTCGGAGGAAACTCGCCGCTCTCGACGACGAAGGGCACAAGGAGCCCCCAAACCTCAGGGACCCCGCTCGGTGCACCTTCTCTCCGGTGATTCCTGCCGGCAGACAGGCGCCCTGCTGTGCCCCCCAGCCCCCCGGGCGAGCGCGGCGGCGGCCGAGGCCGAGCGGGGCGGGGTCCTCCCCCTCCGCGCCGACTCGGGCCGCACCCCCGCGGCCGGCACAGCGGAGGCCCCGCCCTCCCCCGCCAGCAGCGCCGCCGCCGCCGCCCGCGCCCCGCGCCCCGTCCCCGCGCGCCCGGGCCCCTGGCGTCCCCCTGAGCCCCCTCCCGGGCCCGCGCGCGCCGTCCGCGCCGCCCGCGTCGAAGGAGATGAGCGGGGGCCTCGGGGAGCACCCCCCCGCCCCGCGCAGCCGCGCCCAGCCTTAGGAGGGGCCCGAGCAGCCCCTCCCGGGCCTCGGCCGGGACACCCTCGCGCCTCAGTCCCTGCCTAGCGAGACCTCCGAGCCCAGCCGTCCCGAAGGGCCCGGGCCCCTCCGCGCGCCCCTCATGGCCAAGCCCGCGCTGCTAGTTCTCTGCCTTGCTCTGGGTGTGGCCCCGGCCTGGGGGTCCAGCGTCGCCCCCTCTGGGACGAGCGAACCCCCCGCCGGGCAGACGGTGGCACCCACGGAGGACGACACCCTGCAAAACGAGGCGGACAACCAGGAGAACGTTCTGTCTCAGGTAGGCTGCGGGTCCCACGCCCGCCCCTCTCGCCCTGGGTGGGGCAGGAGCTGCACGGTGGTCCTCGCGGACGCGTTGGGAGGCAGCTGCTTCTCCCCCGCAATGCCAGAGGGAAGGGCATTTGCTTTTCATTTATCAGAATGTTTTCTTAAGTGAAAGGGCATGGATCGTCCTGTGAAAATCATGGGTCTTTTAAGGTCACCAAGTTAGAAAAAAGGAGAGAGGAGGGAAGGGAAGACTCCACACAACTCCCAGAGGAGAAAGGAGAAAAGTAAAAATAATAACCTTTTGGTTCAAGGGTATGGCCATCTCTTGTCTGTGTGGCTTTTTGTCGGAATAGGAATGTGGAAACAGGCGGGCTAGTTGGACAAGAGAAATGGCATGACCCACGGGGACATGTTTATCGCACAGTGAGACTCCCAGGGAGGAGGGGAGGGGGCGACAGAAGAGCAACATGTGTGGTGACCACGAAGCGGAGGGACTGGACAAGACCCCACGTATTGTATTGGGGCTGCAGAGTAGAAATGCAGATACACTCAAAAGCCTGACAGATCTTCTCGGACGTGAGTGACAGCTGATGACAACAGGCTTTGTACAGTGTCCCTTTATAAAGCAGTTTCACTTGTTCTGACTCAATCCTCGCACACCCTCATTCCCATTCTATAGATAAGGACCAGTAGAATGCTGGAGTGGGTGGGTCTTCTAGCCACCTTTAGCCAGATCTTATGACTGCAAGGGACAGTTCTCTCTGGGGTGTGTCTGGCATGATGGTGTGTGGTGGGTGTTACCGTAATCCCAAAGTTGAAGGATGGCTGAGAAACCATCTTGTCACCAGTCCGTCACATCCCTCCCACCACACCCTGCACAGTCCTGAGCAGGTACCCAGGGCTCTGCCTGCATCCCCACTGAGCCCCTGGCCTGCGTCTTCTTCCTGTGTGATGATGGATACCCCCTGGCATTTATCAAATACTAGTCTCCTCACCCGTCCTTGAAAAGTTATGCTAATATTGTCCTATACCCACCCATAATCTCTCACTGACTCCTAAATCCAAAAGACAAAAATCCTTCCCCTTGGGGCTTGGGAGGATCATCAACAAATCCTGAAACTGGAGCCTCTGGAAACGCAGGGATCCACCCAGGCTCTCAGAGCAGGCTTCTGTAGGAATCTAGGACGTTTCAGAGAACTGACAGCTACCGATTTACTGTCGGCCCAGAAAGACCTGCCGCTTAAGTCACCCTCACTACATTCCTCCCCTGAGGGATTCTGTATTTGACAGCAGCCCTAAAACAAATATTAGTATTAGAGGAAACCCAACTTTGCAAGAAAAACATTACAAGCCTTCTGACCCCCAGACCGATCCCCCCAGGAGCACTTCCAGTCCAGCAACGTCTCTCTGCTTGCCCGTCAGGGTCACGGGTCCAAGGAAGGGAGCCCTTCTCCACACCCAGAAAGGGAGCCCTGGCTTGGGGGGTGCAGGGTCTGTTGGAGAGGATCCCGGGAGAAGCCTTTTCCCCGGCAAGTGCCCCGGCTGGTGGCTCCAGAAGGCCCGCCGGTGCGTCTGTCCCCACCTGGGAGGCTGGCAGGGGCAAGCGCTCCGGAGGAAATGTTTAGCATTGTAGGAGCAGCGAGCGCGGCCAGTTTTCCCTCCCAGCTTTGGCCTGGGGTTTGGGTTCAGAAGCTGTTCCAGGAGGCAAATGAATCCTTGGGCTGAGTAAACCTTTCTGACATCTGGTCCCGTCTCTCCTCGCCGTTCTCTTTCGCCAAATTGAACTCATCCTTCGAGGCCCAGATCAAATAAAACTTGCTCCAGGAAGTCTTTCCGCTCTGCACCCCCCCCACCCCCCAGCACCTGCTGCACTTCGTCACTACAGGGACACTTATCACCCTCCAAGTGGCCGTCCTCGATAGGCCTCCTGCGGGCAGGCCAAGTCCGGTCCGCCCTGTTCCCTCTCACAGCTCCCAGCACAATCCCGAGCAGGCCCTCAGTAAATGGTCAGTGAGCCAGTGCGGACAGAAGCAAGCAGCCTTTGCATCAGAGTATCAGCTTCCCAATCCCAGCCTCAGGCCCCTCTCCTTTTCCTTTTCAGTCCGGGCCTGGACTCTCGCTGAGGCAGGGCTGCTGGCAGGACAATGGGGCCCACTTGTTTTCTCCTGTCAGTGAGGAGAGGCTGAGGGCCCCTGAGAAATGCACGGCTTTCTGAGCCAAATGCAGAGAGCTGAGCTCTGAGCGCCGTCAAGGAAACATCAGAGTCAGCAAATTGTGCTGCAGTGACCTCTTCTCTGTACAGTTGGGCATTGCCCGAGGTCTCCGGTCAGCACAGACATTGACAAAGTGAGCAGAGAGCCTTCTTGAGGAGCCTGCCATCCCTGTTTAAACACCCAACCCTCTCTCTCTCTCTCTCTCTCTCTCTCTCTCTCTGTCTAGTTGCTGGGAGACTATGACAAGGTCAAGGCCGTGTCCGAGGGCTCAGACTGTCAGTGCAAGTGCGTAGTGAGACCCCTGGGCCGGGACGCCTGCCAGAGGGTCAACGAGGGGGCTTCCAGGAAGGAAGACTTCTACACGGTGGAGACCATCACCTCAGGCTCGTCCTGCAAGTGTGCCTGTGTGGCGCCCCCGTCGGCCCTCAATCCCTGCGAGGGAGACTTCAGGCTGCAGAAGCTGAGGGAGGCGGACAGCCAGGACTTGAAGGTAGGACCTGGCTGGGGGGATGCCAAGGTGACATCAGGGTGACGGGGTGCCTCAGGCACCCATGAGTCCACAGAGCCATTGCCAGGGAATGTAGGCCCTTGAATAAGTGGAACCTGTTTGAGCCTTTAAAGGTCAGGCCTCGGGCCCCCGAGGGTTGCGTGTGTCCAAGGCTGACAGGCTGGTCGTTTGTAACCCTGCTGTCTGAAGGAGATGCTAAGTGCAGAGTGTGCTGGCCTCCCCTTACAGAGCCAGGGAGGCAGGGCCTGGGACAGCTGCCAGGCCCAGCTGGCCAAAAGAACCCAGTGTTCTTCTCCAAGCGAAGTATTGCTGCGATTTACTGTCAGCCTGCTCGCACCCCAAAGAGGCAAGAGACACACAGAGATGAGAGAACCTTTCAGGTCTCTGCACGAGGCTGGGGTGAGCCAGGGTAGGAGAGGCCTGGGGCCTGCTCTAGGTTGCTGTCAGACCGTGAGCCTCACATTCCACAGGGCGGGGAAGCTTCGGCCTGCCTGAGGCAGCCCCATGGGTGGGCCAAGGGCTTCGTGTGACCCCTGCCCTTCCCCCTTCAGTTGCATCATGAGGTAGTGGGATGAGCTGGGTTTGCAGTCAGAGAGACATGGGTTCAGGTTGTTGCTCTGCCACTCTTTGCTTTGTGGTCCTACTCAGGGGACTTCACTTGTCTGACCTCAGGCTCCTTGCTTAAAAAGTGGGGATTACAACATCTACCATGTGGGTTGTTTTGAGAATTGATGAGATGACGGCCACTGAGTAGTTGGCATGATGCCTAACATCTGTTCAGGGCTCCCTAGACACTGGTTCCATTGATAACAACCTGCGGTGCCACTGCCCTGCCTGGCACCTAGCACACACTTGGTAACTGGTAGTCACTGGTATCCCTTTGAGTAGGGTGGTATTAGCCAGTACAGCGAGGGGCCCAGGGTCCAGCCACGTCCCTCAGAGCTGCAGCTCTGCCATAAACTATGTCCTGAGCCCAGGGCACAATCACCCAGTTATAGATTTGAACCTGGGGGCTTCTGGAACAACAGCAGGCAAGATTTCTACTTGAGGTCAGAAAATCATTACAGTACATACTCACCGGAGGCCTGGAATCCACTGCTCTTACCTAGGATTCAGCTGTCTTCCCCCGGTGCAGAGTGAGGATGGAGATCTTCAAGACATGAGTATTTCATGCTGGGAATTCTTCATTGAAGAGCAAGGCTGGGAGAGGAGTGGAGAGCAGAGATTGTAAAAGTGTGTTCAGCAAACTCTTCTGGGGCCAGTCCTTGCTGGGGAGGCCAGTTTAAGCATCTCCATCTGCCCCTTTTGCCTGCAGTCTGCATGCCCTGGGTGCCACCAGAGCCTCAGCCACCTTCCTCCTAGTACACTGGCAGGAAGGACAGTATTTAAAAGCTGAGAAGGCCCGGTGTCCCCTGACAGCTTGCCACCTCAAAGATGGGTCACTGGGTCTCCTGCCTCACGGTCAGCTTCACTTTCAGTGTTAAGGGAAAACGTGGTGTCTTCCAGAGCCTTCAGGAGACAAGGGAGTCGAGTGTTTCAGAGGCATATCCTCAAGGCATTGAAGTTTATAAGGTGCTTCGTTGAATATTTATAGATGGCCTGTCCTGGGCCAGGTACTATGCTAGCTATCTTGGGGAAGCACAGATGAGAACGACATAGGCATTACTTTCAAGGGGTTCACAGTCTGGTAGGAAAGACAGCTGTGCATACAACTGACAGATTTGTGCATACAGCTAAAAGAAGTGTAAACAGTCTGGGCCTCAAGTTACTTGTTCTTGAAGGATTCCTCCATTTTCTTACCCAACTATTTCAGTAGGCAAAATATACCTACACCGCTGTGTTTGCTTCTGTGCCCGTTCACACAAATGCCAGTTTCTTAGGACCACCTTCCAATTCCTGGCTAGCGGTTTCCCTGTTGAGCCTCCAACGTGGAGATCGGATAGGCAATGGCTTGCCCTAGCCCTGGACTGACTGCCCACCCCTGTTTCGTAGCTGTCCACCATCATAGATATGCTGGAAGGAGCTTTCTATGGCCTGGATCTGCTGAAGCTGCACTCGGTCACCACCAAACTGGTGGGACGACTGGATAAACTGGAGGAGGTAAGGAAGATTCTGGGTTTCTATATCTTTCTCTTGATCAGGCCCAAAAGTATATCACATGTCCCATAATATTTTTTTTCCAGAAAGCATGTACCCTAGTTAGACTTAACCCATTCTATTCTTTGGAAAGAAAAAATACACATAAACACTCATCAAAAGTCATGCCAAATTGTTGGTGACAAAGAGAATCAGTGAAATACAAATGTAAATAACTCTTTACATATATATATATATATATATATGTCATATAACCAATAACCAATGTGTTTCTATTTTTACCTTGACTCCCAGGGAGCTCAGAGCTAAATGAAATGTAAAAGTACAATAAGCATCTTACTTCTGGTTTTAAGATGAAGTCCTCACCCCCCTGAGTGCATGGCTGTTAATTTCTTAGTCTGGTTTTGTTTTGTTTTAATTATTCTGGTGTATGCTTCTTTGGGTGTGTTTATGGGGTAATCCATCTAGTACTAGTGGGGGTAAGGATTTAATAATATGGGTATCTGTTGAACCCCTGTGGTGTATATTTGAAACCAACATAAAATTGTCTATCAACGATACTTCAATTTTTCAAAAAAAAGTAGGGATCTCTAGTTTGGCAGAAAGAGCGCTCACTGGCTGGGAGTCAGGACACCGGGAATCGCTATCCTTGCTACTGGCGGCCGTATCTCATTTTCTCCATCTATAATGTAGGAACAATGCCCTACCTACTCTGTATGGTTACTGAGGGGATAAAAATGAGCTCATCATTTTGGAAATACTTTGAGATGGTTGGATAAGACAGGTTGCTCGGTTGTGACCGAGGTGAGAGCCAGGACAGGGATGATGAAACTCTGCAGTCGCAAGGACTGTTTTCAGCACACCCCTCCCACACCTACCAGTGTTCTCAGGAATTAAACACCAGTTCCCCGCCCATCCTTGGGCTTGGCTCCCCCAGCACTGTGATGAGATGTTTTCTGAATATGGCCGTTTATTCTGGGAGGCTTGGTAGGTCCATATCACTGCAGTTACAGGGTCTGCTGAGAGGTGTCAGGGGCCTGGAGCCCGAGCTTTAATAGATACGTCGAGGGGGCCAACAGGACCGCATCGGCCCACTCTGCCTGGAGGGGGTCCCTGGAGAATTAGGCCATCTGGCATTTTAAGTCTCTCATTCCCTGGCACTGGCCATTGGAAGGCAGAGCCACAAGGGGACTTCACGCAGGCGTGGACTCTTTCTCCTGTTTAGACATACTTACACATACTTCCTGATTCTCTCACATCGGTTCAGAGGGAATTAAACCAGCATCCAGTTGGCCCTTGGAAACTGGAATGTGTCTCTCTTTCCAATGCCCCTTTAAAAGGAGGATTGCATGTCTATAGAACGGGTGCCAGCCACCGCCTCTGCTTTCCCTTGACCTTGACAGGCACATGGTTTTCATCCCATCTGGAGAACACTAGCCGGGACAGATCGCTCTGGGCTGGAGCACAGGGCCTGTGAGGCCAGGGTCGGCGCTCAGCCTCCAAGAAGGCCAGGGAGTTGAGCTCCATTCAAGGGCTCTCACCCGTTGCTGGCCTTGTCTAGCAGCTGAACCCTTCCTGCTGGCAAAGGGTGGGAGCGTGGGTGGATTTGGTGCAATGCCACTACCAGGGCAGGATGGCACCTTCTGTGCAGGCACGTGCTACCTGGGTTTTTGCCAAAACCAATCTTAGTTATATCAGTGGGGATTAGCTCTTTTTCACATCCTGCGTATGTTTAAGAGCAAAAAGTAGACCTTTATATTAATATCAGTAATCATACCTTCAGCTTATATAGCATTTGTGGTTTTTAAAGCATCCCATACAGTTAGCTCATTTGTTCTGTCAGCTGGACAGGATGTGGGACCTAAGGAATGAATGACTTCCCTGCAGTCTCGGTGCTAGGAAGCAGTCTGGAGCTCAGGCCTTCTGATTCCTGGTCCAGGGCTTTCTGATCAGTCCTGTATATTTCTTCAAATTAATGCTGTCTGCTCTGGAAGCATCAGTTTTTCTTAACCAAAACTTAAAACAACAGCCCTTCCAAGGGAATTTCTAGCTAGAACCATGGCCGAATCTCATAAATCCTGTTAAATAGAATTGGAGTTGAATTTGGGAAGGTCCCACCCAGTGGAAGTGTCCCCAAGCCAGGCATGCCAAGGCGACGGCGGCTGGGTGTGACAGCAGTCACAGATGGGTGTGGGCCCCCGGGCCGTGGAGTCCTGTGCCTCAGCTTGGGGTCTGACCGCTTTTCTTCTGGCTCACGCCGGCTGACTGTCTGCAGTCACCGAAAAGGTAGAATGTTGGGCAAATGGAAAAAACACTCCTTCTCCAGCCTGGCTGTGCAGGAGTGAAGTATCCTGCTCCTGGTCTCTGGATAACCTGGAATCCCGAGAGGAGTTCTTTGGAGGCCCGACCAGACAAAAGGGGTCAGATTGGGGGGGGGCATTTTGCCCAGAGTAAGATCAATGCTTGGCAGAAGTGGGCACACGTGTGCACGTCCACCTCGGGTAGGTAGGAGGATGTAGGAATGGAAACTCCGTTTGGTGAAAGAGGAAGGAAGGAGAGAGAAATGGAATCTAAACTGTTAGTCTCACCTCGTGGTAAAATCACCTTGGAAAGTTGCTTTTGGTTAATCTTTTTAGTTGTGAAACATGACATATATGTAGAAAAGTGCATAAACAATGAATGTCCAGCTTAACAAATTATGAATTAAATACCCCTGGAACCATGCCCCAACTCAAAAAACGCAGCACACAAGCCCCCTGAAAGCCCCATGTGCTCTCTCCTACACACGGCCCCCCACGAAGGGAGCCTCCACCTGACGTTTATGTCAATCATCTTCCTGGCTTTACTTCAGTTTTGTCATCTAAGGCTGCATCCCTAAATACAATGGTTTTACCCGTTTTTGATATACAGACTTCTACAGATGTATGTGTTTGTGTGTGAATGTGTGTGTTTGGCTTCTTTTACTCAGTTTTGTTTTTAATACCTGTGTTGTTTTGTGACTTGTAGTCTGTTTGCTCTTATTGTTGGGTCGTATTTGATTGTGTGAATAAACCCCAACGTGTGCACCTGTTCTGCTGCTGGTGGGTGTGGGGGTCGTGTTTAGTTTCATAATCCACAGTCGCCCAGGGAACATCCCCACGTGCGCACTGCCCTGTATGTGTACCCTGGCCAACACGCGGGCGTGCGCTTCTCTGTGGTATACAAGCAGGAGTGGAAGTGCTAGGCCATGAGTCACACTTATCTTCAGCATCAGGGGATATTGCCAAACTCTTTTCCCAAGTGGCTGTACGTGTTTACAGCCCCTCCAGCAGGGTAGGAACGTTCCACACAGTCCTCACCGACACTTGTATGGTCACTCTTGCTAATTTTGTCAATTTGGATGCTATCCTGGTAGGACCATCTCACTGCGCTCCCAAAACTGGACTCCCACACTCTTTCCTGTTCCCCTGGCAGAGCCCAAAACCCATGGGTGGCGCTCTAGAACTGGCCCAGGTAGAAGTGACCTCCCGGGTGGTCAGCAGCCCCAGACCGTTAACACGATGGACCGAGGCCGACCCTTCCCTGGGGGTGGCTGGGATACAGGAAGTATTGGGGGTGCTGGGGTTGGAGGGTGGGTGGGCACAGAGCATAGGCACCCCACAAACAGGAACTGGAAGTCTAGACGGAAAATCTGTAGCTTCCAAAGGCAAAAGGCAGACCCTGTTCATTGCAAGGAGACCTGACAGTGGCCCTTGTTCAGTTAAGACCCTTACCCTGAGCTCTGAGCGCACCCAGAGACCCCAGGCATACAGGCTGTCCAGGCCTAAACATGGATTCTGAAGGCAGCAGGAAGAGAGGCAGGGGTGCACCTCATGCCACATATACTGCTTCCAGGAGCAGACTTATTACCAAAGTGGAGAAAAAGAGGCCCAGGTCACCAAAAAAGAATCTCTCTGGCATCAAGGCTTTAGTTGGGTTAAGTCATTCCCATAAAAATTGCAAGTCTTTGTGAAGCAATGCCCCACCCCAACCTCGCTGCAGGACGTCTGTCAATTTCATGAGTCCTCGGATCTGTGTGACAGTGGACACTGACGCCTTTGTGTGTGGGCGTGTGGGCAGCCCTTGCTCTTAAAATAGAAGCATGCCTGCAAGCTTCCTGAGGTGTGGCTTCTGCCCCTGCCTGTAAGCGTGGCCCTTTCTCTTTCTCTCACACCTACTCGCTACCTGTTTTGCAAGATGCATCCATGAGCACAGATGGGCACTGTGAAACCTTGTGTGTCATCTGAAGCCCTACCAGACCTAGAACCGGCCTGCTCCCCAGAATGTGCTGGCACAGACATTGCTCAGGCTTCTCCCCCAAACCTAAGGATCTGGTGGCCTTTGTGTTTCTGGTCTCGAAGGCAACATCAAAGGAGCACTCCTGACCCTGGGGTATATCCTTTTACCGACTCATAAGGAAATGCAGGTTTCATCTGTGCAGGCCTGGCGGTGCGCTGGGGGATCTGTTTCCAAGCCTCCCTTCTGCCTGCCCTCCACTCCCGTCAGGATTCTCCCAGCGCCCGCTCTCTTCCCACCACTCCCCTGCGTGCTTAAAGGGCAGCCTCGGAGAGAAGCGTTCGTCACTCTGACCACAGTGTCATCATCTGTGAAAAGGGGAAGCGTTAGAGATACGTCTACGGTACATTTCAGCTCTAGGTTATTTAATTCAATTTACATCTTAATAGGAGTTCAGGTCAGTGTATTACCTGTGCCGGGGTCATGTATACTTCAAGCCTGATCTGCCACCGTGGAATGAAAGCTCTTCTTCTTGGCTAACAGAATGTCAGTGTGAGAGTCAGCCCTCCATCTGCTGGCTTGGGAACAGCTTGCACTGCCGGGGTGCAAGGGAGTGTGTAGCTGATTGAAGGGGTGAGGTTATCCCTAATCCAGAAGCTCATCACCAGAGGCCTGGGACGTTTTGCTCTTTCTGTTTGACTGTCCTTCCAGGCTCCGGACATCTTGAGGGTCATCTGGGGCTAAGTCATCTTTGTTCCCTAGGTCTGGGCCAGGACTGATGTGGACTACATGGTCAGCAGCTGTTTGCTTGGGGAGCAGCTGAGCACGGCAGCTGGTGGCTCCTGGTGCCCAGGCCGGCCTGTCCATGTCCATCAGCTGTTGTCGGAGGGATGTGCCGCATCCTGCCTGTCCTGTCAGCTGGAGCACCAGCTGTTTCCAGCTGCTGTCCCTGCCAGCTCTCTTACCAGGGACTGGAGACAGATGTCGGCAGGGTGACTGTCCCAGGCCACCCGGTCTTAGTTGTGTCTGGAGCACTCGGAGGGGAGGGGCACCCTCCCACCGTGGTCCAGTTAGCCCGTACTTACTTCACCCCCGCAAGGAAGCCTGTTCCCTGTGCCCTCAGGCTTGCCAACTGCATCCCAGCCCTATGCACACCCAGCCATCACTGGTGGAGAGAGGTGCCTCCTGGGACATGGGGCACTTGGCTGCAGCACGACGCAGTTGGACATTGATGGATCTTGCTTTAGTAGTGACACCGCTCCAGCCACACCCCAGGGTCCCCCAGAGTGGAGTCCTAGGGCCGTGCTGGGCAGCAGATGTGGACACACCTCAGCCCCCACCTCAGAGGCACGTCGTCATCAAGCTCCTGGGGAGGCAGGACCACGTCTGTCACCTTGCCCTGACTTCTCTCTTCACAGCTCTCTCCTAGTCTCTTGTGCATTGCTTCCTCCTCCTCATGGAGGGCGGTCTTCATCAGAGCATCCTCCTCCTCGGTCTGGCTTATGCTTGGTGCCCAGAACTGCACACACTAATGAAGGAACGCATCGGCCTCCTGAAGCTGCTGGGCTCCGTTATGTGTCACTGGACGTGGGAGCTGCCAGGGAGACGCCCAGGCTCTGCTCTCAGCCGCCCAGGCTCTGCTCTCAGCAGGTGCTTAGGGGGGCACAGATATGCCTGAAGCCCACTAAGGCCCCAGGCTCTTTTTCTGTCCACCCAGAAAGGTTCGGCTCCAGTAAAACAGCAGCACACGTTAGGCCCCCTTTCCAGCAGCTATGCCCCGAGCTTCCTCCGTGTAAAGCACTTCTCAAACTTTAGTGAGTATGCACATCGCCTGGGGGCCTGGTTCAAAGGCAGATTCTGACTGGCAGGCCCATCCTGAGGCTGCATCTCTGACAGGCTCCTGAGGGACGGGGTGCTGCCTGCGCTGCTGGTCTCAAGCACACTTTGGGTAGCCCAGATTTCAGGGAGCCCAGCGTTTCTGTTTCTCTGCTTACGCATACGCACATCTTCTCATACGACCTGAGACAAAAAGGCAAGTTTTCATGGGCCCCTTTGATGGGCTCCGTGCTGCTCCAGAGCTGGCAGGGTGCCCGGACCCTCTCCCGGGTTCTTAGTGGTCCAGTGAGTGACCCAACTGAAGCAGCGTGGGCCAGGAGGCTGGGTGCTGGGTTCAGCTCTGCCACTTTTTTTTAATGCATTCAGGCAAATCACATCCTTACTCTGAGCCTCAGTTTCCTCATCTGTGTTCTGGGGTCCATTCCAGGTGTAACATTCTATGGACACCATAACCACCTACATGACTCATTGACTCCTCATAATAACCCACAGGGAAAGTGCTAGAATCACCCCATTTTACCCATGGAGAAACTGATCACAGGAGTGTAAGTAACTCAGCCAAGATCACAGATGAAGCAGTAGCAGCGCTGAGACGTGAAGCAGGCTGTGTCCTTCAGATCCCGGGCTCCTAACCGTGACACCTGACCGCCCCTGACAACACCTATCAGGAATGACTGCACACCCAGTAAGACGGCTCATTCCCAGTAGTCTTGAAATAAGACCTCTCACTCGTGGGCTTTAGGCCTCACACTTAATTCTATGCAATTTAGAGAGGCTGGCAAGGCCCGAGACCCACGGAACACATGGAGCCCTTGCAGGGCTCAAAACCTGGCGTGCAATGAAATGCCATGAGAATGGCCTGGCCAGTCCTGGTTCTGGCGCCTGGTTAATTTTCACAGGCACCTAGTGGCCTCTTCTGGGCAGCCCCTCTAGGAGCCATCAGAGCTACAGTGGGGGTCATCCTGGCTTCCCTCCAGGACATTAGCGACGTCTTGCTGGGCTGCAGGGCTGTGCCTGGCAACATCTGAGCGTTTACACTTCCCACGTCTGTCTGATGAAGACGGAAAGCAAATGCATCCTCTCCTGTACATTACATGGTCGCTCCCTCTGCCATCCTCATCAACAGAGAATGTCCCATTCAAACATTCAGATGCTCTTGGGGGCCTTAGAGTAGGGGCCCAGGTTGGACAATGCTTGAAGCTCTGTGTAGTGAACGTCTCTAAGAACTAGAGAAAGCGTGCCTGGGAGCCTGTCCACAGCTGTCTAGGACTCGGATCCCACAGGGCATGCACCTTCTCCAGGACGCCGTCTCTGCTGCCTCTAGCCCACCTCCTCCGTCCTCGGAACTCCCTAAACCTCACATGGGCACTCACAAAACCTGATCGGTGGTCTTTCTCCTGCAGTGTGGACCCTCTCTCCCCAGTTAGAGTTGCTCTCTCCCCCCTGCCCTACCCCGGACAGGAACCTTGAGGGTGTTTGCACTTAGAGCCTGTCTTGCTGCACGCTGCACCTCAGCCATGCACAAGGTACTCAACATGTTGGCTGACCGAAAGGGGGCTTTGTCCTTTCTGGTATGATCCCCAGGTCTGGGGCTCTCTGACCCCCAGTGGGAGTCATTTAGGGAAACTCTATTTCTGGCTAAGGAGGGGAGTTTAAAGCCATCCTAGCAGTTTGCTATGTAAATGATGCTTTTAAAGTGCTGGGGAGTCGTGTGTGTTCATTTGAAGAGATTAAGTAGATTTCTTGGGCCACTTCTTTGAAAATCGCTTTAAAAACTCTTCTTTCATTAACTGAGCCACTGGTCACATGTTTGGGGTGCCAGTGGGTGTTTTTTGTCAGTCATCAGTGGACAAGGGTGGACTGTGTGCAGATGACAGAAAAAGCCAGGAGCCCTGGTGGCCTGGGGATGCGGCAGGGCCGTGGCTGGGAAAGCGGCGGAGGTGCCGGCCCCTGTTTCCAGCAGGGGGACATGCCGCAGCCAAGCGGGCCGCCCCGGAAATGCTGCTGGGCCCTGGCACGGGGCTCAGCACAGGGCCAGACCCACGCTAGGGCCCCCATGGCTTCTTGGCCCATTTCTCAGCCTGTTTTTTTGTCTCCATGCCCTGAGCGGAAGGTGGCTGCCGACTGCTTCCTGCTTGTCTACATAGCACTTTAGTGGATCCTCTTTTTACATTTTTTTCTCTTCTCAGGAAGTTTCCAAAAACCTCACCAAGGAAAACGAGCGGATCAAAGAGGACGTGGAAGAAATTCGAGCTGAGATGAACAAGCGAGGCAAAGAGAACTGCTCCACCACCATCCTGGACGCCATGCCGGACATCCGCTCGGCCCTGCAGCGAGGCGCGGCGGCCTACACTCACCCTGAGGTACGCACGGCCCACGGGCCTCTGAGCTCAGCCCCAGGGGAGCCTGTACCAGCATCTCCCCTGGGCACAGAGCTTTCCAGGTTTCGATGCTTTCGCGGTCATGTTCTCACAACCGTTCTGCACGTCTGACGGGGCAGAGACTGGCTCCGTTTTACTCAACATTGAAGCCCAGAGAGGTTCGGTGAGGAGGTGGTTGGCCGGGCCTCAGAGCTGGGTCCCTGCATCCCAGGCCCCGTTCTTTTCATTACACCCGTCACTCCTTTGTGGGCATCCCTTGCATTTATTTATAAGTAAGAAGAGACACCCCTGCTGGCCTTTTGGGGACCATCCTGGTCCACTTCTCCTGTCCTGGCATAATTAACAGTGCTGTTAATAATCCAAAGTGATATTATTCAATAATAATCAAAACTTTCACTCCCAAAAGTGCTCCGGTTTAGAAACAGTAAGTTCTGTGGCTGTCCCTATTTATAAGGCACTCTGTGAGGTGCCGTGTACCTTCCTCACGACGCCATGTAGCTTGCACTACAGCTCTGGAAAGCAGACCAGGCAGAGGCCAAGAGGCTCCCTTTGCAGAAGACGACACATATCCAGGGATGCTCATGGTCTCGCTTGCTCGGCCAGGAAGTAGTGGCAGAGGGTCTTGAACCTCTCGTCTCTTCCCAGCCAGCATGTCCCGTGCATGAGATGGAACACGATCTGATGTGAGTGGAGGGATGCCAAACGACCTACCTGCTTAAAAATATCTCCCCATTTGACGCTTGTTTCTTCTGCTTCCAGTGCCTAAGTTATGTTTATGTCCTAATGGTTAAGTACGTCACCATGGAATGTGTAAGGTTATTGTCTATGTTGGGGCCCAAGAAACAGGCATTGATTTGGGAACTAACCCAAAAGAGTGGAAGAAGAAACAGGTACATTTTGGCAGCAGAACTTGTAAATGGGATGCTGCTGTCAAGGCAGGTCCAGGAGATGTGTAATCCAAGGGGTGCTGGGCTATCTGGGCAATAGTGCAGCCATTGAGAGAGGCCTCGCTTTCTGGAGCCGGGCCAAGGGTCGGGAGCAGGCAGCAGGTGCACTCCAGGTGCATGGCTGAGGGGTCCCCTCGGGCAGGGTGTGGGTAGCGCAGGGCCTGGGACAGTGAGAGTCCCTGAGCTGTCACTCTGTGTGCCACGACAAGAAGGGCTGGGGAGCGTTACTAAGGAGAACGCTTGCTTGGGTCGTTAAGACTTGGGCAGAGGAAGGAAGTGATCTGGGTGTGGGAGCTCTTGGGCAGAGAAGCTCGTCAAAGTGCTGCCAGGCAGGCAGCAGCTGTGGGTTTGGAGAACCGGGCACATGGGTTCCAAAGTTGGGATAGCAGGCAGATGAGGACCTTGGAGGCAGGAAGCCCTGAAGGAGGGCATGCTGTCTGCGTCCTGCCTGGTTTCAAATCAAAATAAGACCAACTCCAAACCAGAAAACAAGGATAAGGAAGGCCAATAATTTTCTGGCTTTGCCCATGATAACTACTTTGATGTTTTTAGGGATGTGTCATATTCTTTCTGCAATTATTTTTCTCTTTTTTCCGTGTCCCCAACACGCTAGCTACTTTATCAGCATGGCAGGCTTCCCTGAGCTCAGAGGTTCTGAGCTTGTAAACCCAAGAGCCAGGGGACATTGGGGCAGGAAGGGAAGTGGGAGGTCCTTGTTCATCACACCTGGGGCCCAGCAGCTCCTATCTCAGCCTGTCTGGCTTCCTCCACCAGCCCAGGCGCCCAGTGGTGTCCGGCATTCCCTGCCTTCTCAGGCTCCCAATTTTCCAATTGGCTGAGCTTGAAAATTCATGCAACCCCTTGATGACACAGTATGTGGTATGTTCAGGAACCCAGCTCAGATTTCCTGAGGGCAAACAGTAAACCAAATCAAACACACCAAACTCTTTTTCTCCTTGCTCAGCAAAGCCCTTGGCCGCCCCTGAGAACCCTATTCATCACACTGCTGAATTTAGCACCATCCACCCAAACCCAGGGTGGGGGTCAGCCAGGGCCCGGGAAGAGCTGGAAAGGGGGAAGCAGCGCAGGAGCCGTGGGCCTGGTCCTCTGTTCCCTTCAATTCTTGTCTCATTAGTGAGTCCTGCGCTGAAAGAGGGTGAATGGCATTCCTGGGTTTGGTCGTTATTCCCAGGGTTCTTAGAGGTGATCTGGGGGTTTCTCGGAATGGTGAAGGCCTCTCTCCAAGGAGATCCTCGTCTGGAGGGCTGGCAGGGAGCTCTGGGGGCTGGTCTGGGGGTGGGGAGGTCAGGGTGGGAACAGGAGCATAGGGACACCAGCAGTTGAAGTCATACAACAGACTCTTGGGTTAACAGGGAGAGGAAATCAAAGTTTGTGGGGGCTCTGCTGCCCTGTGCAGCCTGTCGCCAGTGAGTCCAAGGAAATTATATGTTCCCTGGCAGAGGCTGTCCAGGGTGTTGCTCCATTTCCTTGGCTGGGCGCAGGACTGCAGTTCCCGCCCATCCCTGAGAGCCTAGAATTAAAGACAGTTCCTGGGGTTTGCCACGAAGAAATGACAGTCTGCTTTTGCAACACAGAGGGAAGCCAGGGTCTGGCAATTAGATGGCCCACAGCGTCTGAGTCAAGGGCTGGGGCCTCTCTTGTCGGCCTCCCAGATAGCTCTTTCCAGTGGGAAATGAGGGATCCCCAAGTCTGCTGGGCACCAGCCAGACCATGGCTCTGAGGACTTGGGGAAGTAAACGAATTTTTGGACGGCAAATGAGTTAGTCCTGCGGTCACAGCTGTGGGCAGTGTGGCTTAAAATAAGGATGCTCACGGGCTCTGAAGGCTGGCAGCCCTGGGCCTGTTCGGAGCACTGTGACTTAATAAGTACCCCTTCACCACTTCCTTATTGACCAAATAAATGACTCTGAGCTTCTCTTCCCATATCTGTACAATGTGGATAGTAATACCTACCTTTCCCATTGTTGTAAGGTCACAAATAATATAACTAGCTTGTCTGCTCACACTAGGTGCTCACTAAATGTCACCACCACTGGCCACACATCCCTTGTCTCCTTAGTTGAGGTCACCTTACCAGCAAGAAATGGGAGCTGAGGGAGGGGCAGGCGGCAGGAGTGGGGGCTGCCCAGAGCACATGTCCGCCCCTCCTCCTGGGCAGCTTTGGGCCCAGCCAGGGGAGGCTGGTAGAAAGGCGCCCCAGCTTCCAGGAGTTGTTCACTGTGTGCTAGGGAGCAAGGAACGCCTATTTAGGAACCGCCATGTCTGTAAACTCTCTTGTCGCGGTAAAACCGGTGCAGACTTGGCGGTGTGGCCACGAATGACTCCAGGTTCTCCCTAAGCCAGATTTTAAAGGTCAAAACGAGAGACTGCGTTGCTTCTTCCTGGGTGAAGTGAGGAAGCTGGCCAAGACACTGGGTCCCTACCAGCCAGCATCCATGACCCCCAGGGTCCTGCTCTGCCCCTCAGGGCACTGGGCATCTGGAGACAGAGGTTTTGTCTCAGAGTGGGCTCTGCTGTCTGCACGGACCTCACCAAGTTGCAAGATTTAAGGGAGCGCACCCACCTCCTCCTGGTGGGGATGGGCGTTCACAGCTCAAGTGGCTCTAGGAAGCGGCTCTTCACCATTCAGCCACTGGAGTGCTCCCAAGAGCGGGGCCGCACCTCACCCCCTTAGGCCCTGCACACTTTTCTGGCGGAGTCACTGCCCCTCGGAGCTGGACCCACCTGTGCGGTGGCTCCAACTTTGAACACAGCCAGCTCAAAGGCAGGCCCTGTGCCCAAGGTCCTTTGCTTTAAAAGGTGGGTGTCTGTGATCTTGGGTGGGGGGACATGATGAGATGGAACAAAGCAGCACCCAGAGACTGTGCCACACGGTGGGCACAAGAAGCCAGTCGCTGGGCAGCAGCTTTGTGCAGCACAGCACGGTCCTTCTGTGCGACCGGAACCACCACAGTGGCATTCGCATGGTGCCATCAAGGTGCCCGGGTCATGGGCTACTTCAAAGATCGTTTTATTTGACAAAACGCCAGTGCCAGTCACAAACATAGACAGTTCCTTGGGATTTGCTATGATTCAAAAAGTAAGTTGAACAAATATTTAGGAGCACCCACCCAGGGGAATCAAAGAAGAGCAGAAGGTGGTTTCTGCCCTTCCAGGTGCTCATTTAAGTAATGCCTGTGGAAGGGAAGTGCTGTAAATGAACTACAGACTTGTTGTATCCATTAGAAGTCAGCTCCTCACGTGAGTAGAGACCCAAATACAGTGCCTTAAACAATAGAGAGGTTCGTCGTCCTTTCACGTAGAAGAGCTCTGGAGGTAGGCAGAGCAGGGTTGGTATAGTTACTGCGAGATATCATTTGTGATGTCCATCCTCAAAATCCCCTCATGGTCACAAGATGGCTGCTCAGCTCCAGCAATCCCATCCACATTTCAGACCAGAGGAATGAGGAAGACTGAAAAAGATGCCTCCCAGCCGACTTAACCTCCCTTTTAAGGAACTTTTCCAAAAGCTCTCAACCCACCAATTTCTACAGATTCCCCACTGGCCAGAACTTAGTCCCCTGACCACTCCCACAAAACCAGTTTCCCATTAGCAAGGAACACGGAGATGGGATTTCCACTTTGAAGTCTCTGCCACAAAGTACAAAGTGAGGATTGGGAAGGAAAGATTCATTCTGAACCTGGGAGTATTTGCTGAGGATCTGAGATTTTAGCCAGGCCCTGACAAATGGGTTGATTACAATAAGTAGCTGTCTTGGGGGAAGAGAATGGCCTTCTAGACAGAGAAGACAGTCTGAGCACAGCCCCAGCAGTTCAGGGAGCCCAGAGGCTCAGGGGTCAGCCAAGCGGCTGAAGGACAAGGGCGTAGAGGCAGGGGCGGAACAAGAGAGTGCGGAGCTGGCTCACGGTTGGCGCCTACGGTGCCTACGAGCTCTAAATGCAGGCCAAGGACCGTGGACTTTATTCTGGATGCACAGGTGGGGGTTGGGGCAGTTTGTTCTGGGCGTGGACGTGACACCACCAGGCTTCACCCTGGGGTGTGCCTTGGTCCGCCGGCCTCATGTCCCAGCCTGGGCCCTTGCCCACACGAGGATCTCACTGGAACTACTGACACCAGACCTAAGTCTCCAGCATGGTGAGGCCAGGGTGTGAGGAGAGCCGCAGGGCCTGGGGAGTCCGCAGGAAGGAGGGAGGTGGGTCCTGGAGCCAGGCTGCCCCGGGTCGGATCCTGCCGTGTGACCTTGGGAAACTGACATAACCTTTCTGTGCTTGGGTTTCCTAATCTGTAAATGGGAATGAGAAAAACAGTTCCTTCCTCACAGGACTGATGAGAAGGGTTAAGTAGTTAACATACGTGATGCACGGGGGAACTGGCTGTGGGATCGGCCTCTGGGGTGAGGACGCCCTCGGCTCCGGCAGTGCCCCCACCCGGCCTCTGCCTCTCTGACCGTGACCCTCCCCTGTGTCCCCTCCGAGGAGCGGTATGAGGAGCGGTTTCTGCAGGAAGAGACCGTGTCCCAGCAGATCAACTTCGTGGAGCTCCTGCAGGCGCAGCCCCTGGCCCCGCCCCTGGCCCCGCCCCAGGTGGTGCGGCCCCGGCGGCCCCTGCAGAGGCAGGTCCACCTGAGGGGCCGGCCTGCCTCTAAGCCCACCGTCATCCGGGGCATCACCTACTACAAGGCCAAGGGCCCTGAGGAGGAGAATGACATCGAAGAACAGCGTGAGTTGGGGTCAGCAGGGCCGCCCCAGAGGCTGGGCAGGGAGGGAGTTAGTGCCGGGGTCCTGTGGAGACGCTCTTCCTGGGAGCCCACACCCCTTCTGCAGTCTAGTTACTGCTGTGGCCCCAGTTATCGGTAGTTTGTGCTGCATTTCCCCACGACTTGCTGAGTGGCCTTGGGCAAGTCACTTGACTTCTCTGGGCTTGCAGAGCATGGCAGAACAGGAAGGGACTTCAGTGCCCTCCGGGGAAGTCGTCCACAGGTGCAGATGGGGACACTGAGGCTTGGAGGGGGAATGACTGGCTCAGAGTCGCGCCGGGGGCGTCCCCCTCCTGACCCCGCTTCAGGGGTCCCGGACTTCCAGCACCTGCCCTTTTATCTCCACCCTTTCACAGAAGACACATGTTCCCTTTCCCCTGTCTTATCTCATTTCCTTAACACGTCCTCCTCCTGTGCTCCTCCTTCTGCCTGCCCCTCCCCTTCGGTCCCTCTTCCCCCTGCCCTGCACCCGGGAAATCCCCACGTGCCGCTCAGCCAGAGCCCGTCCTCTGTCGGGCCCCGCATGGCAGCCTTCCAACTCCTGCCCCGCCTTCACCTCCGTGCCTTATGCTCACCCGGCTGCTGGCGTGACCACTGTGGCCATTCTCAGCTGTGCGTGTTGTCTGTTTTCATTATCGATCGGTGGGAGGGTTTCCTCTTTTACACATTCTGGAACAAGTCCTCTGTCAGTCACATGCATTGCGAATATTTTCTCCCTGCCTGTGGTTTGCATTTTCAGTTCTTTAATGGTGTTTTTCACAAGCAGAAAAAACCTGTTTACCACTGATTTTTGGGGGGTCAGACCTTTTTGTGTCCTAAGAAATCTTTGTCTGCCTGTGTTCCTTCTCAAAGCCTGCTCACTCCGTGATTTCATTCAGAATGAAAACTCAAGTCCGAACAGAGGACCCAAGCCCCACAGGACCGGCTCCCAAGCTCTCCTTGACCTCACCTCCCGTTACCCTCCCTGCACACCCTCTGCTCCACCTGCACTGGCTGCTTTGCTGCCTCAGCAGGCATGTTCTGGCCTCAGGGCCTTTGCACTGCTGCCATTTCCCTACATACTCTTCCCCCAATTGCTGCCTGGCCAACTACCTCACCTCCTTCAAGCCTCTGCCCCCCTCTCCATCCTGCTGAGTCCCATCCTGACCACCTTCCCTGCTACTGCAGGTTCGCCTTCCCTCCCAGCTCTGGATATCCTCGCCCTGCCTGACTTGTTTCTCACGGCGCCTTCCACGTGCATACTATCCCTTGGTGTCTCCACTAGGCAATAGCTCCGGGAGGACAGGGACCTTTGTTTGCCCACGGTTGTTGTCCGAGCCCCATAAATGTCTGCTGAAGGCATGGGCTGGATGACTGGCTTCCTGCCTGGCTCAGGAGCCCATGACTGTGCGTCCTCCCCCCGAGGCCCTGTAACCCAGGTGGCCTTTAGCAGCCGTCTGTTCAGAGAGACCCTCCAGGAAAGGCAGTGGCCTTCCATCTGTCACGTTCTTCTAAGGTCCCGGCTGGGCTCCCTCTCTAAATCAGGGGGTCATATGGAAGAAGGGAGCCCTCTTACTAAGCTGCCAAATACAGTGTGTGTGTTCCTGGTCGCTGACCCAGGTTGCTCTTCTCCCCAAGTCACAAATGAACCTTCTGTTTGTTTCCCAGAAGATGAGTTTTTCAGTGGTGACAATGGAGTGGATTTGCTGATTGAAGACCAGCTTCTGCGACACACTGACCTGCTGCCAAGGGCCACCCGGAGGCCAGTAGCCACCAGTCACGGTGCTGCTGTGACGAGGGACGAGAGCACCCCGCCCCCAGCCCTGTCTTCTGCACGGCCCCAGGCCTTGACTTCAGCACCCAGCGTCCCTGACCCCACCCTCTCTGCCTCAGCTGAACAATTCTCAACGCCGGTCCAAACAACCTCAGTGTCTCCAGATCCCACAGGGGAGGCAGTCCTCAAACCTTCTGCCGAACCAGCCACCACCATGGCCCACACGGCCACCCAGCAACCTCCAGCCTCAGCTTCTCCGTCAGTGGCTCCTGGGGATGCATTTATGGAGGCTACACACACGGCCCAGGTGCCTCCCACCACAGTGCAGACAGACTCGCTGGGGAGAGGTGCGACTGCTGGGCAGGGTGCAGCCCCCACCAGCCCCTCCCGCCCCACCCTGAGCCCCGAAGAGGAAGATGACATCCGGAACGTCATAGGTGAGTTCATTCTACCTGGCCTGTGCCTCCCGGTCAGCTCGGGTGAAAGGCTGGGCCTGGAGAGAGGCTGACGGGAGAGGGAGGGGCCAGATGCTAGACTTCTGCCTAAAGTGGACTATGCCTCTGGCCGGTGATCAGTGTTGACATCTAGGATTTACATACTCAAAATATGCCACTGACTGGGGTGGACTCCTCTCTGAGATATATATAAATTTATGGAGCCAAGATCTCACCTCCCTTCAGCACTTTTGTAAACATCTGTTGTGCACTACGCCAGGCTTTATGATGGGTACTGGTTACTTGGTGATGACTAAGTTAAGCATTGGAACATCGTGTGCTAAATGCTATCACAAGAATGGAGAAACAGAAATGGGAAAGGGAACACCAGCTTGGCCTGGCTGCTAAGAAGGCTGGAGAAGCTTTTCTAAGGAGGTATCATTCGAGTTGGGTTTTGAAGGATGAATAGGAGTTTCTTAAGTACAGAAGGGAAGCCTTCTGACTATTAGGTCTAAAGGAACAAGGTATGTTCCAGAAGCGTGGCGAATGCAGCTCCTGCTTGGCAGCTCCAGGGCCACAGGACTCCTCTGAGGACAGTGAAAAGGAGTGTGGGAGGAAGCCCACCAGAGGAGGAGGTGTGGGGGCTGGCAACAAGAATCTCTCCCAAACATGCATTAAGTCAGCACCGATGGTGATGGAAAAATAACCATTGAATAATTTCATCAAAATACTTGCTGAAAAATTTACATGATTTGACAGAGGACATGGTCTGCCTTAGACCTGTCTTCCCCTTCTTCCCATTTTTCACTCCCTTGGCTGCCTCATTCCTCATCCCAATCCCTCCTCAGAATAAGGTGCCCACTACTGCCAGAGACAAGGTGGGGGAAGGAGCATAACACCTGCTTGCAGCCTGGCCTCTGCCACGACATCTCTGTGACCTCAGCTAATGTCCTGCTCTTCTATGTGGGTCTCAGCTGAAACTTGGAATTCACTAAAGACTGTTTCCCCCATTAAATTCTGTGATTTTGTGCAGTAAGTTTATCAGGCCAGGATACAGCAAGGGATTCTTATTGGGTGAAAATCCCAAGATGGCAGAGCCGGGAAATAACCAGTACAAACGGACCCGGGGCAACAATCTCATGAACCTTGGCCCTGAGTTGCTGAGCAGAAAGGCAGTTCTGTTCTGGGCCACAGATGTTCGGGTGGGAGCAGGAGAGCATGTTTCCATGTTTTTCTTTTCCTTTTCTTGCCCTTCTTCATGGAAAGCAAGCTGATCGCAGAATAGGAAGTTGATTGGATACTCACGCTGCAGGTCCTGCTCAGTTTCTCTGGAATGTCCTGGGGCCTGAGCAGAGGTTCCACTTGTGCACTGCCTCTGGGCAGCTCATAGGAGCACAGCCCCCGAGCCCAGCGCTCCATCTGCCCCTCTGCCGTGGAGTGAGCTCCGCAAGGCCGCATTGCCCCACTACAGGGGCTAGATCACCAACAGTGGCGACAGGCTACAGGTGACCCACACATTTGCATGTCCTCAGCGATGGCGTTTGCCAGCCTGCGAGCCCTTTCCCTGGGTGACCTCCTAGGCAGGAGTGCAGATCTGCCAGGTCTCTGTAACTCCTCTCCAGCCTGGGCCCCAGCGCCCGCAGCCTCATCCCACCTGCCTCCCTGGGAAGTGCCACCGGCCAGCTTTTCTGGTATAACTCCCAGCATGCACCTTCCTGGAATTCTGAGCATTCCACCCCCCTGCAGCAGCCTGACTGACATGTTGATGCCCAAATGGGAGAAACCGTGCCCCAGCAGCCGTTTATCTATCTGGTGGCAGGAGCTCAAGGTGGGAATACATGTTCTCTTGTAGTTCAATATTCAGTTCACCCAGGAAGATAGCGTCACATAGAGGGTGAAGGTTGTGCTTGAAGACTGGCCTGTAGAGTTTTGCAGAAGAGCTGGGGTCCTTGCCTCTTGACTCTACTTCAGAAAACACAGGGATATGGACACACACGTAGTGTTCTCATCAAATACCAAGGGGTGGAAAGAGCGGGCGGCATGGAGAGAAGAAAAGTTTGGCTGTTCAGGCAACGTGAACTCTTGGCAAGTTTGTTTTTGGGAATCATTTTTAATCATTTATTGCTGTCAAGTGCCTCTCCCAGGCTGCTGTGTGGATGAACCTTTCCAGAACCTTCTCTGCAGACCCCCAACTTGCCTGTGCCTGGCCAAATAAGACTGTGATGTCCTTCATGTCCTAGTCATCAGCTACATAAAAATCGTTTGGCTGAAACCGACGTGGGCCACTGATTTGCAGCCTGTAAAAGGTTCTTTGCTATTGAATGACACTGGCAATTTTGATTTTGAGCTATTTGGAGATGTGTTTTTATATAAAGACACACCCTATATAAAAGGGACATCCTATCCCATGGTTTCCAAACCTAATTTTGTGATGTCCTAAAATGTCTACCATTATTTTCAGGGGAATTGTAAAACTCTCAGAAACTTTCCAAAAGCAAGTAAATTAGAATTAACTCTT
This sequence comes from Manis javanica, assembly GCF_040802235.1. Classification (NCBI taxonomy): domain Eukaryota; kingdom Metazoa; phylum Chordata; class Mammalia; order Pholidota; family Manidae; genus Manis; species Manis javanica. The sequence continues at coordinate 6,113,958 of NC_133169.1, forward strand.
GGCTGTGAAAGCATTCAGCCAGAGCGTGGTAGCTTTAGGACAGCAAGAGGACAGATGGCGAAGGGAGGGGATCAGTCACCGTCCAGCGGCCCCAGGAGGTCCCCACAGGCTACTGCAGAGGAAGGGATGTTGTGCCACGTGGCCTGCGTGGCAGTCGCAGACTTGAACGATGGCAGCTCCTGTTGCGTGTCTGAGAATAGGCCAGTTGGGGTGGGAACAAGGGGTGGGGAGAAGCGAGCACACAGGGCATCAGGATGACAGCAGTGTCAGAGAGCCTGGCTCACCACTGAATCTAGGAATTGTGGTCTGCAAAGACTCTCCCACACAGTGCACAAGCGGAATGACCCCCAGGCTGGGCCGGCCATGCCGGCTGTGGGCATAAGCTGGTCACTCTGCCCGCTGCATGTCAGCAGGGCTGGCGTGAGGCAGCCGGGGCCCCAGGCAGCTGCCCTGAGACACCTGACAGGCAGCCCTCCCTACCCCCGACCCGCAGGGACACTGGGCTGTGCTGGCTTTACCCGGCCCCCTCAAGCCACTGGGAAGCCCGCTCACAGCCAGGACCTCTGGCCCTAGAAACAGGAATATAAAGTTGAGACCTCCTTGTAAATGGATAAGCAATAAAACCTAGGCCTCTGCAAGGATAAAGAGTGCACTCCTGAGTCTTACAGCCCTGCACTGCTGGCCAAGACATGCTCACCGCCCTTCAGGGTAATTTGGGGTGGGTGTGGGGAGGGGCCCCCACGCGGTCAGTCTGACCATGGAGCACCATCGCTGAGGGCGCCTGCCAGCTCGCAGCTCCAGGGCAGAGGGCCCTCTAGGCAGAGCGGACAGCATGCCTGGGTGGCCAGGGGACTGAGGGCGGCCCACGTGCCCTGCAGCCTAGGGAGAGGGAAAGACGTCTGGGGCGGTAGCGAGGAGCCTGACAACCCGGGGAGTTGAGATGTCATTCCCAAAGGGGCAGAGGGTTCCAAGCAGGGGAACCATCTTCAGATTCATGGTTAAAGCGAAGGATGAGCGCAGGCGAGGCACGGGCACAAGTTCAGGCAGCTCCCTCTCCCCGCCCTGGGCACACACAGGCTCTCTAGACACCAGCACCCCCCACCTGCGGGGAGGAAGCGCAGCTGTGGGGAAGGTGCCCGGGGTCAGAGGAACTCTCTTCTGCAGAGCCGTGCCGGCCTAGCTGTCCTGAAGGATGAGGAGATTAGCCAGGCCCAAAAGAGGGTGGCCTTGCCCTGAGAGGTGGGGCGTGGGCAGCAGCACAGCTAGGCGGCTGGTCAGGCCCACTGCACCGCTTGCGGAGAGCAGAGCAGAATGCAGACGCGGGTCTCGGGTTCACAGAGCACACGAAAGCACTGTCACAAAGCTCTTCCCTTCCATGGCGCCTCTCCCTCTCTCCTGTAACAGTTTCCTGTTGGCTGTGTCAAGCCATTGTAAGTACAGAAATGCTAAAAATATAAATTATCAGCATGAGGTTTACCACTCATCTTTACATTATTGTACAACATCAGGTCGAAGTGCAAATATATGACCGTCTAACTCATAGGTGGGACCCAGCACGCGAGCGCGATCCCCCTCCGCAGCGCCCACATGCACAGGGGTCCTGCTCTTGGCACAGCACCGCACACGCTGCGCCGAACTAACTCCCCGTTGCTTCACTGCTCCATGTGCACGGGGCCCATGCTCCCTACCTGAGGCTCCCTGAGTTAAGGACGAAAAGAAAAGGAACTTTGCATCACCCTATCTTTCCCTCTCCTGTGTCATTTTCAGATGATGGCTAACACAGGGAAGGGGTGCAAGAGAGAGAATATGATAGGGTCCCTGGGTTATTCGTGTTTCTTAAAACCCCATTGTCTTCTTCCTACGTTCAAAGCAAGTTCTGGTTCAAATGGGAAGTGTGGCCTCCGGGGCTGCCAGGCCCCATTAACTTGTCATAAAGGCGATGCGCTTACCTCGGGTGCACGTGGAGGCTGGCTGACCGCCCGCGCGCAGTGGGTCCCCCTGCAGTTCTGCTCCTGAGGCGCAGTAAGGGCTCACGGGCACCTGCGGGGCAAGAGGGCAGACACAGGAGATGGATTCTCTGCACTCCCGCGCCCACTCCACTGTCCTGTCAGAACTCACACAACACAAGCTCAAACATCAAATTATTAAGAATTTCAAGAGGGGGGCCGCAGAGCATTAAACCCAGGGTGATCCCTTCTGAGCCAGGGGCCCGGGTGATTGCACAGGTCACATGCCCAGGAAGCCAGTCCCGGGCCTGGCACCTCTGGGGAATACAAGCAGTCGGGAATGGGAAAGGGATCTCAAGCAGGCAACCTGAGGGCCAAATCCGTCCCAGCGTTTTTCCAGTCTTGAACTTGAATACCTTCAGGCCAGTGTCTCCTGCAACCCAGCACAGCGTCTGGGGCTGCCTCCTGTCCCGCCCTCAGCACACTTCACTCCTAGCAGTTTCTGCTTGTCCCCTGAGGCATTAGAGTTTGAGAATCTGAATGAGGGGAGGTGGCGAGAAGTACAGATGGCGCTGCAGGAGAGGCTGACGTGCTAGGATAGGACTCGGGCTTCACGCTGCAGTCCAGGATGGAGAGTTAAGGGTTTAAGTGGAAAGCAGCTCGGGACCACTGTGGCATAGGTGAGGAGGGGCAGAGATGAGCCAGAGAGGCCACAGGGGGGATTGGAGGGACCCAGGCAGGAGGCAGTGAGGTCCACACTCTGCCCAGAGGTGGAGGGGAGGGCAGAGGGGCCAGTGAGCAGGGTGTTCGTGGGCAGGGAGAAGGGACATCAGGGAAGCCCAGCCTGCTGGCTTGGTGAGTGGGTGGTGCACCACGCCTTTCTCCAGGACCGGAAGTACAGGAGCAGGTGGGACCCTAAGCAAATGAATTCCATTTTAATCAGTTAAGTTTGAGTAGCCAGGAGGACACACTGGAGACAGACGGCTGGTAGGCGGGTGGCTGCACTGTGCTCAGGTGCAAGCTCAGGGCTGAGGGTCGCCAGGAAGAGCTGAGTGTGCCCGCGAGCGCAGGAGGCATGAGAAGCGCTGGCTGGAGGCGGAGCTCCGACGGGAGGCATTTGAAAAGTGGGCAGGAAAGAGAAACCAGCCATAGAGCCAGGGAGGCGTGTCTGGGAGATGGGCGGGGCCAGGAGAAAGGGGCGCCAATGCCCAGGGGGGCAGGGACCTGAGGTGGGTGGGTGCCCAGGTGGGCCATGGCAGCGCGTGAGCGGTAAGGCAGCAGCCAGGTGAGGGCTGAGGAGCATGTGGGTGGCATCATGGGTGACAGGAGCAGATGCTCCCTCCGCCCTGGGGGAGGCCTGCCAAGTGAGCCCCGGGGTGGTGGGGGCAGGGGAGCGCCTTGTTTGCTGATTTAAGAAGGTGAGATTTGAGCAGGTGGATATGCTGAGGGCAAGAGCCCCTTCTTTTCAGACCCTGGGAACCTTTGAAACAGGGCCAACGGCCTCCCAGGACTATTGATGACTGAATGAATTGACACATAGTGTGTAATAAGCATTCGCTATCCGGTCACCTTGCTTGGGGCGAATCTCCGAGAGGAGTGCACACAGCTCTCTTCTTAGGAGCTCCTCTGCACAGCCTCCCCTGTCCCTCATTACCCGTGGAGAGAGGCGGTGTCTTCCCTCCAAGGTGGCCAAGCGGGGGGGCATCTGAAAGGCCCCAGGTCTCACGCTGCGGGCATGGGTCTGTCCTTGTGCTTTCCCGACCTCCCTTGAACCTGTCTTCCAGTGCTTTAAAGCCACACGTCAGTCCCACTGTGACATTTGGATTAAACAGACTTTGGAGTCAGTAGCAGGGCCAGGGCCACCACAGCCAGGCCTCGGGCTCTAAACCTGAGCATATTCTGTGCCCCACCTGGTGCTGAGACAGGGCCGTGGAGGGACTCGGGGGGCTGTCTAGGGTGACCTCCTACATCCAAACTCAGATGAGCCCAGGCTTCCAGGAGCCGACTGGCAGGCCCGTGTCTGGTCAGAGAGGTGGTACAGCTGTGGCGACCCTTCAACAGAAACCCTCGCCTCCCACAGCCGTTTGCGGGGCTCTGGGGCAGGGGCTGGGGTCTGCCTCAGACAAGCTTTGCCAGGGGAAGGGGCCATAAAGATGCCCTCCCCGGGGCTGGCACACTAGGGCTCACCTCAGTGCAGAGGAAGCAGGCATCTCCGCGGGCACTAGGCCCCCCGCTCTGCGCCAGGGAGTGAAACGTCTGTCACGTCTGAGGGTTTCCACCCCGGGAAAGTTCACTCTGGATTCAGGGAGACCAAGAAATGACAGCGGAACGTTCTTAGGGTAAAAGGGTTTATACCCAGCTTTGTTCTCATGGTGGCAGGTCAAGCGCTAGAACCCCGTCCGCCTCGGGGCAGGTCTGCAGGCAGCGAGCTGGTCTCTGCCCCCGGGGCCTCTCGCAGCGCTGGGCGGAGCTCTTTACAGGACAGTGAGAGCCCGCCGTCCACACGTGTGCGAGGCTGCACCTGTGAGCACTGCACGTGCGCAGTGGGCCAGCCGACCAGGGTCCAGGGAGAATCCTGGCCGTGGAACTTCCGTTTTCCCTACACACCTTCCATCAGACCCTCGGCAGGCCAGGCTCAGCCAGAAACTTTTATTTTATTGCTTTGAACGGATGAGCTCAGTTGTGGGGGAATGAGGCTTTGGCTGGTAGCTTCTGCTGCTTGTCTTAGGGAGTCCAAATCTCTCCCCACTGTGTGGGACCAGGACCTCATAAACCCCCCAGAGCTGCCTGACCCCTGCCAATTGCATCCAACTCTGTGGCCTGCCTGCGAAACAACGTTCATCCCACTTCCAGCTGCCTCCGCCTGGGGGCCACAGGCACAGTGCCTGCCCTGTCCTGCCAGTTTGAACCCCTTCCTTGGACCACTAAAGGGGGAGCAGAAAGGATGGGCCAGATTGGACCAATCTGGAAATGAGGGTGGCCTGGAATTCAGCCCCGAACCTGAACAGCAGGCCTTTGGTTTACCCACGTGAACGTCAGGCACCCATCATTCTCATCACTGTTTCCCACCTGTGCACCTGTCCTGAAGGCAGGTGGGAGGTGTTTGCTGGTCTCAGCTGCCAGGAGTGGGGGCTAGTTGGGAGGAATGGATTCACCTGCTGCTCCCCCACCTCCCCTCCAGTGCCCTCTTCCCACCTTCTCCCTAACCCACCACTGCAGGGACAGAAAGAGCACGTGGCCTCAGTTGGCACATGTGATTTCAGCATCATTGAGGGTCACGTTCAATAATAATATTGCATAAGCAATGCAGGCTTTCGACTTGGTCTGGAATCCAGCATGGTTCTAGTGGCCTTTAGGGCCTCTCCTGGGCACCAGGTCACTACAAAAAGCCCCTCAGGAGGACATTGTGGAGTTCCTGTCCCATTAAGGCAGACTTGACCTTAGAAGGGGCTTTTACAGCCAGAGTAAGTCCTTATGGGGGGCTTGGTCCCCTGCCCCTCCAGTTCCCCAGAAGGGGACCCTGGCATCCTGCCCACAGAGTGACAGGATCATAGGCCTGAGGGCAGCTCTCAAGGACTAGCAGGTGGGCCTCAGGGGCATGAATACCCACTGCTGGGTCAGGGCTGATCTCTGCAGGTGACCTGGCCTCAGACAGCCTGGGCCCAGCTCTTCCAGGCAGCTCAGCAGCCGGAGGACCTCCGTGTTCCTGGTCATACCTGGCAGAGTCCTCCGGTCCAGTCACATCTCTCACACTGCCGTGTGTTCATCCAAGATTCAGAATGTCTGCTCAAGGCCTACCGTGTGCCAGACACAGAATCCCAAGGGCGGAGGGGAGGACAGGAAAGGCACAGACCCTGTGGCCCCCGTGGTGCTCGTGCTCTGGGTGGAGTGGGCACGGAGGGAGGGGAGAGGTGCACGCGTCTCTGAGGTGCGCAATGCCACGTCCTGGGAGAGGTGCAGTCACGGAACTCTGGGAGCAGGATGGGGTCCGAGAGGAGAGAGCGGATTTTTCAAAGGCGGGTATGGTGTCAAAAAGGGCTTTGGAGTTTGTAGAATGGAGGCCAGCAGGAGCAGAGCTCAGTGGCGTGAGGTGGTGACAGCAGGTGGGCCTGTGGGACTAGGGTGCCTGACGGATGAGATGAGCACAGGGGTGATGCCGAGGTAATGTGTGGTCGGCTTCTGCCGGCTTCAGACCGGGGGGAGCCGGGAAGGTTCTGGCTGCGGGCACTCTGCCGTCATCCTGTCCCTCCACCCACCTCTTCGCCCTCAGGAAGGTGCAAGGACACCCTCTCCACGATCACGGGGCCGACCACACAGAACACTTACGGGCGGAATGAGGGGGCCTGGATGAAGGACCCGCTGGCCAAAGATGAGCGGATTTATGTGACCAATTATTACTATGGCAACACCCTGGTGGAGTTCCGGAACCTGGAGAACTTCAAACAAGGTACACGTTTTGGGCCCAGCTCTGTGGTGTCCTCCTTCCCATTTCCCTGGGTTTTATTCATGGCCAGGTCTCTGGGTGCAGACGGACTGGGAGGGCCACACCGCTCTCACACCCTCACATTCCCTGCTCCCAGGGTCCCTCCCCAGGCTCTGGGGACAAGGGCAGCCTGGAGTCCAGTCCAGAAGGCAGCAGAGAAATGCCGCCCTTTCCACTGCCCCTGGCAGTTCACAGACTGTGCTCACGTAGGGTGGCCCCCCGGCTCCTTGGAACAGCTGGGTGGGGACAGCAGGAGGCATCCTTTCTGTGGCAGAGAGGAGGCCAGGCCCTCAAAGCTGAAGCCGCCTGCTGCAGAGCCCAGACACAGGCCCGGGGCTCCAGGCCCCCAGCCGCCTGCTTATCCCATCCCACGAGCCACCGCCGCCCTGGTTGGCAGGTTGTCCCTGGCCACAGTCTGAAGCCTGTCCCCTCACTGCCGCAGGTCGCTGGAGCAATTCCTACAAGCTGCCGTACAGCTGGATCGGCACGGGCCACGTGGTGTACAGCGGCGCCTTCTACTACAACCGTGCTTTCACCCGCAACATCATCAAGTACGACTTGAAGCAGCGCTATGTGGCCGCCTGGGCCATGCTCCACGACGTGGCCTATGAGGAGGCCACGCCCTGGCGGTGGCAGGGCCACTCGGATGTGGACTTTGCCGTGGATGAGAATGGTCTGTGGCTCATCTACCCAGCCATGGATGAGGAGGGCTTCAGCCAGGAAGTCATCGTCCTGAGCAAGCTCAACGCCGTGGACCTGAGCACGCAGAAGGAAACCACGTGGCGCACGGGGCTCCGGCGAAACTTCTACGGCAACTGCTTTGTCATCTGCGGGGTGCTGTATGCCGTGGACAGCTACAACCAGCGCAACGCCAACATCTCCTATGCCTTCGACACCCACACCAACACGCAGATCGTCCCCAGGCTGCTGTTTGAGAACGAGTATTCCTACACCACCCAGATAGACTACAACCCCAAGGACCGCCTGCTCTACGCCTGGGACAATGGCCACCAGGTCACCTACCACGTCATCTTTGCCTACTGACACCCCTGTCCTCGCACACAGAAGGAGGGGGGCTACTGGCACCTGTGTGTGTGTGAGTGTGTGTGTGTAGATGGGTACATGTTGTTTAAAAATATATATATTATTTTGTATAATATTGCAAATGTAAAATGACAATTTGGGTCTATTTTTTTTTATGTGGATTGTAGATCAATCCATACGTGTATGTGCTGGTCTCACCCTCCACAGTTTCTATTTTTGTGCAAATGAACTTCTGACCAGAAACCATCTTCCTTCAAACCCTCAACCCCTCCAGCTCCCAGATCATGACGGTCGAAAAGGTTTCTTCATCTGGGTCTCGCAGGCAGATGGTCCCAGGAGGTGGAGGGACGGACGCCAGGAAGAAGTGCTAAGGGGCAGGAAAGAAACGGTACTGGAGAAGTTTAAAAAACCCAGAAAAATGCTTTTTTTTTTTTTTTAAATAAAGGAGAAATTCAAAATCGCCTCCAAATGTGTTTTTGTTTGGCTGACTGGGGTCAGGTCCTCTCCCCGAGAAGGAGACTCACTGTGTGATCCAGAGGACCATTCAGGCGCCACGCTTCTCCAAGGCCCTTGGCTCCCCTCGCGATGAATGTGTGTGGGACGAGGATGACCGCTGGCCCTGCCCCAGCCCACTGAGCCCCACGCAGCACCTGCACCCACAGGGCACCCTTTCCTCCACACCACGTAGATAGGAGGCTGAACATCAGAAAAAGTCTCAGCAGGTGTCTCCGCAGGTTGTGGGAGGGGTGGCACCAAAGATGATGTGGAAAGACAAGCAGCTCGTGTCTCCACTGCCGCCACCTCTCCTGCCCCGTTTCGGGTTCAGCTGCTGCCTGGCGCGAGTTCCTCAGCCCCTGCGCAGGCCCGCTGCGTACGCTTTCCTGCAGGGTGGTGTACGCCACCCCCGCCCAGTCTCAGCTGCCCCACTGATGCTACTTCAACTAACAAATGTCAAAATGACTACTTCACTTGGTCTTACGGATGTTTGGATCAAATTTTCTTCAGCAAATGCAAGCACCTGCCTGCTTAGGAGGCAGGAGAAGTGTTACAGGGAGAGAGATGGTGTGTCCAGGGTTCAGAAAGATGGTGGCAGCGAGCCGCCCATGACCAGAGGCCTTGCCTGGCCAGAGGAGGAAACGACCCTTCCCTCCTGGAACCCGGGCCCTTCTGGCAGCCCTGGGTCAGAAACCACAGCAGAGCTCCACCCGAGCCCCAGGCTGAGCTGCTCCATGGGCCTGGGGCAAGCCTCCGGGGGAGTCACGAGTGGGGAGCTAAACGTCATACAGAAACTTTTACCCATCTGCCTGTATGAAGTGATGTGTTTACAGTTGCCAGACTCCTGCTCCGGGGGTGGGGGTGGCCCCCCAGTCCACCTGGAGACCTCCTCCCATGGCTGGGATGCCCGGAGCTGGGCTGGGTGGCTGCCCCCTACCACCTGTGCCCTGTCCAGGCTCGGGTTGTTTGCTCTGCCTTAACCTCTCATTAGGTCTTTATCCACCTCCCCAAAAGTTGGCCTGCCTGCAGCATCCCCCAAAGTGACAATGGGTTTCAGGGACAAGCAACCAAAGCGGCTGGAAGAGGTCAGGGCTCTGTCAGGGCCCAGTTGTCATGCAAAACAATCAGTTCTGGGAGGCCCTGCTTACAGGGACCTAGGATCCCAAGACATAGGCTGTCCCCCCAGGAAGGCCGGGACCCAGACTGACGCCCCAAGGCGGTAGCGGCAGGTCAGAGGCCAGGCAGTGGTGCTGCCTAAGCCAAAGGGTCAGCTGCCCCTGTCCATGGGCCCCAGGATGGGGTCGGTCAGCAGGGAAGGAGGGCTGCTCCCCACCCCCTTGGTGGCTCTGGGATCAGGCTCCAACCTGAAACTCGCCTGCTGTCGCGTTAGCCCCTGACCGCCCACTGCAGCTTGTCAAGCCAACCGATTGCCCTGGGGCCCAACCACCGACTCAGCAAGCCTGGGCTCCCCGCACCCCTGCCCAGGTCTCCCATGCGCTGGCAGGAGGAAGCCAGGCCTGCAGGGAGGGTGCGGCTGGCCTGAAGCTGGGTGGCCGGAAATATCCTGAGCACATTCAGCTCCTTCCCAAGTAGCTTCCTTATCCTGGGGCTCAACTTTGGAAACAGGAACTCAAGCACGAGTTTCTCAGAAGGTGGAGGAGGTGGAGAAATGACCGGGTATGGGCCACCCTCCCCACCTTTCCCCCACCTGCAAAACAAGGCAAGGGAGGGGGCTTCCCACTCTCAGACTTGCTGAACTGTTTCTCCAAGCTTTGTAACCTCTCACCTACTGTGGCACTTGCATTGCTGAATACTATTGGGAAAAAGCTTTAATTTTTTTCCTCGTACGGTACTTCCCGATAGTATAATTTTCAAAAGTAAAGAAAAAAATGACTAGCAATTCATCCTGAATTCTTTTTAGCTTCATTTATTCATGCATCCATTCATTCAACACATACTCATGGAGCCCCCACTGGGGGTCCTGAAGGACCAAGTCCTGACTCCACAGAGTTTATATTCTAGGGCAGGAGAGAAAAAAGAAACACATTCCCGTGTGACATGACAGGTGGCAATAAAATGAAGCGGGGAAAGGATCTAGAGGCAGAAGGGAGGAAGGGAGAGAGCGGCTTGATGGACAGGCAGGTTGAAAGCCTGTGCTACGGGGGACACTCGGGCAGAAGCAGAAGGCTGAGAGCAGGGCCTGAGCCCCTGCAAGCCCCAGCAGCGAGAAAGTTCCTTCTCTTGCCCGGCCTGCGCCAGCACACCCAGCCACAGTGGGGTGCGGCCTTCTCCCTTCCCTACCGCCCAGGGACGCCTGCCGTCTGCAGGAGGAAGTATCCACAGGGCCTGGGGCTGAGCCTGGCTCCCCACGCTGCATTCGTGTGACCTTGGGTAAGTCACTTCGCCTCCCTGAGCCTGGCTGTCTCAGAGCACATGCTGCCTACAAGGAGTGGGGAGTCCCTGGAGGCTCAAGCGAGGCAATGCAAGTAAAAGTAAGAAAAATCGTCCCTGCCCAAAGCTCAAGTCCTTATCCTGATTCCTCAGCCGGCTCCTCTCCTGGGCTCCCCTGATGACCTCCTGGTCCCTTGGAATATAAGCTGAGGACCCTTGTTTTGCTCCTCTCCTGGGACACTTTCCATCCCCACCAGGCACAATGGGAGCCAATGGGTGCTTGGGACAAATCCCAGCTCTGCTCCTTTCTGGCTGTGTGACCTCAGACAAAACACTGCGCCTCTCTGAGCCCTCAATAATGTCTCCGTCTTACGTGGCTGTTTAGGTGCTTAAAGAAACAACATCTAAAGCAGAAGGCAAATACTAGGCACTCAATAGCTGTGAAAACTTTCAATCGTACAGAAAGTGTAATGTACTCCCTTACTTGTCACCAACACCTAACAGTCATTACTGTTTCATGACATTGGCTTCATCTGCCTTAATATTTGCTGAAATATTTTCTATTAAAATTAAGTTAATATTTAAGTTAAAATATTTTAAAATCAAATGAAATTTTTAAAATTTAAAAATCATGACATTGTACCCAAACACTTCAGAGAGCATCTCTTAGAAGAGCATTTTTCTACATAACCTCAACATAGCTAGATCCTTAAAATCAACTAACACCCAATTGTCTCAAAATGTCTTAAACCTTTGGGTCTTCGAGCCAGACCAGTCCATGTTTACACACTGACTTCGATAGTTTTGTGTCTCCAACACCTCATTCTCATTCATTCTTTCCCTCCCTCTCTCTCTCTCTCTCTCTCTCTCTCTCTCTCTCTCTCTCTCATAAATGTTTTATCTCAGAACAAATGTAGATTTACAGAAAAGTTGCAAAGCTAGTACACAGAGTTCCTGCATATCCTTTACCCGGTTTCCTTTAATATTAACACCTTACATAATCCTGGTATGTGTCAAAACTAAGAACCAATATTGGCGCGTTACTAAGAGCTGAACTCTTGCTGAATCTCTTTCAGTTTGGAATGCTTCCCCCTGCTCTGCCCCTTGCACACCATTGTTTTGCTGAAGAAACTGCTGGTTTTCTGGCAGAATCTCTCCTCTGGCTTTATCTGATTGCTTCCTTCACTGTCATTTAATCCTCTCCCCACGCCCTGTTGCTCTTTTAAACTGGAAGTTACATCTAAGGGCTTGAAGAGATTCAGGCTCTAAATTTTTGGCAGGTCGGCTTTGTGGCGATGCTGTGACCTTGGTGCCCAGCGTTTTCCACATTCGCCACACCATCTGCACTGCCCTTGCTCAGCCTCACCACCGAGGACAGCACACTGCATGCAGATGCCCACAGCAGGTCCACCTGCCTCCCGGGTGCCCCCCGCCCAGATCCGGGAAGCCCGCTGCAGGCACAGGAAGCTTGCTTTGCTCATGGCCCTGGAACGGTCAGGTTTTTACATGGACTGAAGCATCTTCTGGCGCTTGGTCGTCTCTCCTGTCCCAGCCCTGAGGGATCACCGGAGGACCACTCTGCTGAAATTTCTGTCCTTCTAAACCGTCTTTTTGGATTGGGTCGAAGATGACCCACGGATGGCCACATGTGGTCCACAAAAAATTTTCATCCTGACCAAGCCTGAGAACACAGGCTGGCCCCCAACTAAGAAATCTTTACTTTGCTGAAAAGTAACTGGCCAGCGCCCCTCCCTCCTCAGGGCTCCCAATCCCAAGTCAGTCACTCATCCTCTGTGAGCCCCAAACTACAAGGCACATGGATGAAGGCTCCCAACAGGTCACCTAAAGCTCTGAATACTGTGTGCGGCATCAGCCACTTTTGCCTTCATTGTATTTTCCTGTGAGCGGGGCTTACCTGCTCCATGATGCGTCCCTCTCCTGCGGGGCAGAGGCTGCTCCTTAGTCACCTGGGGCTCTCCAGTTGTTCTTAGCATAGGGCCTGGCGCAAAATGCCTCTTCATTAGGGATCTGCCAAATGATAAGTGGGTGAAGGAGGGATTCCTTTCAGCCACACAAAATTCGAGGTCAAGTCAGTGACAAACAGGAACATGGCCACAGTCCCAGGCCTTCCTGCTCTATGAATTCTGGGGGTTATTCCCAAACAGTGTTTTCCCCAAGGTTGCCCTGGCCACAGACTCTTAGTACGAAGCTCAACTGCCCAGGTGGACTGAGTATGGTCATGCCAAAGCTCAGGGAAGTCAAGACTGGAGGCAGACTCCCTCCCGGATACCCTCAGAGGGGCGCCCTCCAGGGCCAACACTCTCCCCCCAGTGGTCATCCCTGAGCCCCGGAAAGGTCCAGGTCCTCCCACATTGCCAGGTCTCCTTGAGGACAATGGGCCGCTTTCCCAACTTGAGACCAAGAGGCACAGAATCATGCCCAGTTTCTCAGCCAGGCACACAGCAGGAAATAATGGCCATCCGGGGTTTTTACTGAGCACAGATGAGTGGCATTCAGGCTCTGAAGGCTTGACCCTGACTGGGTGGGGGGGTGACCTTGACCCTCCCGATCACAGAGCTTTCCATGGCCGCCCACACACACCCACAGCAACTGTGACATCCGCCCCTACACACACACTATCATGAAATCACCAACAGGCACCAATAAAAGGTCTTGGATTGCAACTTTTCAACAAGGCAACTCAGGATGAATATTTGCTTTTTGAGAGCATCCTCATATTCCATATGAACTTGTTAGCTTCACATATTTAGCAATCCTTGGTCGTAAGCTACAGACTTCTATTAGCTTAACCTAAAAGCAGTTACGGGAAGGACTGACTGCACCAGGCCAGCTCTGGCTAGCAGAACATTGTGAAGTGTCTTTTGAAGATACCCTCATGGCAACCTCTACTTGGCCCACTGCAGCCCCCAGGTATCTCCATTCAAGATGCAAATTTCTAGAAGAGGGTCTGATTAGTGAACTTGTTTCTTGCCAATGGGTTTCTGCCCCAGGCAAGTTCACTATGTATTCAATGTGACCGAAGAAATGACAGTAGAACCTTCTTGAGGTGAAAGCCTTATATCCAACTTTATTTCCACAGTGGCAGGTCAATCACTAAAATCCCATCCACTCAGAGCGAGTCTGCATGCAGCAAGCTGGCCTCTGCCTCTGGGCCTCTCTGCGCACAAGGCTGTCCTCTGGGGCCCTCTGTCCACACAGTCGACCTCTGGGCCTCTGTCCTCGGTGCTGCCACCACTCCAGCCTCTGCTCTGCTCTCCTGCAGCCTTGCAGCCCTGCCACCATGTCGCCCAGAACACTGGGCGGAGCCCTTTGTATAGAGTCAATAGCAACGTATTGCCCACACGTGTGTAGTGAGCGAGCCAACCAGGACCAGGTGAGAATCCTGGCCACAGGAACTTTCATTTTATCCACAACTTGGGTCCAAAGTCTGCCCCTGTAAGAGGGTGGGACTCAGTGACTGATAGCTCACCGCAATCTCACCAAATCACACCAAATCAGGAAGGGCCGGTTCTGCGGAGGGAGGACTGCTGAGTGGACAAAAACAAAACTGAACAAACCAAAAACAAAAACCCAAAAAGCAAAACCAGATGTCCGCTACAAATGTTTTATTTAATAGAGCTTTCCACTAATGTATTTGAAATATGATTCAATTTTCCAAAGTTCAGTTTATACATGATTCCTTGTGTGACTAATCAAATTTCTCTTTTCATATTAGCTGCTGGAAAACTGACAGCCAGAGCCTTACTCATAGCAAGCCTGTAGGATTTTTATGGTGTCCACATTGTCTTTACCTCTCTCTCCCCTCCCGGTTCTATTTTATGTTTTCTTTCCAATTTGCCACCTTGCTGTATGCTGTGGGTTTTGTTTTCTGTTTTCCCGGAATAAGGCGGGATATAAATCAGCAAACTATCTGGGATTCTTCAGGAATGTGTTACGGTGTAAAGCAAGGTTTATTTGTCCTGACTTTTCCCGTTGGAAGCCTTGTAGTCTGGGAGCCGAGTCACAAAGACATCGTGGCACGGCGTTCCCAGCGTTCTCTACTTGGAAAGCTTTCCCAGAGTCATTAGATGCAGGCAAGTTGTATCAAACGTTTACTGGACGGCGCTTCCACGACTGGGGGAAGCGGTCTGACAGGCCAGTTTCGTGGTTGAGAGGGAAAGGGGGAGGGGATGCGGGGAAGGGGGAGGGGACACGGGAAAAGGGGAGAGGCCATAGGGAAGGGGGAGGGGACAGGGGGAAGGGGGAGAGGACGCAGGGAAGGCGGCTGCGGGGCTGGGCAGGCCTGGGCCCCGGGCTGTCTTCCACGCGGCCTCGGCTGAGCTCTCCCCGGAAGACGCTGCCTGGCCGGGGGACCCGGGACAGCTCGGCGGGGCCGCCTGGAGCGGCAGGTGCCAGGCGTGCGCTGGGAGGCCGGGGGCCTTCGGAGTTGCGGAGGGGCCTCGCTGCGTTTGGAGCCAAGCTGGGAGGCCGCCCGCTGCCCTCGGAGGAACCCAGCTCCGCCCTCCCGCCCCGGGCCTGGAGGCTGGGGGAGGCGGGCCTGGAGGCTGGGGGAGGCGGGACGGAGTCAAACCGGAGACACCTGACTGGGGAGCTGCCCCGAGCGCCCACAGATTCTCAGGGAGACACGCCGGTCCTTCCAGGGCCCGGGACAGAGAACTCAGGAGCGCCGGCCCTCTGCCCTCCCCCACCCCCGCGGGGCCCTGGGAGAGCTCTGTCCCCTTGGCCTCTCTGCCCCCCACCCCCCGTCCTGCCGGGGCCCCGCACGGTGGCCTCAACAGCGCAAGGGGCCTGGACCAGCTCCCCGAGCCAGTGCCCCCGGCAGGCCCCGCTGCGAGCCCTGGGCTGACCCGCCCCCCTTCGCCCGCAGGCCGTGCCCCGGAGCAGCAGGCATCCTGGGGCGGGGGGAGGGCGGCTCCGGCGGGGTACCTACACTGCAGGGGGCCGACGCTGGCTTTCGTCTAGTTCAAGGGTCCCCGAGGACCCTCAGACCTGCGGGTCCGGGGGGGCTTTCGCCAGGAGCGATGTGGGAGGGGTTCCTGCCCCTGGGCCAAGGGCTCTGATGCCCATGGGGTGTGTTCTGGGGGCTGGCAGGCGACAGTGCTCATGACTCCAGTGGAAACGGACTCGTGTTTGCAGGTGGACACTTGATGGCCTTCCTCCCAGGGGACTCAGCGCGAGACGCCCTGAGACGGAGGCATCCGAGTTGAAGGAACAGCTGGGGGTCATTCAGAACCACCTCAGTATCAGAGTGGTGCCTTGAGAGGCAGGAAGCTACCAGCGAAATAAAATCAGCAGAGAAGTAAACCAGGCCACCAGCTAGCTTGACTCTCCGCGGACGCAGCTGGACGTGGCACGCGAGGTCACGCTGGCCCCGAGCGCCCTCCCCGCCTCTGCTAGGCGGCTCCCTCCGAGATGCCTGGCAGGGGGCCCTTCCCTGTACCCCCTGCCTTTCAAGGCAGCTCCCCAGACCCGCCTCCTACGGGAGGGCCTCCCACGGCTTGCGGGGCACTGCGAGGCCTCTCCGCCCCTGCCCCCTCCTCACTCGCCTCGGCGGGCGCGCTGCTTCCGGCCGCCCAGGTTGCTCGTGATTGCCCCTAGCATGGCTGCTGCAGGATGGGTCTCTGTGTCCCTCAGCTTGTGCAGGGCCTGGCTGCCGCCAGGGAGCTCAGTTCTGGTCACACAGAGGGACTTCGGACCTCCCCCCCCCCCACAGCCCCTGGAACCCAGCAGGCGCCGGTGGCCCCTGGGCCACCCCGACCTTTCTGCCCTCTCTGCGCCCTCCAGGGCCAAGCCTGTTCTGACGCCTGCATCTCACAACGGGCACTTCTGTTGTGGGGGCCACTGCCCTCCACGTCACACTTTCAGAACAGACGGGGCCTTCACAGGGACACCCTTGGGGTTATGGCTTTCCCGCTGGACTCACTGCTCCCCCCGCAGCTCTGCAGGGGACAGGCCCCCGCCCCGGGGGTCCCAGGAGGTCCCCAGCCCCGCTCAGCACTAAGGGCCTGGGCTGGCGGCAGCTCCCAGGCTCACTGTCTTTCTCACTCTGAGGAAGCCAACCCACGTTTTGTTCCTCTGCAAGGCCAGCAGTCAGGATGGACAGGAGGTCGAGCAGAGAGGGCGGGGAGCCAGGCCCTGGACGGCGCCCCCACAGGAAACCGCCGCCTGGAAACTCTGAGGCACTCCAAGCAGTTCCCAGCTGCCCGGCTCGGCATCATCACGTGCGTTCCAGAGCACCTCAGAGCCGTGGGCAAGACATTCCGGGGCGCACGGCGCGAGGGCCTGCGGCGCCCGGGGAGGAGGGAAGCGGGCTAGGGGGGGAACACTCAGCATCTTGAAGCACTTGGTGTTGACATTAGTTCCCAGGAGCTCCAACTGGTTCCTTGAGCTTAAACGGCAACAGTCTTGACCCTCAGGAAAGCGGCTCCGATGGGGGCAGCACCAATCCCAGAATGGGGTGGCAGGGGTCTTCTGCCCGCTGCGTCCTACACCGTCTCGCGGGCGGAGGTGGGACCTGCCTGCCCACCCCTTGGGGCCATGCCATGTGACACCGTTAGTACATGCACTTTGCAGATGGCTTGTCAGATGCATGGGGGTTACAATCACACCCGCTCATGAGAATTCTCCTGATCTTGCACAAAGCAGGTGCAAAATCTTCCATCCAGGAATTTAAGAGCCTGTGTGATTTTTCTTGGTTTTGCCTGCAAGGCTGTATTCTCTCTGTGACTCAGTATGTGGATGGCTCTCCCTGAGGGAAGCCGTTAGGGTGGAAGCTAGGAACTGGGCTGGTGCCAGGCTTAGGATGGGGCAGCTGCCCCTCAGCACCCACGGGGGCCCGAGGCCTGTGCCAGGATACATCCCCGTGTTCCTCAGGGCCCCGCCCCCTGTGCCCCAGGAGACTTCCTACATGGAAGGCCGGGCTTCCCAATGTTGGGCCCAGAGCCACTTCCTCTGTGAGCCCCGCAGCCGGGAGTTGGAGGAGAAAAGAAGGGGAGACACTGGCCATCGCTGTGTCATCGCTTCCCAGACGGGCTGTGTGGAGAGGCCTCGCTCGGCCTGCTCCTGGGAGCCCCCCCATCTGGCCCTGGGGGGTTTGGGTCAACCACCAGGCCGTGCACTTCCTCTTCTCAGCAGACTCCCTCTCCCCCTCCTGGCTGTGCTTTTCCATGGGTGCATCGGGCGTCCTGGGCCAGCAGTGGCCTTTCAGCTGTGCCTCACACCAGCTCGGCCATCCTCCCCCACCGTGGCCCCCTGCCGCACGCCTCACGTCTTCAGGTCGCTCTCCCAGCTCCAGGTCAGCCTGGGAGCCTGTCTCCCTGCCGTGCTCTCTGGCCTGGGCCTCCCTTCCCCCTCCTGCCTCCCCTTTTTCTTCTTCCCCAACCCCCTTCCCTCTCCTTCCAAGAATATGCCATTTCCCAGAAAATTCCATTCCCCAGCCATAGTTACGTTCATGCATTTCCCCAGTTCTAACATCACAGAGGAATGTCTGACATCATCTCCACCAGCGGATCCAGCGCCCACCAGCCCCCACCCCTGCCTCTCTCCCCTCCTACCTGTACCAGCTATTTGCTGTCTTGACTCTGATGAGTTTGCTTGTCTCTTGAACCCTGTTCCACGCTGCATCTCTAGGACAGCGTTGCTCTGTGAACGTCAGGACAGGAGCCAGGTCTTGGCCTCGAGGGACATTGTTCGTTGGTTCCCAAATTTTCAGAGCTGCGAAGGAGAGAGAGGAGGGGCGGGTCCTGTCCACGGTGGGGCTGGGAGCATCCTCTCTGCGTGCTCCTGCCAAGCACTCTGGGGGCTCTCCTTGCAGTGAAGACCTCCCTGGGGAGGGCTGACGGTGGCCCAGGGGACCTCCTTCCTCAGCAGAGGGTGCTGGGTCCAAGTGGGCCTTCTCGGGGCTCAGTCCCAGGGGAGTCTCAGATCTGGGGGGGTTGCAAGTGGCCAGTTTTGTCTCCCCTTCCCTCCTGCAGCCTGGAGCCCCAGGATTACTGCCCTGCCTGAGTGTACTTCTGATCAAGGGCACCACCCTCATCCTGCCCCTCTGCTGGGAGGCCACCCAGGGTAGCAGGAGGCCAGGTGATGCAACAAATGACAGGAGGCCGAGGGTGCTCAGGGGAACTCCTGTGGACTTCTCAACAAGGAAATACTTTCCTAAAGAAAAATTCCTTAGGTATTGCCCTAGCGCCCCAGCAGCGGCCCCCATCAGAAGGCCCATCTCTGGCAGAAGCCCGCTGTTCCCACTCCCCAAGCCCCTCTGACAGGCGTCTACATGGGTGGTTCTCAATCTCTCATCAGGTCCCCTGCAGGGTTTGTTAAAACAGAGCGCTGGGCCTCTGAGTCCGCCTCTAGGTCTGGCCCAGGGCCAGAGAAGTTGCATTTCCAGCAAGTTCCAAGGTGCTCCTGCTGCAGGAGGGGGTCCACGCTTGCAGACCCTCAAGTCTATAGCCTCTTCCAAGGTCCACTTCCAGTTTGCCACAGACTGAAATCTGAGGAAAGAGCAATAGCAAGACACCAAATAGGGAAGGGGAAGCCAATACCGCCTCAGCGGTTGCGGGCTGGCAGGCCTTGCGTCTCATCTCAGCCCTGGGCTCTGTGGGTTCCGCACTGCACACAGTCCATGGACATCTGCATATGGTGATGTTGCTGGTGCAAACACACGCCAGTGACACACGCCAGTTGTCAGGCACGCTCCTGGAAAGATGATGTCTCTCTGACTTTGTAAATGCTCGATAACCCAACTCAACAAAGATACTGACTTAGCCCGAAACGCCCAGAGTACCGTGGCAAAGCACTCTTGGGGAGAAAAATAGCAAATTAGACACTGACAGGGTCCCGCCTCTGGAGCCTGACGTCCCACAGGGCTGACAGATGTTACACAAATACCTCTGCAGGTACGAGTTTGGAAAGGGGAGGACAAGAGGCTGCTCTGGGATTCGCCACCCTTAAAAACCTAACTTTCTGCGAGCAGACATTTCCCCCCTCGGATCGCTCCTGCCCTGCTGATTTGTACCAGATCATAAATCTTTGGGAGATGGAATTAGCCCCAAATGTGCTGTTAGTTGGAATGGGCTTTCATTGTGTTCACCTGAGGGTGAGCCACACAGCCACTTAAAACCAGAGGTTAAACAATTCTGCAACTTTCTTGCTCATATTGTTTAAATTAAGATGAATTTCTGGCTCCCCCCAGCCGAGGAGTTGATGGGAACAGCCAGGCTGCTGGTGGTGGGGGAGGCTGTAATTCTGTCTTCCCGGAGGCCGCCGGGCTGGAGGGGGCAACATGTCGGTCAGATGTGCAGGCTGCTTAGCAGAGAATGCCAGCATCTCCAGGAACCCAGACACCATGTGGTGAGATGCATTATCCTGTGTCCCAGGGGCGGCAGCCAAGTGAGTGGGGTGAGCTCCGTGGTCACGGCAGATGCTGGCCGGCCAGTCTTCCATCCCAAAGCACTCCTAGGAGCAGCTTGTGTCTAAGGAAACTTATTTTTCAAGCTGACCGGACATTTTACCCTCTTCTGGAAATTATCTCTACTCTCCTGTGGGAACCAGAGGGTAACCACATAGACCCATGGAAGAGATCGTTCACGTCTTTGAGGACAAGGATACTGTCTGGCTCATCTGCATCAGTTTCCCACACATGAGTGGTAGATGTCCAAGTTTGGTCCAACCCTTAGAATCTGTGGCAAAGGCTTAAATCCTGGGGCCACTCTCTCTAGCCCACTATCTTTGCAGAAATGCACCCCCAGAATCCAAGGTGATTCTTGGGTTGCCACTGGGTAGCCAGGGAAGGCGGAAAACCACAGAGCCTTCAGAAGTCAGCCGGACCCGTAAGGAGTGACATTCAGGGATGGCCTTTGAAGCCCTCAGTTCTTCCTCTGTAACCAGGGTAGGTCTGCAGAAATAGGGTGATGCCTGTAAACAACTGAAGTGGTACTTTTAGATTAGCTTTACAAGGCCCCCCCATGTGAGTGAGCCCAGGTTTTAAGAGTGGCAGTGCTATACATACTCTCAGGAGATGGTCAGTTTCTGAACATGGTATTGCTCACCCATTTTAAAGATACGCCCTTCACTTATAGATCAAAGCGTTTCAGTTTTGGGTCTAGAGACCAGCGATCTCCTGCATAAGCATCTCTCACTGCCTCCTTGCCCAGCATCTGCACGAGAAGTTAATTCTGCAGGGAAGACTTTCTATCACAGCAGAACCTGTGATCAAAAAGAGCAGGCAGATGTCCTCTGGGGATGGGGCTGAGTACCACCCTCGGGGTCTTGGCATGAGCCAGGAGGGCGGCTGGCCCAGCCTGAAGCCTTCAGTTATGAGAACACCCCACTTGTCCTCACCTCTCCGGACAACTCACCCAGGATGAGGACCAGGAGAACAGCCAGCATCGCTTAATCACCTCCCGAGGGCGTGGGAACCCACAGGACCCCCAGTGTTGCCGGACCTGCCTCTCAGCTACTGTCCCTCTTCTGAACGTGCCTCAACACCCTGGTTGCCTGTGATGTGTGGCTTCCCTTCTTTTCTAGTCTGTCTCCTGTTGCATCTTTTATGGAATTCAAATCCCAGCTCTTGTATATGTTAGTTGTGAGATCACGGGCAAATTTCTTAACCTTTTGTGCCCATCTCTTCATTCTGTAACATGTGGATAATGACATATATATCATAGGGCTCTGCAAAGATGAATGAGCTAATGCTTGCAAATGCTTAGACAATGTCTGGCAGGGGTGAAGTCTGCAGTACGCATCAGCCACTGTCTTGATGGGACCTGAGGGCAGGATTCTCATGAGGTATTGGTACAGACCACACCAATGAATGCAATGGAATGAAATATGCTATAGATTTCCTATGCAGCACGTTGGAAGTGTCTAAATTTCTAACAAATGCCGAACAGTGAGGTAAATTGCATAGCATATGCTAGAAGAGCCCTCTATTTATGGCACCATGTTATATAATCCAATGTCAGTTGGGACTCCTGACATCCCAAAACTGGCTTGAACTGTATCCCACATATAGTGCAAGTCCCAGAGGACAATCCCATAAGGATTTCATGGTGTGGTCCCTTGGCTGGGGAGTTAGATTTCTCTACCTGCCCCAGTTCTCTTAGTCTTCAGTTTACGAATTATCTTGCTTTATAGCCTGTATGCTTTTTTTCTTCATTTGCACCCACTGAATCCTACTCCTATTCTTTCATTCCCCAAACAACACTGATACAAAGCCGTGTGTGCAACAGGCTGTTATTGAAGATTTGGGATAATGAAGAGGGTTTACGTTTTAGTACTACCGTTTGTAAAAGTCCGTTTGTCCTCCTGCCACTAGGAAGCCTTCTCAAGTTCCCTCTCTGGAGGTTCCAGTCCTATGATTCTGCTGCAGGAAGCCAAGCGGCTGCTCAGTGTCTAAAATCAAGAGTATATTTCACTCCATCACATCCAGCGACCAAGCCATGTGGTTTGATCCCACTTTCTTTTCTGCTGCTCAGCACCTGACCCTCCAATGTCTGCTAACTTTCTCTGCAGAAAAGTAGACTTGGGTCTCACTTTTTGAAGAAATATATTAAGGTATCTTCAGACACAAATGTAGTTTTGTCTCCGAGAATGCTGACGTTACTGTAATTTTGTATCTTTATGTCTGGCTCCACAAGGGGATCATGAGCTCTTCTGTAGGAACCTATGCTGAATCCCAGTCTTGGGCAGGTGGAACAACATAGTGGTTAAGAATCCACTACGCTGGAGTTAAACTGCCTGGATGCGAACACTGGCTGTGCTTTACTAGTACGTAACCAGCTTAGGAAATGGGTTGTAGGGATGATTGAAATGAGTGATTTCAAAGCTGTGTCTGAGACACACATTGGGCGCTCAGCAAACGCCTGCATTAGTTACTCCTGGGTGGGTCTTTGCTGGCAGTCTGCAGTGACCAGTTTCACGCACGCACGGTGACAACGTCATTCCAAATTGGGAAGAGGCTTTTGGTGTGATTGAGTAACCCAGTTTTCTGATGTAGGGCAAAGTGTAAGATTTTAGATATTTTTTTTTCCTTAGTAACACTGTAGTTCAAGTATTTGGACACAATAAAAGAAACTTTTACTTAACCAAGCTGGGAGAAGAATGGAAAAGAGTTGTTGCTTTATCTAAACAGCAACCTGCCACAAAACCATTTTAGGCGTCCTTTATTACTCATCACTTAACATTGAAGACTCATTTGGGGCCTCTTTTCTATCTCGATAGAGAACAAAACAAATTTAAAACATTTTTAATTTGAATTTTAGACAAAGAACAAGTATTGCATTATAAAGAGTTGCCTGAAAGCATGTAAGTGTCTCTTGTCAGTGTTTATGTATTGTAAGCCAACATAAATATTAAAGGAGAGAATGGTACATCTCTCCTCATCTTTAACCCATTCTAGTTTAGCATGGATACAACCTTAGAAGGAACATCTTGGTGAAATGACCTCTCCAACACCCCCGCCTCAGGTCCCGAAGGCCCACGGGTGAAGCACTGCTGGTATCGGCCCGACTTGCCAGAATGATGAGAACAGAATGAGAGCACAATCTCGCAGAGCAGCAGTGCCGACAGGTTTCACCTGAGGTTCTGTTTCCCCACCATCTCTTATGCAGATGACTGATCTGGGAATCAGGACTGTGAGTCAATGTGTTCCAAAATGCATTTAAGGTGAAAGGCAGCCTGCTCATCTCTATCGGGGATTACCGTACTGGGGGTGGGGTGCGGATGCCAAGCCTCCTGGTCTGTTTATTAAATGAATGGCCACCGACTTCACTGGGGGCAAGCGGCAAGAGTGTGTGCTGTTTGTTGACCTTGGCAAATGAAAAACCATGACTCACTGACTGCTTGGTTCCTCAGCCTTACATAACCAAGTCTTTAAACGTGGCTGAATCTCTAATGCTTCAAGTCAGCAAACCAGAATGTTGAGCACGGTGTCCACCGCCTGACCGTGGCTAGCTAGCCACAACACGGCTTACACGCAGGACCAAACATCCTGATCAAGTTACCTTTGTCCTTCTTTTCATAAATACTGACAGACAACACAGATGTTAGCATAAATTGCTGAAAGTTCTAGTCTTATCCAAAATAAACTTTAAGCCTAGTCATTAAGAACACAAATTAACAGGACATATGCTAATTTCTTTTTTCAGGTAGAAGAAAATTGCATTTGTTTCCTGTGTGTAATTCTACCTGGACTCCAGCAACATCTTTCCGGGTAGTCCAGTATTGTTTCCTAGAAAATTAAAAATCAACCACAAGCCCTTTGGGGTAGGGGAACAGGAACTGCCCTATCCCAAATGTTATTAGGGGTAGGAATGAAAATTCCTTACACTTCAATTTTTCTTAGGCTTTATTCTTGTTTTTAAAGTAAAAGTTATAGTTAGTATTCATATTAGCAGCAAAGATCCTAATTTCTGTAAGTTAAAATGACTTGGGACTGGCAAAAATAATCTCTTGATAAAGAAAGAGGGGTCCATAGGTGGTAACAAGCGTTGGTCAATTTTGGCATTAAGCAATCTTGTTTGAGGGGTTGATCTGTGCGGAACAGACAACAGTAAGAAAGTCTCACTGGTAGCTCAGGTCCTGTGGATCTGCTGCCAGCAGCTGAGCGGGCGCGCCAGTGCGTAGGGGAAAGAGGGCTTTCGTGAGCGGAAAATTTCCATGAGGTCAGATTGAAGGGTCACAGCATCTTACTCTGGCTCATTAGTAAAGCGATCACTTCTATTAGGCAGTTGAAAGTCGAAGAAGCTTTGAAATTTCTCAATGTGTTAAAAAGTCAAATGACATAATTTTCCCTGTGATATTTTTCTGTCAAGTTTCACAACCTGAGCTTAGTAAAATGGCAAGAATCAGAAGACAGTGCAAAAGCCACAAGGAGCTTGAGAGTTCTCTGGTTTTAATCACTCCGATGGCAGAGCGGCCGAGTCTCCCCAGTGTCACCGCCCTCACGGCTGCCGGTACACGGCCAGGAGGGGACTCCCGCCAGGAAGGTTTGATCATGACAGTGTTGTCTCTTTAAAAATGATAGAAAAATCTGTTTAAATCCCAAGTTCCTAGTCTGTTTCTTAGTGAAATTTATTCAGAACAATCAAGAATGACTCATAACATAACTGCTTTCAAATACCTCTGTGTCTACTTCTTGCTAACGAGCAAAGGCAAAGAAATGCCAGCTTTGTGAGAGAGCTTGTAGTCAATCACAGAAAAATCAGGAGATGCTCTGTGCTTTCTGTAAAAGCATGTGGGATTTTTTTTTACTTAGGAAAAGATAACCCCACCCAACAATCTAGTGTAAAGTTTCCAAACTACAAGCATGGCAAGCAGTACATTCGTTTCAGGATGATCCTCTGCCGAGCCCTAACCTCAGAAAGAGGCCCCCGTCATGGAGCTGTCCCTGTTCTGCTGCGTGAGTTGATCCCAAGGGAAGAAGCTCCTGGTGTGACTCGGGTCAGCACGAGGGAACATGCACTTCCATTAAGCCAAACAGCTTGGGACTTGTAACCAGGTGGGAACACCGTTCCCAGCGTCTCCACCTTTACGTCCCAGGAGAGTATTAACAGCAACACAAAGTCATTGGAATAATGGAGAATTGCCTCCTCTGTGAATTTACCTGATTTTCTCACAAGCTTGCAAAAACCACTTAAAAACTTAATTAAAAAAATATATATGGGCATAGATACGTGCTCACATATGTATCTCCCATAATTCCAGGCTGCAATTCCCAAATGCAATCTCATCCCCCCAAAACTAGGCCAAAACACAAGCTTATTCAGGCAGAGCACCTTCCCATTTCCTAAGGGCTTGTGCTGGCAGACACATTAACATAACCACAACTGCTGTCCCGCGGACTAATAATGGCTTTGGCAGCGATCAAAGAGCAGAAGCTTCTTTGCAGGGGTCAGTAGCCTGCCTTTCACTCATTTCCCCAAACATTAGCCTGAGGAGAATCCTGTTCCTCATCTCAAAAAGATCCATTCAGGAAGAGGAGCTTTAGAGTCAGCTCTGGTGAGCAGGCCAGGCTCCCAGACTGCTTCCGGCTGTGCCTTTGCAGGCGCCCTACCTCACGCCCGGCGTGCCTGCTCACACCTGTGTGCTCTTCGGTCATGACTCCTTCCTAACTGTCCCCTACATCTCCACCGGGAAGAAAGGCAGGAAGGTGGGCTCACGAAACACAGCTGAAGTCTTCCGTCTGCCGAGTTGGTCCAATGGGCCCAGGAAAAGCACGAGTGGAGGGAACAAAGCAAAAGCAAAGTGCTAAAATAGCAGCTGGGTGGCGGTTTGTCCTTCTGCGAGTCAGTGCAAAGGTGGGGAGGCAGCACCATGTGCAACCCGGCGGGCTTTCTGTGCCTGTATCTGCCGGACAGCGACGGCAGCTCCCCCCGGAAACCAGCAGTTCGGGAACAGCCACGTGGCCAGTCACCGTCGCTCGTTTGGCTAAGTCACAGGACAGGGTGGGAAAGGGCAGGGCCAGGAGAAGACAGTCCATGAGAAGATGCCCTGCAGCCCAAGGGTCTTCCGTTCCTCGGCACCCATTAGAAGGAGGAATGGTCCCCAGGGAAAATGGCTCTTGTCTGGAAATCTCCCCGGACAGCCAAAGCACGGGGAGAGCTGCGCTGACGTACCACGGTATGCACGCGCGGGTCCCAAGACCCCTGACAGACGCTTCCCAGGTAAGAGAGCCATAGGGCCCTTCTGCCCCTCACAAAAGTGTGGCTGGTTTCCCCAGACAGCATGGAACGAGCTTGGGTGGAGGGGCGTCCTAGCCGGGAGTTCCAAGTGCTCATGATTCTTCAAGATCATTTGGGAGCCTAACTTCACGGGCAGCCAACTGGCTGCAGGTGATTCTGGAGGAGCTGAGACAATGCCTCTTTCCCTTACCAGCCTCTGGAGGAAGAGGCTGACAGTGTGGGACGGGAGGGAAGACATCTGAGAGAGGCAGGCCTGTTCGGGGGGAGGCCATGTTCGCCGTCAGTTCCCGTGAGAAACCGAAGCTTCATGGGAGGAAGGAACTGAAGGTGGGACACCAGGCAGAAAAGCTGAGTGAAAGGACAGTGAAGTAGAAATGAACACAGAAGGGTTTTTTTTTTTTTTTTTTGGTATTTTTTTTAACCACAGGAAGACAAATAGTTAATCCTTTCACATGCCTTTTTACTGGGGAGACTGAAAATTATTGCCATATTATGGGATGCATTCCCTAGCAGGACCCCAAGCCTGCCTGTCTGCATAGTATTAAGGAATAAATACTTGTCAATCCTCTAGAGAAAAAGCTCTCGTTTGCTTAGTCTAAAGCCACCAGGTGTTCCTCTGCTGTACCTGGTGTCACCACATTGACAGGTGTGAAGGGTGGAGGGGGTCCCAATAAAATGAAGGATTTGTCCTGTGCTCCAGGACGATCTGCAGCTGATGGGTAACGGGGAGACCTGAGTATGGAGGCCAATGCTCAGCAGCACAGAGTCTGCCCGACAAATGGCAGCTGCAGCTTTCATCTTAAACGGCAGTCGCACCAAACTCGGGGCTGCGAATGCGTGTCCTGGGGGAGCCACTCCTCTGTCAGAGGCCCCCACTGACCCTTCTCTTCCATTTCCTTTTCTCAGATTTGCCACCCACCCTGAACCCCGAGGCAGTTACCATGTGTAGGGTCAGATGTGAACTGCAAATCCCAAGCCAACATAAACTTTATCAAATGCGGATTTTCCCTCTCACCTAAAGCTCCGAATTGTTTTGACTCTTGGGGATACCTTTCTGGCTGCCCTGTTTTTGGAATCTGTTTTCCTACGGGCACAATATCCACAATGGGTCTGCATTAAACTGATGGGGACTCTCATCCGTGGACGCATCTGAGTGCTGCACAGCCATAAATAAAAATCCCTTTACTGTATCAATAACTGAAATGGCAGAAGAGGGGAGGTGGATCTTACTTGAAAGAAGATGACTACTTAAACACGAAAACACAGAGGGAATAAATTTAGAAAGGTACAGAAAAAAATCCACACCAGGCAACGCTCGAGGGTGCAGGGCCGGATCTGCCGCTGGAGAAATGCTGTTCCCCTTGTATCTGATTTCAGTGCTTTCCAAGTAGGTGGGCAGATGGTGGAAAATAGAGCAGCTTCTTTTTTTCTCTCTGTCCCCTGACTCTGTTGCGGGGCAGTGCTCGCTGCCAAGGGGGCAGAAAGCAGCATCCCTCACCTGCGCTGTGGTGAGGCAAGGTCCCACTCTTAGTTTTCCAGTGCAGCCCCGGGCGCTACTGTAGTGACTCGGGGATGGTGCTGACAACGTGTGCTGCCTCCGGGGCTGCTGGAGGGGAACCAAAGAAGGTGTTGGTTTGGTTCCTCTGCTGATCTCGGAGGTAAGGAGGAACGGAGGAGCTTTTGATGTGGAGGATCCTGGTGTCCATCACCTGACAGTCAATCTGCATCATCACTTCGTAATCTTGTCCATTGATCACGTTCTCTGCAGAGAAGAACATATACAACGAATAAATATTCAACAGAACGTGCAATTCTGCTGGAGCTCCAATCCCAAAAAGACATCCGTGAGCTCTAAGGTGTGAACTGTCGATACATTTTCAAGGGTACATAGGGACCTCACCAGGCAGAGCTATAGCCAGGTGTGTGCAGAGATGGCCTGTCTTCTCTCCAATTCTAGCTCCCAAACAACCTCTGCTGGCTCGGTAAGCACTGGGGCCATGGTCAGAGTTAACACTGCAGAGCCCCTGTCTACAGACATTCCGTGTCCTGTATGTTTTCCCTGCAGTATCCCCGTGACTGGGGCAACTGGAACAGGAGATTGTAGTGAGGGGTAGAGGGAGCAATACTGAAGCTCTCCCCTCCCTTTCAACAGTGGGAAGGGATGTTTGTCAAAGGGATCATATCATGTGAATGGTAAGGAGACCTTGGCCAAGACTGCTTGGCTCCTATTCATCAGTAACATTTCTGATTTCATTAAGACATTCCCAACTACGAATTTAAGGGTTTGCCTTAAGAATATAAAGTAGAATAAAGACCAAAAAAACTTAGAGACATCTGACAATGATGCTCTTTCTTAGAGATCACTGTCACTGCCCTTCCCTACTAGGGCGATCTTCAATTCCAGAGTTCTTACCTCCAGGTACATTTGCAATTTGGAATTGAAGGGACTTGCAGGTAAACTAGAGGATCTTTGCAAAAGGGAACAGGAAAACCATATAAAGCCCTGGTTAATGTGTACAGGGTAACTTGCTATCATGAGTTTACTACACAGACCGCACTACACTCCATTCTTCCTAAGAGAATGAAAGCTCTTTGTTTTAGGGAAGGCCAAATTACTTCCTGATTTGTGATTCTGGGTGGTCATTTTCCAACTCATAGTTAATGAAACCTCGGCATCAAACTGATGAATTACAAATAGGTAATACTTTTCAAGTCCAGCTGGACATTCGCAGCAATGCAGTTAGAAGATGTGTGAACTTGGAAGAATGCTAGGGGGTCTGTGTGGCCTCTCGGCCTCCACTGTCGTGTCTGGGCAAGGGGGCCGGGAAGACAGGCTACTAGCGAAGGCCTAGTCCTGTGCCTACTTTCATGAACAGGAGATAGAGCCAGTCAGTCATTTAAAAAATTAAACATATGGCTTCTCTAGGACAAAAAATTGAATTTAAAAGTAGAGGTCTTTCTATTCTGTTTTTTCCTATCTTTAACACTATGCATACCAAGTATCATACATGTAGAGGAAGAAAGTCCAAAGTTTGACACTTGATCTTCAGATTCCATTGTTACGTTTGGGAGGACTGAGCCATGAAACCTGTCACTTAGGAGGCTGTGAAAGATCTGTGGAAATCATCTGATCCCGGGTGTTTATATTAGGGCCTAATGCGTAAACTTCAGGGAGTCCTGAAGCTCCCTGAAATTGCATGCAGTTTTACCTGTATGTGCATTTTTCTGGAGAGGAGCTGCATCAGAGTCTCAATGGGGTCTTTAAATACCTTGAACAGATGATATGCTCTATTTTAAAACTAATGGAAGACACCATTCCTCCATTTCTACTGGTCGGTTTTGTTTCGTTTTTTAAAGTTATCTCCATTGATGAATTTCTAATTACAAGTCTTATAAATCTCTTATTTCAGTTGAAACTAATTTCCTTCTTTGCCAGCATTACTAGAGATGAAAACAAGCTGCTGCTGCTGTGATGTGAATGTGACAGGAAGTGGGCTTGGGCTCTTCCTACGCCACCATCTCAGACCCACGTATTTCGATTGGGACCGCACTGAATTCGTAGATTGCTTTGGGTAGTATGGATACTTTAACAATATTCATTCTTCCAACCCATGAGCACAGAATATCTTTCCATTTCTTTAATTAATGTCTTATAGTTTGTAGTGCGTATGTCTTTCACCTCCTTCGTTAAATTTATTCCTAGGTTATTTTATTCCTTTTGATGCAACTGTGGATGGCATTGTTTTCCTGATTGCTCTGATAGATTTTTGTATCCTGCAACTTTACTGAATCCATGTATTAGTTTTAACAGTGTGTTGGTAGAGTCTTTAGGGTTATCTATAGTATCATGTCATCTGCAAACAGTGACAGTTTTATTTGACCCTTCCTTTCAATTCATATGCCTTTTCTTTCTTTTTCTTGCTGAATGGCTGCGGCTAGGACTCCCCATACTATGCTGGATAAAAGTGGGCGCCCTTCTCTTGTTCCTGATCTTAGGGGAAAAGCTTTCATCTTTTCACCATCGAGTACAACGTCAGCTGTGGATTTGTCACATGCAGCCTTTACTATGTAAGGCACATTCCCTGTATACCCACTTTGTTGAGTTTCTGTCATGAATGAATGTTGAAGTTCGTCACGTTTCTAAATCTATTGAGATAATCGAATGACTTTTATCTTTCATTTGTTAATGTGGTATATCATGTTGATTAATTTGTGAATGCTGGACTATCCTATGAATGTTATTTTGCTTGATGTTGTCCCATAGGTCCTTTGAGATTATTTTCATTTTAAAAAATTCTTTTTCTTTTTGCTCCTGCCCACTATCTTCTCTTCTGGCTTGCTGGTTGTTCTTCTGTTTAATGCGGTCTGTTGTTGAACTCCTCCGGTGTATTTTTCAGTTCAGTTCTTGTATTCTTCGGCTCTGTGACTTCTGCTTGGCACTCTCGTATTTTCTGTCTCTTTGTTGAAGTTTTCACGGTAGTCATCCACTCTTCTCTCAAGTTTGGTGAGCATCTTTATGACCATTACTTTGAACTCTTTATCAGGGCAAATTCCTCATCTCTATTCCATTAGTATTTTTCTTTCTTTCTTTTTTTTTTATCTCTGAGGATTTAACCTTGTTCTTGTGTTTGGAACACTTCCCTCTGTCCCATTTTGTTTGGCTTTCTGTGTTTGTTTCTAAGAAACAGGACAGCTATCTGGGGCCACGATCACAATCCCTGTTTGCCTACACCAGGAAATCTGGGAGTGTCCCCTGGGTGACAGCTGCAAAAACTGGGGCTCCAGATGATCATATAGGCCCCTTTCTGGGCAGTCCCATCAAGCTGCAGTGAGGCCACGGGGGTACGCAAGGATGGGGTTTCCCTGCTTAGGCCTCCTAGGAGCAACTTAGCTTTCCGGTATGTGGGAAACATGAATCTTATCCCTTAGCCCAAAGCTCCAAAAGTAGGCCTTTTTCACAGGAAGACCGGGGTTTTCATTCCATTGTCTGTGAAGTGCCTGGGGGGAAGGAGGGGGTACTGTCCTGCCAAGGACTGTTCTCCCGACTGTGGCGCTCAGGAATGCCAGCCCCCTCACCCACAAGGGCCAGGTGTGATCAGGGGTGCCCTTGGTGTGGACCGCATGCACCTGTTGTCTTTAGCGGGGCAGCTGGAGAGCCCAGCGGGTGAGGTGCACCCACAGGGCCCCAGGAGGCAGTGAGGAAATGTCTTGATGTGTGGGTTTCAGGACTGTGGTGAGACAGCGCCTCGCCTGTGCCTGTGTGCCAGCTCTAGGCTGGGAGTGGGAGAATGCTGCAGCCACCCACGGTCTCCTGCCCCCACCAGGCAGCAGGGGAGTGCTGCAATGGGCCACGCTCCCAGTTCCCGCTGGGCAGTGGGGTGGTGCTGTGACTGTTTGACCCGCCTGTCTTAGCCAATTGGCAGGACGGTGCCGCTTCTGAGCTGACTGGCCTGTGTGCTAGCATCTTGTCTGTCTGCTATCCTCTGTCCCTCAAAAGAGTCTCAACTGTCCCCTGCCCCCCCAGCAGATGCTTTGGGATGAGCAACGAATTCCTCCACATACAGTAGGTGCCTTTCAAACTGCTTTTTTTTTTCATCAGGTCTCAGGGTAACTGAGACCACACGTGAGCCCTTTAGAATGGGAATCTCCATTTCCTGTAGCATTCTGGGTCCCTTTCAGCCCTGTTGGATCTCTAAACCAGATGTTTTTGGGGCTCACTTGTCTGGATCCCAGGGGTTAGGGTGCCTGATACAGGAGAAGTTCTGGACTGACAAGACCCCTCCTCACGGTGCTGCCACGCCAAGAGCTTGGTGAGACCGGGCGTTTGCCTGTCCTACGGGTTCTTGCTGTGGCCTTTCACCCTTTGTTGTGGAGAAGCAGTTCATCTCGTCTACAGATCCTTTTCTGAGGAGAATGATCCATATGTAGTCATAGCTTTGGTGTGTCCAGGGGAAGCGGAGAGTTCAGGAAAGTCCTAAGTGACCATCTTGCTTATCTTTAGAGAATTACCTCCGAATGCCTATGAGTCAGCCAGTGCTTCCTATCCACGTGTTTTCCAAAAAGCAGAAGACAGAAGAAAGACAACCTCCAAACGTACTTGGAGTCATTTCATTCAGAGCATGTGACTGAGTTCAGACTGCAGGTGTCACACCAGTCATTTCCTCCTGGAACTGTGGTCCCTCCCCGTTAAAAACAAAACCTGAAAGACTGTGTGTGTGCGCGCGCATGTGTGCACGCACACACGGGGGCACGTATGACCAAATAATGGAAAACATATGTATTAGCACTGTAATACACATTAGTAATTTTTACTGTTTTCCTGGATTAACTCAGAATCCAGATGACAGTTTAAGATCAAGACTACATTCTCTCATACAGCCCAAACCACCTGCAGAAGTCATCAGAGCCTGTGTCCCTGCTATGGTTCAAACTGATAGCTGGAGTTCTTTAATACTTTAAAGATCGAGAAGAAATGGAAAACCTGGGGATTTAAGTTCAGAAGCTTCGAGGGTAAACTAAAGCTATGACCTGATTCCAAAACCTGGGAGCCCCTGTCATGGCTAAAAAGGCATTGCTATTTTAAGCCCAATCAGAAGGAGACTTGGGCCAGGAATGGCCTAGGGGGCTTTAAAATGGGCTCTGTCCTTCACTCCTTTCTGAGGATAATGGCTTCTGGTCCAAGGAAACGGCCACATTACTAGAAGAAGTCTACCAGACCAGATGTGAGCGTCTAAAGCTGCCCACGGGAAGCCTCTTCTGCACGACAAGTTAGCTATTTTAGGGTTTGAAGTCCCAAGTCCCATTAGAGGTCCCAAGGTACCCAACACCCCTAAAAAGCCGTTGAAGGGGCCACAGCAATATTCTTCTGCCTTCTCTGTGTGACCTCACAGAAGAGTTCTTTGCATATTTCAGTACTAGCTGCCTTAGTCCGTGAGTGGTCTCCTCATTTCTGATGAGGTTCCAATCATTTTAATTAAGGGAGGACAGATTGGGAAATAGCGAATGGTAGTAACCCATGATCTTCGCAGGCCCCCTCCACTGGCTGTTGCAGACAGGTTCCAAAACTACTCTCAAAAGGGGCAGATGAAACTCCTATTATCCTTTACTTTCAGGCTTTGAGTGCAGTTAATAATCAACCACCCCGGAAAGGACAGCACTTTCAGTTGTTGCCTATTATATGCACGTCAGTGTGAATAAAAGATATCAGAGCAGTTCTAACTGGAGAGACGAGAACTGGAAGACTCTGGTGGCTCAGGCAGGAGGGGGGAAAGGCCTCTGACGGAGTCACAGGCAGGGTGGGAGAGGCGAGGACGGACGGCACGACTGCATTCGGGCCGGTCTCCACTGTCAAAGTGAAGCGCCCAGTGAGAAGGGAAATATCACAGTTCGTGGGTTTTCTGACAGGAGGGAGCACGGCGAACATCAGTTAGGGGCTGGGAGAGCTGAGTCAGGCGAAAAGACTGCTAAGCTGCGTCTGCCACACTAAGCGCAGGAAGACGGAGACTATCTGGGGAAAAAAGGACCACAAGGAATGGCACGAGGCGGAAATATCAAAGGTTCCTGCTCCCTCTCCTATGGGCAAACATTTGGGTGCTGCACACTGATAGGAATGATGTGATGTTCTGGGCCTTCTGAAGCAAGCGGATGAGACGGAACACTGACCTGATCAGGAAAAAGGTGTAAAATAGGAATACTTCAAAGTCAAAATGAATCAGGCAAGTAAAAAGGAAAGGAGATGAACAGCTTCAAACGTGGGCACTAAAATGTGATTCTGAACGCTCAGAAGTGCTGAGGAAGCAAGAAAAAGGGCCCGGACGCCTGAGGTGGAAAAAGTCCAGGCAGTGTGGAATTCTGAACAGCCTGCATCAAAGGCACAATAACCGAGTCAAGAACGGCCTGCCAGGAGGCCGTCGGCTGGAGGATGACCGACACACATACCTGAACCATGGCCACAGACAGAATTCAGTATCCACAAATTTTACAGAAAGTTTAATTTTAAGAAGTGACAAGACTCCAGTGCTCTGCAAACAAGCATACCTGATCAAACATATTTCTACGGAGAATCAGACATGAATCCTAACAGGAGGATGCTGTGTAAGCCAGGCTGCTGACAAGCAGGGCCACGCTATCGGTATCTGTTCCCGAATCTGGTGGGGGTGTGAGGTGTGTGTGGGCATGTGGGGGGCATGAGAGGTATGTAAAAATCTACCCATTCACAACCTGAAAGACATACTTTCAACCAAAACAAATAATGCAAAAATAAGGGGGAAAAACACAAAATGGTAAGAAGAGGGAGACAAAGTAGGAGAAGGGAAAAGAAGATGGGACTATAGGGAACAGTGAATAAAATGTCACATTTGTGCCGTGAGTTTCCGAATGGCCATCAGCTGGCTCCACTACGCCTAGCCCATCTCCTCTCCAGTGTTCAACCTGAGTCCTGGTTTTGACCATTCCCACACACTGTGCACTATAGCTCTGCTAGTATTTCTTCCTCTGCTTTTAAAAAAACAGCCATTTTTGTTCTTTTTTTACTCAACTTGTATCAATCCCAATATAAGGCCCAATTCAAGTGCTGCTTCTAAGACACCTACAAGAACTCCAATATTGATCTTTCTCTTTATAACCAATATGTAAGTGTTCCGCTGTATTCAGTAGTGCTGACACACTTACAGAGAAGAGGTCTGGCTCCTTTAAAAACTGCCTGGCATGTGTGAAGGCAGAGTGAGGGGAAGAGTACAGGGCCAGCACGGCTCCCTCACCACCGGGGACAACACTGGGTGAGTAAGTGACAGGGGACAACACTGGGTGAGTGAGGGATGGAAGCTTTACAGCGTGCGCTCCTGACCTGAACATCCTTTCTGGAGGACTGAGGTAGGACACAAGCAAGAGCGAAGAGCTCCCAGCAGCCACCACGTCTGCCCTTTGCTGGAAGAAACAGAAGCAGAATATCTCTGACCGGAGAGAGACTTCCGGCTGGGAGAGTCCAAAGGCAGGAAGGGAGGGATATCAGGTTTAACTGCAAGGCAAATAGTATAAATAGTATATGGGTTGTGGGCAGTGAGCAATGGGGAGCTGGATGAGAAAGAGCCTTTCTAGTTAGAAGATCTATAATGATTTCAATCACAAAAAGAGCGTGGGCCTAAGCAGTGTATGTAAAACCGGCCGACCTACGGGGGCCACTTGTAGTGGCCACGATGAGTGCAGGGAACTACTAGAATTTAAGGGCAGAGGCCAGGCGGCTGGGCATTCTGCAATTCTGCAATGCACAGGGACAGTCCCATGCAGCTACTGTCCTGTATCTCAAAAAATATTCATGTAGATAAAAAATCCCCTGGTTATTACTATTATTAGTCTAGATAGAACCTCACTGATTTATATTTATTCACCTAATTCTCGTAACAACCCTGAGTCAAGCATCATTATTATTATCCCCGATTTTATAGATGAGAAAACTGGAGCACCGAGCCATCATGTGACGAGCCGCGCAGCTGGCAGATGGGAGCACAGGAGCTCCCCACAGTGTGGCTTCAGAATCCATTCTTACAAACACTCCACTGTGCTGGGAATACTGCATTTTTCTGAACTCAAAGAACTGCTCATCATTTCAGAAAATCACATCACCTATGGCAAAGGGACTCTTAGTAGCTGAGTTCCCATCAGGTAACTAGTATCGGTTATTATTTGTAACTGTTAATACCAGTTTACATTTAAGCACCCTAATATCAGTTTGAGTTTGTAGCCACTGCACTTACAGAACAGTACGTCCTGACTTGTTCACAATGTCTTCTAGTGTTATATGAGCATAATGATACACAATGCCTGAACATTACATATAATCATTAATACAACAAACATTTATTGAATTCCTACCATGTGCCAGGCACTGAGGATATAGGTAGTGAACAACATAGAAAAAAAAATCCCTGTCCTCACAGAGAATAATTCTTATAAAAGGAGAGAGTGGAGGAATAGAGACAGAAAATAAATAAGTACACAAAGAATCCAGAAGGGTGAGTGAGTGCTAGGGGGAAAATAAAGCACAGAGGTGTCGGGAATGAGTGTGGGTGGGTGGGGAGGGGCAGGCAGTGTGACATGCGGCGCTCAGGGAGGCCTGTCTGAGGCGGTGACCTCTGAATGGAGGCTCAGGGGGGCAGGGAAGCCGTGCAGCCGTGGAGCGGGCACTTGCATGTGCATGTCTGAGATCCCAGGAGGACGTCTTAGTGAAGAGGACCAGCAGCAGCAGGAAACAGGAGTGAGGACCGACTGGCAGGAAGAAACAGGGCTAGAACCGTCACCCGGGAGTTATCTGCAGGCCAGAGACAGATGGAGCCCCGGGGCCCGATGGTGCCACTCTTGGGAAAAGAATGGTTGGAACGTGAGTTAGGAAGCACGGGCCTGAGGCAAAATAGGCTTGTGTTTTCGTCACATCACTGAGATCATTTTTAACTGAGAAATCAAACTCAATTGGTAAATTTCCCTCATTCACTAAATAGTTATCTGAGCAACTGCTTATGTGCCAGGAACGGTTACAGACTCTTATAAGCACTTAGATTCCATTTTCTGTAAACAAATTCGAGGGCAGTTTTCTAAAGGAAAACAGACACCATATGATGGATCCCAGAATTGTCAGTCAACATTTACTAAGTGCCTTAAACTGTGAGGAATTACAGAAGAAAATGCTGTTTCTTCCTTTACACAGCTTACCAGACTACGCGGAGGGCACAATTACATTTAAAAAACCGGTCGGGCGTGACCACGATGGCAGCGTAGGAGACCCTGGCTCACCCGCCCCCACGGACACACCGAATCTGCCCACACATGGAGCA
Organism: Manis javanica; assembly: GCF_040802235.1. Taxonomy (NCBI): domain Eukaryota; kingdom Metazoa; phylum Chordata; class Mammalia; order Pholidota; family Manidae; genus Manis; species Manis javanica. Next base: position 6,150,844 of record NC_133169.1, read on the forward strand.
ATGTCTCCTGAAGAAGCACCGGGCTGACTCAACAGCTGCTGCCCAACAAGCGAGAGAGACCACGCCGAGGAGGGCAGCAGGGACAGGGACACGGCAATGACAGGAGCCCAGGCAGGCTCGCCCACCCCGGGCACAGCGGGGAAACAGCAGTTTAAAGGGCAACTAGACTACGAGTGAAGGAGATACACTTACTAACCCTGCGGCATCTGCCGAGCAGGAGGAGAACTCCTGGGACTCCGTGGGGCTGCAGGTGCCAGACAAGTGCTATTTCTGACCTTCCCCTCCACACTGCTAGTGCCAGCAGGGGCAGGGTCCAGCCACTCCCGAAGGCCTGCTAGGGCTGCCCTAGTGTGCCCGCCCTGGATACCTGGCCCACACGAGCTCCAGCTCTACCCACAAGTGACCCTGGCCCAGTATGCCCCAGTACCCCGTGGCTGCTCCCACCCCAGCTCCAGCTGTTAGCCAAGGTAGTCCTGGCACAGTGACCTCTGGGACTCCCTAGCTCTTGCCCACTCCAGCTCCAGCCAACCCACCAGGTGACCCTGGTGCAAACTGCCCCAGCTCCAGCTGTCGCACCAAGGCAGCCCCAACAAAGTGCGCCTGCTTCAGCTGGCCATGCTGCAGGCACACTCGGTGTACAGAGGGGCACGCCTACACAAGGCCACTGCTTCAAGACAAGAGGGGGTAGCTGTTTTATTTCACAGAAGCAAACAGAAAGTCAAACAAAATGAGGAGGCAGACGAAGATGTTCGAAGTGAGAGAACAAGATAAAACCCCAGAGAAAACACCAGTGAAGTGGAAATACAGAAGCCACCAAAATGTCCATCAACAGACAAAGAATACATCCAATGGAATATTACTCAGCAATAAGAAAAAATGACATCTTGCCATTTCTGACAACATGGATGAACTCAGAGGGTGTTATGCTACGTGGAATAAGTCAGACAGAGAAAGACAAACACCATATGACTTCACTTATCTGTAGAATCTAAAAAACACAAACACACACGGATACATAGAACAAACTGCTGGTTACCAGAGTGGGGAGGGATTATAGGTGAAGGGGATTAAGAGGTACAAACTTCCAGTTATAAAATAGGTCATGGAGATGTAATATACAGCATAGGGAATATAACCAATAATACTGTAATTGCTTTGTCTAGTGACTGACGGTGACTAGGCTTACTGTGGGGATTCATTTCTAAAATGTCTAAAAATACTGAACAGTGACGAACACCTATAATTAATAGGATATTGTATGACACTTCAAAAAAAAAAATACTGGTAGAACATAAGTGCATTTTCTCAGAAAGGCCTTTTCTTACCACCAAAACTTCAGCAGCATCCCCAAACCATGTCAGTCCTTTTCTTTGGCAGCACTTGTCACGATGTGCAACTGAACACCAGCCTCTTTGCCTGTTTGGTAATATCTGGCTCCCCGACTAGACCACTCGCTCCATGAAGTCAGGGAGTCTCTGTTTCACTCACCACTCCATACCCACAGCCAGCACAGTGCCTGGCACCCAGCAAACAATGAAAAATACAGAACGCAAGCTCAGTGTTCAGAAGGCTATCTTCTCCGGCTTGCTAGTCGCGTCATCAGGTAATTCTGTGCTTTCTGAAAGTTCCACCATTCCTGGCCCCAACCTGGAAAAGTGCTACCCGAGGGCACTTCCAGAAATGGCTGTAGCAGCAAAGGATTTCTAACATCCTCAAATTTCAAAAGCAATCCCAGCAAGACCCTGTCTCTGATACACAGCCAAAAGTCACTTCTTTTCAACCTCAAGTTTATATTTTAAATTCATAACCATCAGTGGCTCTTTTATAGGTGATCACATGTTATTTATCCCCTGGGAAATTTAGGGGCCTGTGCTTATATTATTAAATTTAGGTTTAAGCTTATATGGTCAAGTTCCCACTTTTTCTGAAGTTCAGCTCCTCTAGGGCTTTTGATATTCTCCTAGGATGATTTCAGGAAATCTGGCTAATTCCATAACTGTTCAAAGGGCTATTAGGTTTGCTTTCCTCTGGACCTACCTACTCTTTCCCTGAGAATGATGCCCACAAATGTGGGTGGTTTTTTTCACTGGATCCAAGGGAAGTGTTACATTTCATTGATTTCAAACAGCTTCTGAAAGATCATTAAAAAGATGGTCACCAAAAAAATTACTACTCATTTCCTCAAATTGAATTTCTAGGTTAACAAATGGACACCCTGATTACATCATTTCAAGTAGTGCCTCTAAAACTGAGAATAAGTGAACTTCAGGTACGCACAGCAACAAAGGGACCCATAAGAAGACTGGGCTGGAGTCAACATTTACTCTGAAAGCTCAGTGAACTAGACCTGGGACTTGATTTGCTGCCTCAAACACAGTCTGGAGTTTTAGCCTGGGGTTTGGGACCCGACTCTAGGGATGGCTAATAACTTTCTTGCCTCTAATAATCAAATCACTTGCTTCTAATAATTAAATCACTGGCACCAAGTACTAGAAACTATCTTATGGTGTCACAATCTGAAATTTGAGACCCATGAAAATGGAACCAATGTTTAGAAGCACCTGCCCACATAATCCAGAACCCTTGGAACAACCCCCTGCAGACAGATTAAGGACCTAACCTCTGCAATTACTGCTATTTGGCCAAAATTCGCTCTTCCCTCTGACAGACTGTGGCTCTTTCATTGCATTTAAAATCACTGTATGGGAATTACACATTCTCCTCAGAGTATCAAAACAGCTTTCTCTGCAATATTTCTTCCCATTGTGTTGCCCAGGCTCAGCTTCTAAAGGGAATCACCGAGTTGGAATTTCAGAGCATGAAGGAAGCTTAAAAGGATAATGAGGCCTGATATCACCAAACTGCTCTCAGCCTATTAAAAAGCCTATGGTATTTTTTAATTCACAAAATGGAATCTTAAAATATTTTTGGGATGGCAGTCAAACAATACCAGGTATATTCAGAAAAACTCATTCAAATGTTAGAAACAACTGCTAATAGGCTAAAATGAACGAGATATGATGTGGGATTGCAACTTTAGACCTCAAAACAACAAACTGAGTTTATATGTCTATATGTGCTTGTGTGCAGAAAAACAATTTGTATAATACTGAAGGCAACTGTTCTGCACATTTTTTTTAATAGGCAGAAGTGTCTCTGCTTCCACATTTGTGCAGGCATAAAGCCTTTCAGAGGAGGGCACAGACACAGGTCACGTGGCCCCCTTCAACTCGTGAGGCTTCTCAGACAAGCTGTCTGCTCCTAAAGCTGAATCCAGCGAGGACACACTCCTAGGAAGAATCACACTAAAACGTTAGCTCCGAGGTCAGGCATTTTTATGTTTGTTGACTGCTGAAATCCCAGTGTTTGGCACAGAAAAGGCACTCAAGAAACATTTTTTGAATGAATAGATGAATGAGGCCTTGATTGTGTGGAAACGGCCCCCCCCACCGGATGCTGATTATAGAGGGCGTGGGAAGTGTCCCCTCTGCCACACTCAGGGAACTGAGCCAAGCAAGAGTTAGAGTAAAGAGGCTGCCTCAGGAGAGTCGATCGTCCTACGAAGTCAGAGGATTCCCTTCCCCTCAGAGAAATGGCAGGAGTGGAGGGGGGAGGGAGTGGAAGACCAGGCTCACGGGTCAATATCCAGAATTATTTGCCATTCTGGCTTTCGCTTTCTTCACTGAATTGTCAGCAGTTCTCAGTAGGCATTAAACTTGGCTGATTTTCAATATAATGCTCAGAAAGCCTAGACATTTGAGAACATGCATTTGTTTACTTCCCTCAGCTGCTTACAACTGATAGTTTTGCAGGCTTACGCAAGGGCATCCAAGGTAACAGGTCTTCAAAGGCGCCTGGATTCAGAAAGTTTTATAGCTCTGCTTAAGCTTGGTAACATGCAGCACTGCTTGCAGGCAAGTTTCATTAACATAGGTAAGGACATGTATGTGAGAGTCTTGAGATTGCTAATTCATCTCATTCTTAGCTGAAATCTAAGTCAGTGTTATTTAAGATTCTACTTTTTCAAAAATTCTAAAAAATTTATGTTTGTCTTTTAAACATTGAGAATTTGATAACAAGTAGGATTTTTAAAAATCTTAGTTAAGATACTAATGTGGATACCACTAAGAGAAAATACAATCATGGAAGAGATCTAACTGATTGATTTCAGGAAGAGGTAGGCAGGACGATCCTGAGCTCACCTCCTCCCACTGACACATCAAGGCTACGACTACACATAATACAACTCGCTCTGAAAATGACCTGCAGCCTGGCAGACTAGAGCTTCCATAGCTAAAGACATAAAGGGAAGGCCACACCAAGAAAGGTACAGGGACAGAAACATAGTCAGAAACCACAGCCCTGGCATGGTGACCCACAAGTGGGAGGGATATTACAGGTGAGGAGACACAGCTGACCAACTTCACACACATATACAAAACACAAAGAATCAGACAAAATGAAGAGAGTACGGAAACAAAGAAAAAGACAAGAGCTCAAAAAAAAAAAAAAAGAACTAAACCAAATAGAGATAAGCAATCTACCTGACAAAGAGTTCAAAGTAATAGTCATAAAGATGCTCACTGAACTTGAGAGAAGAGTGGATGAACCCCGTGAGAGCATCAACAGAGAAATAGCAATATAAAAAAGAACCAATCAGTGCTGAAGAATACAGTAACTGACATGAAAAATACAAGAGAGGGGATGAAGAGCATATTAGAGGATGAAGAAGAACAGACCAGAAATCTGGAAGACAGGGTATTAGAAAGTGCCCAAGCTGAAGAGCAAAGAAAAAAAAGGATGGAAAAAAAATGAGGATAGGTTAAGGCACCTTTGTGGTGACATCAAGCACACTAAGATTCTCATTACAGGAATTCCAAAAGAAGAAGAAAGGGGTGGAAAGCTTATAATAGCTGAAAACTTTCTGAACCTAGCAAAGGAAACAGACACCCATGTCCGGGAAGCACAGAGAGCCCTAAACAAGATGAACACAGGAAGGTCTGTACCAAGACACGTAGTAATTAAAAAGTCAAATATTAAAAATAAATGAGAGAATCTTAAAAGCAGCAAAAGAAAAGCAAATTATTATATACAAAACATCTAATAGCTATCAGTTGATTTTTCAGCAGGAACTTTGCAGGCCGGAAGGAAATGACACGATATATTTAAAGTGCTGAAAGGAAAAAAAAACTACAACCAAGAATATTCTACCTGGCAAGGTTATTCAATTGAAGGAGAGAGAAAGAGTTTCCCAGACAAACAGGAGTTCATCACCACCAAACCAGCCTTACAAGAAATGTTACAGGGACTTCTTTAAGTGGTAAAAACAAGGTCATAATTAGAAGATATTATGAAAGGATAAAAATTCACTGGTAAAAGCAAATATGTAATAAAAGTAGTATCAATCACTTAGAAAGCTAATATGAAGGTTAAAAGACAAAAGTATTAAAATCAATTATTTTGTAATTACAAAAATTAGCTAAGAGGCACACATAATAGGAAGATGCAAATATGACATACAGAAAACTTGGAGTGAGGAGTGAAAATGCAGTGCTTTTAAATGTGTTCAAACTTAAGTGACCATCAACTTAATATAGATTGCTATATAAATAGGATGTTTTATACGAACTTCATTGTAACCACAAACCAAAAACCCTATTATAGATACACAAAAAAGAGAAAGTAAATATGCATACTCTAAAGAAAATAATCAAATCATAAGCAAAAAGAGCAAGAACAAAGGATCAGAGAACCACAAAAACAACCAGAAAATAATTAACCAAGTAGCAAAAAGTACAAACCTATCAATAATTACCTTAAATGTAAATAGACTAAATGCTCCAATCAAAAGACACTGGGTAACTAAATGGATAAGAAAAACAAGACCTATCTATATGCTGCCTACAAGACTCACTTCAGACCTAAAGACATACAGACTGAAAGGGATGAAGAAAGATATTCATGCAAATGGAAAAACAAAATAAAACAGAACGAAACAAAAAAAGCTGGGGTTGCAATACTGGTATCAGACAAAACAAACTTTAAAACACAGACTGTAACAGGAGATAAAGAAGGACATTATACAATGAATGGGGATCAATCCAATGAGAGGATACAACAATTGTAAATGTCTATGCATCCAATACAGGGGCATCTAAATACATAAAGCAAATATTAGCAGAAATAAAGGCAGAAATTGACAGTCATATGAAAATAATATGGGACATTAACACCTTAGTTATATCAATGAACAGATCATCCAGACAGACAAGCAACAAGGAAACAGTGGCTTTAAATGACATGTTAGGACAGATAGACTTAACAGACACATACAGAACATTCCATCCCCTAAACACATTCTTTAAGTGCACATGGAAGATTCTCCAGGACAGATCATATGTTAGGCCACAAAATGAGATTCTCAAAAGAAACATCTTAAGCACAATGGAATATTTTTGATTTTTGTAACACAAAATACTTTGGAATATACAACTCTACGCATCGAGAGATTTATCTATCCTGTGAATTCTGATACACTACCGATTAAGTCTGCAAAAAGTACCACTTATGAACTTTACAACAAGCACTTCATTTCCAAGAATTTATCATGATGTATAAATTTATAAAGTGGGATACAAACAAGTCATCTGTGGTTATACTATTAGCCTCCAAGCCATAAAAAGTAATTTTTCTTTTAGCAGGGCAGCAATTTTCTCTAGGTCCTATTTCAGAAAATGGAATTAGTCATATTTACAAAGCTATTGAGTAGATGTGGCACTACAGCTCTTGTAGGCAAGAGGCCAAATGACATTCTGGAATAATTAAAAGTGAATTAACCATAAAATGCTCAGATCAATAAATGTTATGTGACTTGCTGAGGAGTTAAGAACAGAGAGTAAGGGATAATACTCGGGGTGATGTCCGGGAGAGAAATCTCTTGCTGTGATTTGCTTTACAAACTGAACTCACAAAAGGGCAGTGGATTGTTTTTGAAGGTAAGACCGGTCACATTGAAAATGATAAATATTGAATAAAAAATGGGCATAACTGAGCAAATGTCACATTCCAGCGTTCCATTTAGCAGTGAGGAAGACAAACATTGCTGAAAACCAAAAACGGAGCCTGCTCCATTTCTTAAGGCCCTTGTGGAATGTATGCAACACAAGCTCTGAGAATAGCTTCAGAACCAAATTCCCAGCGATTCCTGGTTTTTGGTATGATACTCAAACCCTAATGAAATTTTTTACCAAGGATGTCATTTTGATTTTTTGAACTCCAGCAAATTTCTCATGCTCTCTCATGGAACAATTCCTAATAGGTGTCACTGATACAGCCAAAACAGTATTTCTAGAGGATCCATCCTTGTCTCACAGGAGTGTTAACACCAGGGGTAAAATGATCGAGGGTCTTCCACTGGCTCCTTCTAAGATTCACTCTTATTTGTTGAATACTCTGCGGGTTTGAAGCCAGGCCGCCTGTAGCATTTTATGTGAACACTCGAGTGGGACACATAGGAAATGGGCACATAAAAGCCAGCGGCTGTGGGCTCAGTGGGCCCAGGGAGGTGTGGGATATCAACCAAACCCCCAGTTATCCGTGATTATTCACAGAACTAGCCTGTATTCCAGGCCAAATGATTATGTAACACAGTTTCTACCTTTGGGTAGTTTACAGTCAGGTTGGCAGAAAAAACACTAATAAGGGTTCAGAAGATGTGATATGAAAAAATTCCAGGAAAATATAACAGTATGCCAATATGTAATAAAAATAAACAGTGCATTAGTTATTAGGACCCTATTTGTAGTTCTGTTGTAAAGGATAATTATAATTATAATGAAAAGTCATTCAAGAATAAATACAGTAGGCGTGGGATGGTGAATCGGAAGACTTATTTGTGAAATCCAAACACTGGCTGGTATGGCCACAGGAGTAACGGTTATAACAAAGTAAGAGAACTTCAGTTCAAGCAAACAAATTAACAGAGCTGCCTTTAATCCAGTGCAGATATAAAAGTGCTCAGGGATAATAAAGAGAGAGAAGAGATCAGTCCCTCCTGGAGCAAACGTAAACAGAGTAAGAGAAAGGCAACTGAAGATACTGGTATTTTGTTCTCAGTTAAAACTTTGGTTCAATTCTGATTGAATCCCAAGTTCAATAATCAGCTTGCCATTCTTACTTTCTCAGATTTGCTCCATCTTGCCGTGGTGGGCAAGTGCCCTTTGTCATAAACCACCGTGCAGAACTGTCACGGGAGTGGGGAATACAAACCTCACCCGAGTTGCACACTTAAGTGAAGGAGCTTGGAAAGCTGCCTTCTGCTCCTAAGGACAGGGACACCACCTAAAAACAACTGTATTTTATTCTCCACAGAGGGAGGTTCTACCAAATAAATGAACTGGGCTGAGACACAATGTAAAATATTGCATTTAACCCTCTTTGCCAAAACAGTTGGACAACCACCAGCCTGCCTACTGGTGCACGCCCTTTTACGTCTGACAACCTGCGTGCATGTCCTCCACTGGGAGTGGCCGCGTGGGGCCATGCTGGCGACAGTCTTCCTTTCCTGCCCTCGGTGGCTGTTTCTGATTTAGTTCCCTGGCCTGAGGCGGCCCTGCCTCTGGCTGTCGCTGGGGTAACTGAGGGAGCAGCAGCTAGTCTTCCCACAGCAGAGGCTGCACGAGTTGACTGGCAGGCCTGCTGCTCCGGCAATGTGACGCAGTGAGATGAGAGGCCTACATTCTGCACAAACACAGGGAAACCAAACAAGAGTACACGGGTGATTCATGTATGACAAGAGGGAAGTTGCCAGAACACCATGTATAGTTCATGCCTAGAACTGAGCAGATTAAGAAAACTGGGCATTTCATCCATTTTTGTGACGGAGTCAAGATAAGGTAGAGCTAGCTGCATGTGACTTCGAAATGGCAGCCCCTCATTTTAGAGGTTCGGCATCAGAGGCCTACAAATACCTAAGTTTATGTGAAGTTCTGTGACCTGTTTTCATCATTCCTGCTGCTTAGACACCTTCTGAAGGAAGGCTGGTCTATATTCTCTATTGTATAGTAATTGATGAAACAATTGTTTTAAAAGTGCCTATTACATAAAAAGTGTTCATAATTAACTGGGTTTTATTTCATAACACTACTTACAATGCTTTTTCTGGATTTTGGCCTCGCTAGGCTCCCAAGTCAAAAATGTGGAGTAGAAGCCCAGGGTCAGTTTAAGCTCTCACACTTCTGGGCCATTTCATTTTCTGTAGAAAACACTTTACCTTTCTCATCTTCTGTTTTCTAATTTATTTTCAACAAATATTTATTGAGTCCCGACTGTGTGCTAAGCCTGTTCTAGATGCTGGAGCTGAGAAGTAACGGAACAGAGGCAAGCACTTCTTCACAGCATTTCCATTCTCACGGGCGGGAGGCAGATGACGATGAGTGCGGGAATATGCAGGGTGCTCGAAAATGATGATGGCCGAGGACAAAACGAAGGCCTGGGAAGGCATGTGAAATCTGGGGGGCTAGACTGGAATTTGAGAAAGAGTGGTCTGGGGAAGGTCCAACAGAAAGGTGGTTTTTGGTGAAAAGGAGACTTTGCCACCAAGACCTGACAGAACTGAGGGAGTGAGCCCCGGGGAACCTGGGCAAAGGGCGTCTCAGGCAGGAGCATCGGCCAGGATAAAGCCCCTGAGTGTCTGAGGAGCAGTGAGAGGCCAGCGTGAGTGGGGCGAGAGAATGAGGGAGAGGGAAGTCGAGGCTGCAGAGCAAAGTGGACTCCTTCCGGCTCACAGATTTAGGCCTTCACTCTGGTTTATGAGACACAATTGGAGGGTTTGAGCGGGAGGGTCAGGAACTGACGTAGGTGTTGATCGCCTCATTTTGCCTAGTGTCTTGCTTACTTATTGCAAAGGTTATGATACCCACTCATATTTCCGAAGCGAAATGTGACGATGCTTGTGGAGGACTTATAGGCTGTAAGTGATCTAAAGCGGGACACTGTTACCGTGTGGAGGCAGCGTGACAGTGGAGAGGAGTCGGGCTTTGGAATCACAGACACGGGTCTGCAGACCAGCTCTGCTAATCCGTAGCCAGCAAGCTTTTGTGACTTCATTTGTAACAGGGATATTAGCACCTAACCTGCTGTAAGAATTAAACACATTATGTCAAGTACCTGACACATATGATAAATGTAACATACATCATAAGCATGTAACCTCTCAATGTAGCAAGAACTGAAAGGCCTCAGAGCCCAGGGCAGAGGCCTGGGACTCAGTGGTCCCGGGGTCTGGCCCTGGCTTTCCACTGCCTCATGGTCTCATGGAGAGGAAGCCAACCGCCACCTCCTAGTTCATTCATTTTCTCCATCTCTCCAGTGGACGGACGTTATGGCGGCTGCCAGTCCCCTGCAGTGGTGTGCGGGTAAGGAGTTAATGCGTGTGACCCCACTGCATGAAAGGAGATACGGGAGGGCATTTCTACTGTTAACACAAGTGTGACTAAGACTTATATTAAGGAGACAGTGACAGAGTCCAGAGGAAGTTGCTGAGTTGGAAACAATGTCAGGTTTATCTGTTTATCTTGAAAACATTATCCAGAACCTTTTCTTTCCAGGTCTATGACTTAGTGTACAAAAGAAAAAGAAAAACAAGACAGGTTTGTAGCGGCAGATTGCGATCACACAGTGGAAATGCTTTCAGAGGAAAATGTGGCAAGCAGCAGCCCTTCTTTAGGTCTTCCCCTAGTGCTAGGAGGGCAGCAGGAAACCTGGCAAGCCCTCTCAGAGGCCTTTCATTTGTAAGACAAGTTATCCGAACGAGCTTCTTGTAACCTAGTACTTCCCAGCAGAATCCACGACATCTCTTCTTTCTGGGCTCCTTCAGTGAAAACCTCGGGGCCCTTTCTGGGTAAAACTGGAACCACCACTTTTGCATAGGTCACCGTACAACAGCCAGGCTGAAAACTGACAGCTGAGTTGGTACGACTTAGAAAATGCAGGCCATAAACTTTCTTAAAAAGAACATACTTTTCTTGGGACTTTTTTTTTTTTAAAGCAAGGGTTTAAAGCAGAGAAGGCTTGCCACCCAATCTCTTCCACAGACCAACAGTGACTTGTTACTTTTACACCATTAGCTCATCTACTTGAAATGCTACCAAACACAGACAGCTCCCCTCCACTGCAGCTGGACGTCACGAATCCCAAACAACTCTGAAGTGGAGTCGCTACCCATGCTTCTGCACTAACGTGCACGGTATAAACTTAACAAAGTATGAATATGCTCAATTTAATCTTTAGTTTTTAAGTGGAGATTTAAATATCCAATTTAATATGTAGCACAGCAGCTCTCAATTAATAGAGTATAATAAACAAGGGCTTTTCCCAGATATATAAGGCAGTTCTCCCAGTGGGAATTTGCTCATATGATCAATATGATTCCATTACATAAATATTTACTCAGCAGCTGTTATGTGCAGGGCACTATTCTCGGTGCTGGAGAGACAGAGGTGAGCAAGCCCAGGCCCCCATCAAGGCGCTTACCACTAGTAAGAGAAGCAGCTATATAAACAGACAAAATGTGCGGCCTAAGTGTGATAGGGGTTTGCACATGGTGTAATGAGAACAAAGAGAAGGGGTGCCTTCCCCTAGCCTGGGGGGTTGAAGAGGTGACAAGGAAGGCTTCCTGAAGGTGACACTTAGGATGAACTCTGAAGGACACTTCAGCCTGGTTTGGGGTAGGGGAAATTCTCAAGAGGGTAAGCATTAGGAAATACATGGCATCCTGAGGCACCGTTTTGGGCAAGGTGTTGCTGAAGTATAAATTTGTGAGCTGGAGAGAGGGAATATGAGCCTGGAGAGGTAAGAAGGGGTGGTTCACACAGAGCTTGGAATTTAAGCCAGTGTCAATGGGAAGCCACTGAAGAATTTTAAGGAAAGGAGAAATAGGATCGATACGTATTTTATTTGAATAGGTCACTGGTGGTCGTGTGGAAGATGGAGCTGACGCAGGATGGGGACAAGGACAAACACATGATTCCGACCTCTGTTTTTCTGGGAAGCTAAGAGAAGTCTATTAGTTTTGCCTAATACTTGCCAGTGAAGATGAGAGTACAGAACAGATTTTTAACACATGCTCAGCAATCTAAAGCATATGCCACTTGACTGGACAGAGCCACACTCCGTCCCTATTAGGTCTGGTTTGTCTCTAATGAATGTTGCCAATATGCCGCGCCAGCGCAGTGTCCGAGAGCAACCTCAAGGAGTCCAACAAGGCTCTCAGACCCACAGTGAAAAGAATCCTCCCTTCTTTTTTTTGTAATAAACTAGTACAATCTACTGCAGAATTTCTTCTCCTTCAACAGATTTTTTTAAACATTCGAAATAGGCTACTTAAAATGGATTTGGAAAAACAAGGGAATTACCAAGGGACTATTGAAGAATGTGTCACATTTCCTACATCGCTTCCAATTCCTGGGTTGTTCCCTACTTCACTAGATCGGAGGGAATTACAGCTGTCCCCTGGGAGAGTGGGGGCTCCGAGGGACCGAGCGGGGATGGTGAGAGGTGGCAGGACTGGGGGCCTGTTTTGAAGGGAACGCTGACAGGACATACAGAGGGACGGGATGTTGGGTGAGAAAGAGGAACCACGGCAGTCCTAGGAGCCTGACGTGAGCAGCTGCGAGAACTAGGATGAGGAAGGGATTTGTGAAGAAAAGCCAAGAGTTCAGTTTTGGCCATGCAACAAGCCGAGCTTGGTTTTGGATATGCAAGTGTTTGGGGATGTTTGGAGAGGAAGCTGGACAGAGACTCTAGAACTCAGGGAATATGTCAACAGGTACAGAATTGGGAGTCATCGGCATATAAAGTAATATTTAAGTCCGTATGTGGCAGAGATTGCTCCTTATCCACCAAAAGTCCATTATCCTCTTTTTTCTGCTAGTAAAAGAATTGCCAAATCATAACTGAAATCCAAGGCTACTTGACTATAAGCTGTACTTCCTAGAGTCTCTTCAGCAATCTGTCATCATTTGACTCAGCTCTGGCCAACGGGATGAGTACAAGAAATGTGTGTAGCTTCTTTGTCCTCACTGGGGGGGATAAGCCCTTCACTTCCTATTTCCTTCTTCCTGCTGGCTAGAATCCTGGCATGACGGAGGGGCCGGAGCAGCCACCTGGGACCAGGAAACCTGGGCAGTAAGTTGAGAACAGCAGAGCAACAGGAAGGAGGACCTGGGGTTCCAGCACTGACAAGCTATCACACTGGTTCTGGACCATATACACTACTTCTACAGAAAAGGTAAATTAAGTTCCACCTGGTTTAAGCAGCAGCATTCTGGGGCCTCTTTGTTACAGCAGCTTAACCTACAGTGTGATTTATACACCGTGGGACTGAACGACATCACCTAGGCTAAGAAAGGTATGAGCCCTGCGGTATTCCAGTAGTTAAGGGTGGGAGAAGACAGTCAACAGATGAGACCGAAAAGAAGTAGGCCTGAAATGAGATGAAAAACAAAACAGGAAGCCACACTGGAAATCAAGTAAATAAAGTGTTTCAAGATGGTGCCAAGCGGTACTGGGAGGAAGGCAGGGATGGAGAAGAGAATCTGGTGAATGCAGGAGAAGACAGGTTTGACAAGGAATCTCAGTGGAGCGACGAGATGAAAGCCAGTATGAAGTGTGTTAACGAACAGGAGGCGAGAAGGCGCAAGCAGCAAGTATGGCTGAGTCTCTCGCGGATTCTGCTGAAGGTGGTCACAGAGGGATGGGTGACAGCTGCACAGGACCCAAAGGATCAAGGGAAGAGATTTTGTATGAGTGAATTCTATTACGACCAAACCTACTGTAGTGACAAATTCTAATGAAAAGTAAGAGCCGTGAAATATAGTATGAAATACTCAAGTTCTTAGAAAGGGGTAATTCTTTCTTTGAAAGAGAACCCAAACTCATTACTCCTTAAAGGAATGACAGCTTAAGCTGTTAAACCTGAGACCCTTAAGGTCTCATTAATAGCACAAAAGCTATTGCTACACTACAAACTGAACTTAGGGTAATTTACGTGACTCTGTAATTGGAAATCAGAGCCGTCAATTAAAAAAAATCTTTTTGATAGTCTGACATAATCTTCATCTACAAACTTTTTTTTTAGCTCTACGTTGTATTTTGGTACTAATGGTTAAAAACTTTAGTATACTTTGCCATTTGAGGAATCTGACCATTTCCTTGGAATTCCTCAGACTCATAGGAATACCTCAAGCACTATGAAAATCACTACAATTTGGCAGGAAATAAGATGGGGAGGAATCTGGTCACACACAATACTCTGTATACATAGGTAATTACTTTAGACATAATTCTACCATATTCAGTTATGTGAGGCCAGAAGCCAAATCTAGAGGTGGCATTAGCCAAAAGAGTTCTGGTAACTTCTATTAGTACATACAGTCTCATAAAATACCTTAAACAAAAAATGGGCCAAAGGTTTCACATGAAAGATTCCCAGAGAGTAAAAGATGAGAAAAAGTGTACTCCCGGCAGAGAGAACAGAAAAATGAATACAAACGCCCTGAGGTCAGAGTAGGCTTGGCATGTTCAAGGAACAGCAAGAAGAACACTGCATGGAGAGGAGAAAAAGAGGGTGAAAGAGTAAAAATGGGGTCCGAAATGCAGCGTGTGTGTGTGGTAGGGGGTCTGAGCCACATAGATCTGTGCAGGCAATGGTCAGGCTTCAGCTTTTCTGTGAGTGAGATGGAAACTTATACGCACATTTTGAACAGAAGAGTGACATGATGTAATTTATGTTTTAACAGGATCACTCTAGCTAAGCAGAAAATGTTAAGAGTCTACTGGAGTATCCAGGCATGATACCCTGACAGTTTGTCCCAACTGGAAGAACAAGGAGATAAGAAGTAGAAGAGAGATGATTCAGGACACATTCTGAGGTAGAATCAGCCTGATTGAGGGATTACATGCGAGTGCAGGAGAAAAAGAAAGGAGCCGACGATGACTACACGGTTTTTGGCTGTGCACACTTAGGGATGGGTGTGCCATTAACTGAGACCAGAAGACTGGGAGAAGGTTGGGAATGGAAGTCAGGAAGTCTAGCTAAGAGGTAGCTGTTTAGGAAACGCCCATGTGGAGAAATTAACTAGACAGGTGGATAAATGAATATGGAATTCAGAGTTAGGTTGAGTTGAGAGGTATAAATTTCCTTCCTGTTAATACTTTCAATGATTCAAGTATAGATATTGACACACTCTGAGGAAGTGATAGCCAAGTAATTCACTGTCCTAATCAGGATCCCCAAACAGTTTCAAAGCCTCAAAAATGAAAACAAACTCCAACAAGATGAAATTGAACAGGTTGAAAGGCAAAAAGCTCCATACAAATATATGATGAGGAAGACACAGTGGGATAAAGACATGTTTGAAAAAGATTTGGAGATTTTAGATAAGTATAGCTTGGTAAGTCAAAGGTGAAATATAACTGCTCCCCAAACTCATGCCAACTTTATATTAATAACACAACAAAAAAAGTGAGAGTTCTGTTCTCCACCAGCGGATGGGAACACCGTGCAGGGCGGGTTCTGCTCTGAGGTGGTCTGGGCCCTGGCCAGGAGGCGGGCATGAAGGAGCTGTACTCCTTTGGGCCGAGAGGCAAGACGCACAGGACGGAAGAGCCACCATCAAAGGCCGGGGAGCCGACCTTGTGGGAAAGGATCAGACTTCTTCTCTGAGGCCTAAGAACACTGAATTAGAACAGTTTAAAAGTACAGATTCTGGAGCAATACAGAAATACATTTTTAACATTTAGAGCTGTCTAAAGCAGAATGGACTCTCTCCAGATCGACTCCCTTTGTTAGAAATTACCTACTGAGAACCTATGATGAATGCTTTCATATGCTGGGCGTATTATTCGCCACTTTACATAATACAGTCATTCTCATCTGAGGAAGTTATGACGCGGAACAAAGAGAGCAAATCATACAGCTAAGGAGGCACTGGGATTCCTACCTATGTCCATGCATCTCAAAAGCTCATGCTTATATCGATGCCTCTGGGTATTTTCAAGTGGGTGTAATATTTTCAAATATGTGTAACTAACAGGGAGTTTGTGACAACTTCCTGTCAATTATGAAACCCACCTGCATCTCTGCAATTGAGTGCAGTGCATATCAGATTTCCCTGTAAAGTCAAACTGTCTGTACCTACAATGCAAGATGAATGGGAAGGAGGGTAAGGAGAGGAGTAATGGGGTTTCTGGAAGTAACTTCCTGGGAGTGCTTGCACAGTGAGCGACGCCCGGGAACAAAGCAGAGGATGTGGAAGCTCGTCAGGCTTCCTCCTCCGTCCGCAGGAGACGTGGGCAGTTACCTGAGAACGTGGACAGGCTTCATGCTCTCAGTGGGAGAACAAGCTTACCCACGGAGAACCATGCATTTATAACACGCCAAATGCCATGGAAACATATTTGTTCTTTCCACAATCGTGTGACAAGTATGAGGAGAAAATAAATCACTGAGTTTAAGAACAAAGGGAAAAACAACTAGAGGGAAGCTTAGAAGAAAGAAACTGCCAAATGACAACTTGTATGGAAAAAATTTACAGTTGAACCCATACTCCTGAGAATTACGGGCCTTTCCATAGAGGGTGTTGGCCATACGTGTCCTTTAAAAGGCCTTTGGCAAAGTACGCGGTGCACCAGCAGCAGCTCTGCCAACACCGCTGGGAATTGTCTGAACCAAAGGCGTCTTGGGAGCAACAGCCCAGAGAGGTATGTCACTTGGAAGGGCTCACCTCTTCTTCTAGCCTAACACCTACTACATCGGTGGTTTTTATTCCTGATGAAGAATTTCCTGCTTACTTCTTTGGCAATTCCTATTTTTATCAAGCTTTGGGTGTAAAGTAGCTGTTGGGAGGAAGGCAGCAACGTGGCGACATAAACCAGAGGGATGATCGGGATTTGCAGGCCATTTGTGCAGCTTGCCTCTCACTGCAGGTGGTCTTCCCCCCGGGGGGACCTGTCTGGCTGACTCAGGTGCCACGCAAAACAGCAGCATCTGCTTGGACGGGCCTTTCGCCCTGTGTGGGGGCAAGCAGAGTCCTCCTTTCCATTCAAAGGGCATGTGTGTGGCTTCAACCACTGTGTCCTGACTGAAATTTTTCTTCATAGAGCCACACGTATTATCCCCACGCTGGCCGAAGGCTGCTTAGCCACCAGCACTCTCCCACTGGCTTCATCTGCGCTTAGTCTCCAAGTACGGCTCTATACACTGTTCACACAGCTTTCAGGCAGCGCTTTACCACTGTATGTTTTTTTTTTTATTAAGGTACCATTGATATACACTCTTACAGAGGTTTCATAAGAAAAACAGTGCGTTACTACACTCACCCTTATTGTCGAGGCCCCCCCATGCCCCATGGCAGTCACTGCCCATCGGTGTAGTGAGATGCCAGAGTCCCCACTTGTCTCCTCTGTGATACACTGTCCTCCCTATACCACTGTATGTTCTTGCACTGGCATCCACTCTCATCTTCAACACAGTGGCCTGTAACACAAAGCCTTTACTTCCTTACGTAACAGCTGACATCACGTTCTCACTGTAATCACACAGACTGGAACCTGTCAGGGAAGCCCTATTAGCACACAAAATGACCTCAATCAAGTTTTCACTAACCTCCATTTTTAAAACTGCATTCACTGGCTTTTTATTCTTTGACACTTTATTTCATGATAGGATCAACTGAATTAAATCTAAGACTGCTAAATTCATCCGTTTACATTTTTTACCAGGCTGACCAACATGCCCACAATGACATCTTTGTGGTCTCTAAAATGTCCTCAATATAGATGGGTGAGGAAAAAATATGTCTGAAGAAAACCTCATGTATATCCCAGAAAACACAAGAACCAGGTGACAGCAATAACAATGGTCTGAAAGAATGCCGCGGCTTTCTGTAGGCTAGACAGCTACAGGCAGGGAGGGCAGCCAGCCGAGATCGCCCCCAGTAACACTGAATGCCTGACACGAGCTCTGAAAAAAGCCATCGGACTTCTCTACTCAAGTGTAAAGCAGGAAGAGTGGTTTGAAATCTCACTAAAAATACAAAGATAACTAGACTGCCAGCCAGGGAAGACTGACCTTATACATTCCTTATACTAGAGTTAGGTAAACAGAGAAGAGCTAATGGCAGATGTTTTCCATTTAAGCTCATGGAGTGCTATCTCCTCTGTGCTAAATAGAGATGATCACAGAGTAACCATGGAGATCCCACTGTCCTTCATCAGTATGACACGTATGTGCACGAGGGGAGCATTTCTCATGAACAAGTCTCCGAGGCAAAGGCAATAAAATGGACAGAACTGTATGCAAAGAGCTGAGAATCCTTTAAAAATAAGGTCAATTAAATGGTCAAGGAAAAGTACTGTGGTTTTGGCAGCTTACTTGCCGTCTCTGCAGCGTCTTGTGTTCTGCTTAGGAGTATGTAGTCCTAACCTTTCTCCCAGGTCAGATCACTACTGACTCTACCTGAAAGAGTGTGAAAGTTCCCAACAGTGGTCTCTGCTCATCCATGTCTAATCTAACCAGTGGATAGGTAAGTTATCTTGTACATTGTCAGCACATTAATCTTTCTCAAGCGTCACTTTTATCATATCCCTGGCCTTTGATGCTCCTTCCTACATTGCGAAGGGTGGTGAATGAATGCCTCTTTATGGAGTGATGCTGGAGCAGAGAAGTAAATGGGTTGTGTGATGATCTGGGGTATGAAGAGGTTTCCAGAAAGATGGAAAAGCCTGAGGTATCAATGAGCCGTCGGGCTGAGAAAGAGCAAGGACTGTGGGCTGGAGTGGAACAAATAAGGGGATGGGATGGCGGTGACTCAGGAAATGAAGTTGGAGAGATGGACAGAGATCACGGGAGCTATGGAGGCATGGACTTTAATTACAGGTGTAACTTTTACCAAGTTATAAGGGACTCAATAAGCCTTGCTGAACAAAGGAATTATTAAGGTCCATTTAGACCTACTTATGTTGTTAAATTAGGACTGAGGTTTATAGTATGATTTAAGAGGAAGAAAAATACTTCTTTTGCATGTTGAACATGTTTATATTAAAATTATCTTTACATTAGCAAAAGTTTTCCATTACTAAAGTTGAATAGTGTCAATCTTTCTAAGTCAAGGAAAAAAGTAAACATAAAAACCTCTCTTCTAATTCTGTCTTAGAACTTTAATGCCATCTCTTGATAAAACTGATTAATAAAATAGCAAATATTTATATTAAGATTCTTTTAAGTATCATACAAACACACACATACATATATTTTAGGAGGGAAAGACCTGCTTATGATACATATCTACTGAAAACAAAATTACCATTTGTTGCATGATGGAAGCACTTATGTCAATATTCTATCTAAGAACACTATGACTTCTGGGTACTCCATGATTAAACAGCAGATCCCCTGAGCGGGATAGGCAGCCTCTAAGATCACCCCCAGCAAGCACTGCATCCTGGCGTTCACATGCTAGGTATTCCCTCCTGCTGAGTGTGGGCTGTATTTAATGATTTGCTTCTAAAGAGCAGAATATGG
This sequence comes from Manis javanica, assembly GCF_040802235.1. NCBI lineage: Eukaryota > Metazoa > Chordata > Mammalia > Pholidota > Manidae > Manis > Manis javanica. The sequence goes on from NC_133169.1 coordinate 6,170,426, forward strand.
TAAAAGTGATAGGATATCAACTCGGAGATTACATTGCAAAGAGCCTGTGGCTTCCATCCTGAGCACTCTCTTGTTTGCTCATTCTGAGAGAAGCCAGACACCATGTCGTGGGCTGTTCCATAGAGAGGCTCACGTGGAAAGGAACCGAGGGAGGCTCTGGCCAACAGCCAGTGGGAAACTGCAACGCTCAGTCCAACAGCTCACAAGGAATTGAATCATACCGACAACTGTGGAGTGAGGTTGGACATGGATCCTTCCCGACCTTCGGACGAGATGGGAGCCTAGCCGGCAGCTTGGCGGCGACCTCATGACAGACCTTGGGCTGGAGGCCCCCGACTGAGCTACACCTGGATTCTTGATCCACAGGAACTGTGAAATAGTGTGTTGTTTTAAGCCATTAGGTTTTGGGGTAACTTGCTACATAGCAATATATAACTAGTACATCGAGCTACTAATACAATTTTAATGGAGAAGTACATCAGTTAAACTGTTAACGGTGGCTGAACTAAGAGACATTTAAAAATGTGTGAACTACACATTTAATCACTTTGAATAGCATGGTTACTTTTCCAGTGTTTTTTAACTTTGACTAATACTAGTTTAAAGGGGCCAATTTGGAGGGGACAGTTAAAAAAATCAAAAGGTTGTATTAATGAAAAGATTTGTCAGACACTAAGAAACCCATTTAGGGTTATAAAGTACACCCAGCACAGTGCTGGGCCCTTGGGAAACCTACTAAAGATGTTAAATCATCTATGCCATAGCTTGATATCTGCTTGAGAAATAAGACCATTGAAAATAGGAAAACAAACAGGCTCTCATAAGACAGTGCAGCTCAGAGAAGACAAACAGGGACTCTGTGGCATCTTACAGTACTGATGGACAGTGACTGCAGTGGGTACGGGGGAGACTCGATAATAAGGGTGAATGTAATAACCACATTGTTTTTCTTGTGAAACCTTCATAAGAGTGTATATTAATGATACCTTAAAAAGAAAGTGCTCATAAAAACAGAAGCCAAGAATAATGATGACAAATTAAACAAGTATTTCTCCCACTGCAACTTGAATGCCTCAACTGCACTGTGTGGGAAAATACCATTGTTTAAAAATCAGCAAGAAACTAAGTGGGAGGTAGAGATTTAATTCTGTGAATTCATGGAAATTTATTGCCATCAGAAAATAAACTCATGATTATTGACCTTCTAAAACACACATAAAACCAATTTAAGTAAAAACATTAATGGTAATTAGCCTATCACGTAGAAGTTATAGAATTTTAGAGCCACAGCAGACTTTAAAGATCACCTACCTCCCTCAACAATACCATTTTATAGATGAGGGCACTCAACGCAATCTCACTGGCCACACATCCGGTGGGGAGCTGAGCAGGGCGAGAACTAAGGGCTCTGACACTAAGCGTGGGCTGTTTCCTTGCCGTGATGCTGAGGCTGACCCTTTCCGGAGAGGTGAGAATGCCTGTATCTGCAGAGAGCAAATGGGCCTCACGTGGAAGTTACATTCTTTAGGGTGTTATGAATTTCCGAGAGCATCTGCTATCACCTAGCCTTCCATTTACTGAGTTTTATCAAATGGCTTAACATTGCTTTTTCCTTTTTTTAGTGATATTAAGGCCAAACTCACTGGATTTCTCCTTTGGTGGTTGTTTCCTTCTCACTTGCTGTGTTTAAACTTCTCTGATTATTCAAAATGCTGTTGATAGAACTTTTTGGCTACTTAGCATCTGACTATATTTCAGGTTTAGAGAATCTCCTACCTCATGAGGCAGAGCCTGCTTCCTACCAAATAAGCTTAAGTACCTGTGAGATAACAGAAAACATACACTGGTCTCCATTCCTGGTTCCTGGCACAGAGCTCCTGAAACCCTTGTAATTTCCTAAGTGATAAGAGCACTAGGAGGGTCTTTTGGTCTAATATTTGGTCACTGACCCTGGTTCCTGAGACTCCTAAGATCCCTTGTAAGTTCCTGGATGACAGAAGTGGCTTTTGTTCTAATGAGGCAACTCTGGGTGGGTTCCGGGTGGGGCTGGTCACCAGAAAGACCACATCATGAATAGAAGTTTGGAATTTTCAGCCCTGCCTCCCACCCATTCTCTTGAGAAGAGATAAGGGCTGAAAACAAGAGTTAATGATCAATCATGCTTCTATGATGAAGCCTCCATAAAAATCCCAATAGTATGGGGTCCACTGCGCCTCCAGGTTGGTGAGCACATCACATAACCTGGAGAGTGATGTGGCCCAGCTCCACAGGGGCAGAAGCTCAGGATTCTCCCAGGTATCACCCTATGCACCTCTTTATCTGTATCCTTTATCATACCTTTAATGAACCAGTAAATGGGTTTCCTTGAGTTCTGCGAACTGCTCCAGCAAATTAATCGAAACTGAAGAAGGAGTCATGGGAACCTCTGATTTATAGCCAAGTCAGACAGAAGTTGTAGGCAACCCGGAACCTTCTAACTTGAGATTGGCATCAGAAGTGGGGTGTGGGCAGTCTTGTGAGACGGAGCACTTACACCTGTGGAATCTGACACCATTTCCAGGTAAACTGTAGGATGCCCAGCTGGTGTCACGGAGAGTTGCTTGTTATGTGCAAAAACCACCAAACGTTTGGCGACCAGAAGTGCTGTGAGCACTGTGTGTGAGCAGTAAAGGAGAAAGACACAGCGGGGGAGAACCACAGGTTTTTCCATATGGTATGAGATACTTTTGTTTCCCAGACCTCTTGTAACTAGGGGGTAGGCATGTGACCTAGGCATTGCCTATCAGATGCACCAGCTTCAGACTGGAGAGGGTGGTGGCCCTGGAAGTAGGAGTGTCTAGCTTGAAGAGCCAGTCGTGGCACCTGTTCCAGAGTAGGTTTGGAATCAGTGATATTGATGTTGCAAGCTGTGGTCTATGCCAGCTCTGTGGTGTAATCTGGGCTTTGCTTTTGTTTAAGGGACTTCCACGTCTGATTCCTGGCTCTCCTAGACATCCTGCTTAGGTTACCCATAGTAGTTTGTTACTTCAGATGAAGAAAACTGATTGATACGAGCAGCTAAAAGTAAAAACAACAACAACAAAGCTCTACTGGCATTTAGTAAGTGCTTAATAAATGTGGAACTAAACTGGCTGTTTACAGAGACAGTACTTAACGATTAAGTGTATGCTGACTAAGGCTCCCTGGGACAAAGGGGAAAAGACAGCGCCATTCAGATAGTGCATTTGCTAGAATGCAAGCAAATAGCATGACTAGCCACTCAGAGTAGGAAGCAGATGTTTATGTTCACAGCCTGGTTCTTCTATCTTAGTTAGACTAGCTGTCTTAGTCTGAGTGCAAGCCTGTTTTCCTGGAAAAACCGATGGCCACATCAATAGAAACATAGATAGTAAACTGATTAGTGAGAAGACCGACTGTTTATCTTTACTATTAAATGATCTATGTTATTCTGAATGTAGAACTGATCAGTTGGTCTGGGACAGGCTAGTTTAGGGAAATAACTAACATTTACTTACTAGAAAACGTTAAAAAAAAAAAAGACTTTTGTATGTTTAAATGCCATGGGAAAAGCAAGCAAACTGTGAAATTAATGCCTGCTAAATTTGGATGGAATGAATTTATTAAAAAGTGCTTTAATTAGGTAAATTTATGATTCCAAGAAAGCTGGAACTCAGTCTCCCAATTTGTTTCTTTGTATTTTAATATAGTGGTGAAAAAAGTCTTTCTGGTTTATCATAGAAATTCCAGGAAACTTGCCTATGTGCATGCCTATTTTATTACAAATATAAATGCTTTATTTTTGGTTGGCAATCATGTCAAATCATGTGATTGATATTAAAGTATTTATAGATGGCCAGAAGATAAACAGAGTAGTTGTTAATCTGACATTATGGTAACATAAACTGGTATTTAGCTCTACTGCCTTTGCTTAGTTCCAAACTGTACTTAAGAGACAGGATGAAGGTACCACCAGGAGCTGGTGTCTGGGCTACTGAGAACAGACTGTGAGGCCTTATTCAGAAAGCTCAGGTACGGGTTCTCTTAATTTCTCAGCCACTGCAGCTGTAGAATAGAGATGAAATCATTCCATGGAGACTTTGTGAGGACCAAATGCAATTACATGTGTTAAAGAATGCAAAACTATGCTTAATATAGATGGTAGGTGCTCAAAAGAGGGGAACTAAACTATGTAGTAATATAGGCAATAGACGGTTAAAAAGCATTTTGTTTGGAAAAAATCTCCAAAATATTTCAAACTATGATATATACTGAAAAAAATCTTATAAATGCTTAATTTTATTTATTTCTACCTTGTTATTCTAACAATGTAGCTCATACTTACATACTATTTTTACTCATAAGTTATACTGTCATTTTTACTTTATTTAACCCTGGATTTTA